>NC_084626.1:21090453-21405453 GCF_033978795.1 Nerophis ophidion
AATAAGGCAACAAGGGAAGTATCCTACACTTGTCTTTTGTAAAGTAAATCTGAACAGCCAATATGGGCATCTACATCAACTATATGATTTGCCTGAGAAGCAGGACAGGACAAAATAATAATAATAATAATAATATTTTTACGAAGATTAATTTTGCGCAGATAAAATTGTTTATGGGCCTGTCCCAATCAATACTTTGTGACATTACACTTTTCTAAATAATAATATATAATAATAATCTACGTGAGTCCAACTGTATTTTTTATTTTTCATTATTATAAAACATTCCCACCCAAAAGTTGTTCTCACAGCTACGTCACTGTTCTATGACGTCATCACTGGTGGCGTCCTTGAGCCCGGGTTGTTGATAAATAATTTCTAAGGGAGTGAGAATATAATATTTTGTTTAGAAATGTTCTAGACGTTATGCCACAAACAATGAAATTGTTTTATATTTTTGTCTCAAGAAACAACTACGGTTTCATTTCTGGTCCTATCATTATCACAATCTCAATTGCCACCACTAACCATCCATCCATCCATTTCCTACCGCCACAAAAGTGACCTACAAAAGACGCAGTCAGTAAATTGGTCATTAAACCCACAATTCACCATAGTTTATTCCATCAAACGCTATTATTTATCAATGTTTGGATGTATTTATCCTTTTATTCATTTGTTATTTATGTATTTTTCAATTATTGATCTACGGCAGGGGTCACCAACCTTTTTGAAACCAAGAGCTACTTCTTGGGTACTAATTAATGCGAAGGGCTACCAGTTTGATACACAGCTAAAAAAATTGCCGGAAATAGCCAATTTGCTCAATTTACCTTTAATAAATAAATCTTTATATATATTTTTTTAAAAAATGGGTATTTCTGTCTCAGTTACAGATAGGCGCCTGCGCCCCCCGCGACCCCAAAAGGGAATAAGCGGTAGAAATGGATGGATGGATGGATGGATGGGTATTTCTGTCTGTCATTCCGTCGTACATGTTTTTTTTCCTTTTACGGAATATTTTTTTGTAGAGAATAAAAGATAAAAAAAACAACAACACTTAATTGAACGGCTTAAAAGAGAAAACAGGGGAAAAAAATGAAAATTACATTTTGAGACATAGTATATCTGAAATTTTGACTCTTTAAGATTCAAAATTCAACAGAAAAAAAAGAAGAGAAAAACTAGCTAATTCGAATCTTTTTGAAAAAATTAAATAGGGAATTTATGGAACATCATTGGTAATTTTTCCTGATTAAGATTAATTTTAGAATTTTGATGACATGTTTTAAATAGGTTCAAATCTAATCTGCACTTTGTTATAATATATAACACATTGGACCAAGCTATATTTCTAACAAAGACAAATC
The DNA here is from genome assembly GCF_033978795.1 of Nerophis ophidion. NCBI lineage: Eukaryota > Metazoa > Chordata > Actinopteri > Syngnathiformes > Syngnathidae > Nerophis > Nerophis ophidion. Next base: position 21,091,824 of record NC_084626.1, read on the forward strand.
ATTATTTCTTCTATATTTTCCAGAACAAAAAATTTAAGACATTCAAAAGACTTTGAAATAAGATTTAAATTTGATTCTACAGATTTTCTACAATTGCCAGAATACATTTTTTGAATTTTAATAAGTTTGAAGAAATATTTCACAAATATTATTCGTCGAAAAAAACGAAGCTAAAATGTATTTATTATTTACAAGAAAAAAAAAATACTTCAACATTGATTTAAATTGTCTGAAAAGAAGATTAAGGAATCTAAAAGGTAAAAAGGTATATGTGTTTAAAAATCCTAAAACCATTTTTAAGGTTGTATTTTTTCTTTAAGATTGTCTTTCTGAAAGTTGTAAGAAGCACAGTAAAAAAAATAAAGGAATTTATTTAAACAAGTGAAGACCAAGTCTTTAAAATATTTTCTTGGATTTTCAAATTCTATTTGAGTTTTGTCTCTCTTAGAATTAAAAATGTCGAGCAAAGCGAGACCAGCTTGCTAGTTAAAAAATAAAAAGCAAGTACTGGTAAGTGCTGCTATTAGAGCTATTTTTAGAACAGGCCAGCAGGCTACTCATCTGGTCCTTACGGGCTACCTGGTGCCCGCGGGCACCGCGTTGGTGACCCCTGATCTACGGTGTTGGAAAAATCTGCTCCAGTTTCCTGGTAAAACATTTCCCTTCGTTGGTCTGTCTTTAAATTCTTAATGTTGAATTTGGAAAATCAAACCACTTCTTTACCCAGCAGGTGTAATACACATTAATACAATGTTGATTTCAGGTCCTCTAAAACGGACTTTAGAAAAAAAAGAAAAAAAAAGTTGTTTTAGTAAATTGAAACGTTGATGTCTAGCGTTGAATCCACGTTGTTTGTTGGGAAATGATCATATTTCAAAGGTCAAATCAAAGTCACTAACAGACTTTGAATAAACGTCTTTAAAAAGTATGTTTCAACGTTGTATTTGTGTTGTACAAAACCCAAAACCAGTGAGGTTGGCACGATGTGTAAATGGTAAATAAAAACAGAATACAATGATTTGCAAATCGTTTTCAACCTATATTCAATTGAATACACTGCAAAGACAAGATACTTACCTTTCGAACTTGAAAACTTTATTTTTTTTGCGAAAATTAGATTATGTGGAATTTGATGCCTCCAACATGTTTCAAAAACGTGGCAAAAAAGACTGAGAAAGTTGAGGAATGCTCATCAAAAACTTATTTGGACCATCCCACAGGTGAACAAGCTAATTGGGAACAAGTGGGTGCCATGATTGGGTACAAAAGCAGCTTCCATGAAATGCTCAGTCATTCACAAATAAAGACGGGATGAGGCTCACCACTTTGTGAACACATGCGTGACAAAATTGTCAAACAGTTTAAGAACAACATTTCTCAACGAGCTATTGCAAGGAATTTAGGGATTTTACCATCTACGGTCCATAATATCATCAAAAGGTTCAGAGAATCTGGAAGAATCACTGCACGTAACATCGAATGCCCATAACATTCGATTCCTCAGGCGGTACTGCATCAAAAACTGACATCAATGTGTCAAGGATATCACCACATGGGCTCAGCAACACTTCAGAAAACCACTGTCAGTAACTAGAGTTTGTCGCTACATCTGTCAGTTCAAGTTTAAACTCTACTATGCAAAGCTGGGCCCGAGCTCATCTAAGATAGACTGATGCAAAGTGTAAAATGAGTGTTCCGTGGTCTGACGAGTCCACATTTCAAATTGTTTTTGGAAACTGTGGCTGTTGAGTCCTCCGGACCGAAGAGGAAAAGAACCATTCGGATTGTTCTAGGCGCAAAGTTGAAAAGCCAGCATCTGTGATGGTATGGGGGTGTATTAGTGCACAAGGCAAGGGTAACTTTCATATCTGTGAATGCTGAAAGGTAAATACAGGTTTTGGAGCAACATATACCATCCAAGCAACGTTATCAAATAATTTTGTGGCATAATGTAGGGCCCAGTGTCAGAAAGGGGTCTTCCAGCAGGACAATGACCCAAGGCATACTTCGAAAAGCACACAAAAATGGCTTAAGAAAAAGTGCTGGAGATTTGTGAAGTGTCCATTAATGAGTCCAGATCTAAATACCAACGAACATCTGTGAAGAGATCAAAAAACAGCACTTGGAGATAAATTAAGCTTTTTGCCAAAGAAGAGTGGTCCAAAACTCCAGTAGCAAGGTGTAAGAAACTCATTGATGGTTACAGGAAGTGATTGATTTCAGTTATCTTCTCCAAAGGGTGGCTACCAATTATTAAGTTGAGGGTACCAATCATTCTGTCTTGTCCATTTTAGGAGGTCTGTGTAAAATATAAGAGTTGGCTTTTTTGTGCGTTGTACATTTGGAATTTCAACAATTGTCTGGGAGAAGCGGTGCATTATCTGACAGAAATGCAGGGGTGCCAATATTTTTGGCCATGACTGTACTTTCTGCCAACTCATAAGGACTTTTAAAAATGTTGATTTAATTTTAAAGAATCATAATTAGGGCTTTCATAATTAATGAGTTAACTCATGATTGATCACAAAACGTATGGCATTAATGATTAACTCTCTTAGATTGTCCATGCAATCTATTCTGGCCATACAAGCCTTTGACCTTACAGTCAGTGATCATATCAATGTATACGTAGGTACAAAAAATGAGTGAGGGGAGTCAGAATTTGTGTTCGCTGGCAAATTTCACTCCTACATAGTTTTGTACAATTTCATGACATGCATTTAATTAAAACGGTAACAAACGTTCCTGGATTACGTTCCGATGATAAAATTGCATTGCGTACAAATGTCTGGGCCCTCAGCAAATGTTATTTATGCAAGTAATTACCTGTAATAAACCAAATTCCAAAACATTTAATAATCAGATTTAAAAAAGAATAATCATTGGACATCCCTAAACATATTACATTTGTACAAATATTTTGTTTGTCTCCCATATTTTCTTTTAAACGTCTGGTGTTTGTGTAGTTCTAAAGCAATATTCAACAGTTAAAGTAGTGATAAATGGTTAACTTTACATAGAAAGTACTTTTTTACATAATGCTTCACTGTACATTCAGTAATAAAATGATACAATATTATGTACACCTGGATGCTCATCACAGCGTCAGTGAGCTGCAATGCAGAACAACAATCACGGCAAACAATATTGAAACCATTAGGGGTGCCTAATCAAGTGTCCACACACCTAGAAATGGTAAATATTGTTTTTTTGGAAACATGTTTCTTACATTGTCAGAGTAATTGTCATATTTGTAAATTGCTTCTCAGTATTACCTGAGCTCCTAAATTGTACTTGCACGTAACTGTATTATGTAATAAATATTGCACGAGTTGTACATGAATAACAGTTGTTTCTTTTTTAAATGCTGCAAAATTGCACCAATTTCTATTAGTGTAGATGATAGGATGGTACTGCCAGTTGGACACAGTATGAATGCTTTGCAACTTAACTTCACTGCAACAAGGCCGACATCTCGCCCAGGACAGACCAGGCTGGGAAAAAATACTAGACAACATGCGCAACTAAGTGCACGAGAGCTTAGAAGAAGAGAAGAACTTAACTTCACCTGAAACATCTTCAGGCCTTTTTTTTTCTCGCTTGTTGGAAGTTCGATTCTCCAACACAATCACAACAAGTTCAGTTCATGTGTTTTATGTAAAAATGTGCCGATTGTACAAAATGCACACCAAAAATGAGGAAGTCAAATAAAAAAAGTCCAGCGAGTGTTAGGTTTTTACAGTACATAAAACAAGTATTGTCCATTGCAACAAACTTCACTCCAGTTCCTTGAAGCGTGCAAACATGGCTTTGCGAACTGCTTGCTTGTAGGTGGCGTGGTCCCAAGCGGCGTGTTCTTTCTTCTGACGGCGCTGTGGACGGCAAAGAATTCAATAGGAATATCTGCTGATGTCACGTAAACAATGTGAAGTAAGAAACTCACAGGTGGAGGTTCTGAGCCTAAACCTGGTCGCTCACTGACTTTACTGGTCTCTCTGATGACAAAGTGGTGGAGAGAATAATAATGATTAGTTTGATTTATAATGCACTTAATATTTCTATAGAGTGGAGAAGAAATAAACAAGAGACAAAGTGGCGACCGATTGCACAACATTTAAGGTGGTGTTTATCCTACCTCGATCCTGCAGCCCAGGTGTTGTGATGCTGAGACTGCTGTTGGTAATTTTTCCTCTTCTTCTGGTCAGGTGACCTGACAGTTTCTCTGGTGCTCAGCTGCGGGGAAAAACGTTTGACTTCAGAAAGCGTCTTCTTTAGAGATGCGCGGATAGGCAATTATATCATCCGCAACCGCATCACTATAGTCGTCATCCACCCGCCATTAACCCGAACCAACATTATATCAGAACTGCAACCGCCCGCCACCCGCCCGTTGTTGTATATCTGGAGTCGGCGACCTTTACCACTATTAGAGATAGTTTGACCCATGTCACTAAGTAAAGAAGGCAATGGGAGCCGCTAACGTTCTCGCAAATATTCGATGGTGATCATCCAGGTAACGAGAATAAGGGCGTGCTGTGAAGCCATTGCCCTTGATGCCTTCTACATCATGTACGAAACCATTTGCCAGTCCAGCAACATGTATGCAGCTTCTTCAAACACATGTACAAGATTGAAAGGCATACTTGGTGATACAGAGTACACTGATGGTTGTGATCTAAACAATTTTAACATTCTTACTAATATGCGCCATACTGTGAACCCACACCAAACAAGAATGACAAACACATTTCGGGAGAACATCCTCACAGTAACACAACATAAACGCAACACAACAAATACCCAGAATCCTTTGCATCCATAACACTTCCTGAATATATTTTACACCCCCGCGCCTCCAACCACGCCCACCTTGCCAACGCATGGGGAGGTGGGGGGGTGGCGGGGTTTGCTGCTAGCGGGGTGTATAATATAGTCAGGATGTTTCATGAATGCAAAGGATTCTGGGTATTTGTTGTGTTGCGTTTATGTTGTGTTACTAAGAGGATGTTCTCCCGAAATGTGTTTGTCATTCTTGTGTGGTGTGGCTTCACAGCGTGGCGCATATTAGTAAGAGTGTTAAAATTGTTTATATCGCAATTATTAGTGTACTTTGTATCACCCAGTATGCCTTGCAGTCGTGTGCATGTGTCTGCGGAAGCGACACACAACATATTGCTGGACTAGCAAGTAGATTGTACATGTTGTAGAAGGCGTCAAAGTCAAAGGCTTCATAGCACGCCCTAACACTTAATGACTGGGTGACTGCCGGCAGACATTCTTGAGAATCTTTACGTCTCTTATTGTATTCTTCTCTTTATGACACGGGTCCAAAATTGCTCTTTGAATGTTAAAGGTTACCAATCCCTGAAGCATGTATATCAAATATTTACAAATGGTTCAACCGCCACCCGCCAGAATCTATTTAAAATCTATTTTTTCGTCATGTCACCCGCCCGACCCACGGTTTATCCGCGGACTCCGCGGATGAGACCGCAAACCGCGCATCTCTAGTCTTCATGCTCACATCCATAATAATAGGAATTCATACTTTCTTCATTGGAAGTACTTCTTTTTCCTGGTTCTCCAGGGCCTCTAGCTCCTTCTTCGACTTCTTGATCTTCTGGTGGATCTCCAAGTTTTGCTGCGAGACAAACAAACATGAAGGAATATTCCACAGGTAAATAGTTGAATATTGCTGTTGCCTTGTCGTACTTTGTGGAGGTCGGAGAGCTGCTGATGGCGGATAAGAGCGTCCTTGTTAGGAAATTGTCTCCTACACAGCAAACACGCCATCTTCTTCCAGTCGGTCAGCTTGTCCTCCTTATCCTCACACGGTTTGACCTGGTCGCTCTTTGCCACGTCCTCCTTGTCTTCCTCCACTTCTTCGTCACTTCCTGCAGCGTAGTCTGACGCCAGCATGCCCAAGGAGCCGATTGGCAGCTTAAGAGGAAATGAAAAAGACAGAGTAAACCCTTCTTTATCGCTGTTAATTGGTTCCAAACATGACGGCGGTCAAATAATTTCTGCTAATTATTAATTATACATTTTCATAGAGTGTAAAAAAAATGAATACAACCTTCTAAATATATGTTTAACATAATAAAAGCCTTCTAGACATGAAATAACACCAACAAAGTAACTTTTACACTCCTTAAGTCCAATATACAGAGGTCCCTCTTTGATTAATTGGTACCTCACATGACCGTGGGAAATGGGAAATTAATTTACGCAATGTGGGCTTATTATTAATAAAAATAAATCGATGGATTTTATAGCTGGACCATGTTGAATACATGTTTTATCATAATTCAAGCCCTCAAAACATAAAATAATCATACAGTCACCTTTGCACTCTTTTTACCCAACATAGTAGCCATGAGTGTGTTCTACTGTAGATTACACAACTCACTAGTAGCATCCCCTATGCATCATTGTTATGGTTGTCACTCAGCCACTACAATAAAATAACTATGTGGAAACACTTCAAACCATCAGCCGTGTGTCTGCGTTGTCATTTCACATCATTGATCTAAGCTGTGTTATTGTTGTCGACAGATAAAATGCATTGCCCAAAAAGCTGCTGACGTCATCAATTTGTGTTTTTCTGAACGACTGCGAGTCAGCAAAGCCACTTGCATCAACATGTACATGTACAGAAAACATGTGAATATTTCCTCCTATTCTTGTTAAAAGTATGAATACCTTGCTCCTTTTGCAAAGCGGATCTTGTTTTTATGACACTATATCTGTCATGGGAGCTTTTAAAGCAGAGGAATGTTGGACATCTAGAGCACTGGTTCTTAACTTTTTTTCAGTGATGTACCCCCTCTGAACATTTTTTTAATTCAAGTACCCCCTAATCAGAGCAAAGCATTTTTGACTGAAAAAAAGAGATAAAGAAGTCAAATGCAGCACTATGTCAGCAGATTCTGATTTATTAAATTGTATAACAGTGCAAAATATTGCTCATTTGTAGTGGTCTTTAACTAATTGGATTTTTTTTTTTAAATAACTAAAAACTTGTTGAAAAATAAACACGTGATTAAATTATAAATAAAGATTTCAGCACAAAGAAGTAATCATCAACTTATAGTGCCTTCTTTGGGGATTGTAATAGAGATCTATCGGGATTCATGAACTTAATTCTAAACATCCTGGGCTACTTTTGTTCACAAAAAATTAAATCTTTAACATCAATATTTATTGAACATGTCCACAAAAATTCTAGCTGTCAACACTGAATATTGCATTGTTGCATTTCTTCTCACAGTTTATGAACTTAAATTCATATTTTGTTGAAGTATTATTCAATAAATATATTCATAAAGGATTTTTGAATTGTTACTATTTTCTTTTTATATTTAAAAAAAAATCTCACGTACCCCTTGACATACCTTCAAGTACCCCCAGGGGTACGCGTACCCCCATTTAAGAACCGCTGATCTAGAGGATGCGGTCTCAACTTGTTAAGAGTGTTAGCTTGAACTTTGCTAGCTGGCTAAAGAGTGTGAAAAATTTATTTAAACTATAATTTTAGCCAGTCTGCCAGCTAAATTTTGTCTAAAACAATTCAAGTACTTCTTAAAGCAACATCAATTTGCAATGCAATGAAGAAAGGCACAATAACTAACGTTAATAGCACGTGCACAAAACATTACGCACCAATGTGCTGGTATCCTAAGATTCAACATACAATCTATTAGTTAAAATGTTAACATTATACACCCCCACTAGCACCAAACCCCCCCAACCCCGCCCACCTCAACCGACGCACGGAGGGGGTAGGGGTATTTGGCGCTTGCGGGGGTGTATAATGTAGCCCAAAAGAGTAGGGATGCATGGTATTCTGGGTATTTGTTCTTTTGTGTTTATGTTGTGTTACAGTGCCGATGTTCTCCCCAAATTTGTTTGTCATTCTTGTTTTGTGTGGGTTCATAGTGTGACGCATATTAGTAACAATGTTAAAGTTGTTTAAACGGGCACTCTCAGTGTGACCTGTATGGCTGTTCAACAAGTATGCCTTGCAATCGTTAGCGTGTGTCTGCAGAAGCCTCATACGACATGTGACTGGGCTGGCAAGCTGATTGAACGTGTTGTAGAGGGCGTCAAAGGCAGCGCCTTCCTAGCATGCCGTTATTATTGTTATTCGAGGGAAATCCAGCAAACAATCGCGAGAATAGTTGATCTGACATTCAGTAGTCTCTCGGAATATTTAGGAGGGTTGGCAAGTGTGATGCTGTCAAGCGGCATTCATATAAAACTCGCAGGCCCCATTATCATTAAATTTTCATATTAAGGTGCGGGCTGCGTGCCTGAGACCCCTTTTTTATACATAGCACAAAGTAAAAGAAACTCTGTATACAGTGTTATTTCATTTTAAATTTCTAAAGAGTTTTGTGGGTTCCATTGTTTTCTTTTTTTTGTGAAATGGGCCAAAATGGCTCTTTATGAGTGGGAAAGGTTGCCGACCCTTGCCTTAGAGGAATGGAGGCAATGGCTCGAGGGGACCAAATACCCATTCATCGTCTGGACAGATCTCAAGAATCTTGAATACATAAAAAAGGCTAAGAGACTAAACTCTCGCCAGGCCAGGTGGGCGCTTTTCTTTAACCGCTTTTCCTTTTCGCTGTCCTACAGGGCGGGGTCCCGCAACGTCAAGCCAGACGTCCTGTCACAACTATTCGACCCCGAGCTTGAGGCCAAGCAACCTGAGACCATTCTTCCACTGAACTGTGTGGTAGGAGCGGTAACTTGGCCAATAGAAACTGAGGTAAAGCAAGCTAATGATCTCCTGGCGGTTCTGGTGGTCAGCCATGGAGACGGAGGTCCGGGAGTACGTAGCGGTGTGTTTGGTCTGTGCCCGGAATAAGACATCTTCCAGGTCCCGCATGGGACTTCTCCAGCCACTTTCCATCCCCTCCAGACCGCGGCCAGACATCTCTATGGACTTCGTCACAGGCCTCCCGGTCTCACCAGGTAACACCACTTTCCTCACGGTTGTCGAAAGATTCTCCAAAATGGTCAGATTCTTTGCTATGCCTAAACTACCATTCGCCAAGGAGTCGGCAGAGGTTTTGATGACTAATGTGTTCAGAGTTAAGGGATTCCCCAAGGACATTGTTTCAGACCGGGGGCCTCAGTTCGTATCACGGTTCAGGGCGGAGTTCTGCCGACTCATTGGAGCCAGGGCCAGCCTGACATCAGGATATCATCCAGAAGCCAACGGCCAGACCGAACGAGTTAACCAGCAGCTGGAAACCGGCCTCCGGTGTGTGGTCTGCAAGAACCCCTCCGAATGAAGCAAACACCTGGTCTGGGTAGAATATGCGCACAATTCGCTGCCTACATCCGCCACCGGCCTCTCTCCCTTTTATTGTGCCTTAAGGCGGTGGTCCCCAACCACCGGGCCGCAGAAGAATTTTTTATAAATTTTCATTTTTTATTTTTTTATTAAATCAACATAAAAAACATTAGATGCACTTACAATTAGTGTACCAACCCAACAAACCTCCCTTTTTCATGACAAAGAAAAAAAAGAAAAAAAAGAATCCCCCCGCCATTTTCGAGAAGAGTCATTGTTTCATTGGTTTATGGACACAATAAATTATTCATAATGGTTGGACCAGATTTAGCTAACAGCTTATTTTCGTCAATAGTCGTTTGTTTGACAACACCGTCACTATAAAACCATCTATTACCTAAAAGTCAAAATGCAAGCAGACAAATAAAAACCTACCAAGTACAGCTCATGATGTAGTATAACATTATAATTACAATATAACCATATATAATGATAAACAATTTGAAATTAGTATGTTCATGCTGCTCAGCGTGTGTGTAGCAAATTAAAAACTAAATAGAGAAAATTATTAAATGGACATTGTGGAAATTGAAGTGCTTACCTTTGACTTTTCTTTTTTCAGTGGGGCGAGAGGTTTCTTAAAGAAATCTTCACCAGCTGCATTCTGTGGATGGAAAACAAAGCACTTTTTATAGTAATGTCTATAGATACCAGGCATGCATGATATTTTTTTATCAAGCCAATACAGACACCTTCCTGCTTCTCAAGAACTTATTTAGATCTAGTATTTGTTAAACTTAAGATATAAGTGTAGTTTGTGCACATCTTTCTTTGCAACTAAATTTGGGCCAGCTTCTTGAACAAGAGACGACGTTTTTGGTGTCTTTCTCGCCAGTTGGAGGTCCTAAATAGCTGTCAAAGTGTCCTAACTTGTCAGAGTATACCAAACCATCTACTTTTCAGGTAAGACGCATGATTTATAAACGACAATAAATTTGCATGGAGAAAGGAAGCGAGGAAACAGCAGATCACTCGATAGTCACACACACGGTAGTCAGTGTGCACATCGCCGCTCGGAATAGTTTTTCTGCATTAGCACTTACAATAACAATATCACTAATATTTGGTCAGTATTGAAGTCACAAAATGTAAAAGGAGTTTTGTTGGTGCTTTTTGAATGGTTATTTATCAGATTATTTAGGCGAAATAGCGGACCTTCCATTGGCTCTACTGTAAGCAAGCTTTTATTTATGTTAATTTAGAATGCATTAAAATTCGTCATCATGTCTTTCATAATGATTGTAACCAATAGGCAAAATTACAAAAAAGTGCAGTTCCCCTTAAAAGCATGGCAAGTAAGAGGAAAGGGAGCCCTTGATTCGCTCACCCAAATCTACCTGCTGCACAGTATGGGTAATCTCACCTTTTTGGATATTTTTTTCTTTGGGCTACTTTTAATGTCATTGGATTTTTCCGTGTGATGTCACAATTCCACGTATCGGCCCGATAATTAACTGTGCAATATTTATTGTGCATCTTACTACAAGTAAATTGTTTTCAAACTTTATACTACAACTACCTTGGTTTATGATACCTCCACTTATATTTCAGTTTAGCTCAAACATGTGACTTGCACTCAGTTAAATTGGCTTGTGGCTTATGAGGAGAGTAAAATAAAAAAGGCCATTAACACCTTAAACAAATTTTATTTTAGCAAAGGAAAACAAGTATAATTTAATTTCCATGACTCTTTGGCTGATAATTGTTTTTGTACAATTATTTCACGTCAGTAATAGGGGTGTAACAAGATAAGAATGTGACAATATTTTTCATGTAAAGAAAAGCTGTGTCGTGGGACACAGTCAGAAGTTTGTTTTTTCTTAATAGTCAAAAGCATATCCGCCTGGCCGTTTGTGAGGGTTTGGAATCTCACATTAAGTGCTGAGGGCTCACATCAAACCAAGAGTTAAATTGAAAAAATGTTTCCTTGTACAGATACACCTAAATAGTTTTATTAAAAGCAGGGGCGCTGCCAGGAATCCTGTACCAACCCTACACGGTGGCCATGCTTACAATTATATTGGAAAAAATTGGTCTTGTGTCATTCTTGTGAACCAAATATGTAGCACCACACCCTCTTGTAAGTACACCGAGGAGTACCACAGAATGGAGCACACCACCACCACTGGTACCTGTATCACCCTACTAGCGGTGATACCGCATGTGTTCCTTGCATCATTGTGAGTATTGAGTGATGTGATGCTTGTATTGTATCACCGCGTTCGATTCTTCTGTTGTATCACAACGTTCGATGCTTCTATTGTATCACCACGTTCGATGCTTGTACTGCATCACCACGTTTGATGCTTTTATTGTACTATCGTGAGTGCTGAGAGCTTTTCTTGTAGTTAGTCTGGGTAGGTAGTGAGATTTGAGTGGGAATTTCAATGAGTTCCACTTAATAATATATAATAATAATAACAATATACATTTCTTATATTCTTCTTCTTGTTAAATTGTTGCATTAAAAGCAAGTGTAAGCAAAGTGCAGATAAAAAGGAAGAATATTTTTTTAAGTAAACAAGGGATTGTGAAAATAGCAGCAAATCTCAAGCTTCTTTAAAAAGAAAAGAGCATTTTGTGATGTTAATGATATGTGTTTAGTGAAATGCACACGGTAGAGATTTTCCGGTCAGGGTTTTTAAAGGGAAACTGCACTATTTTGGAATCTTTCCTATCGTTCACAATCATTCGGAAAAACATGAGGAATGTTAGATTTTTTTTAATGCATTCTCAATATTAAATAAACGTAAATAAATGTTCAATAACCATTCAAAAAGCACCAACAATACTGTCTTTACATTTTGTGACTTGACTATTAACCAAGTTTTAGTGATATTGTTATTTTTAAGTGCAAGAGCAGACAAACTATGACTGTATGTGATGTTTTATCATGTTGGTTGGCTCTCATGAAGTCTGCAGTGAGTAATAATAATCAGTGATGAAGAAAACAAACAAAAAAGCAAACGTGATGGGTTTTTGTAATTACTATACCGCGTATGCTTAAAATAATCAAAATAGGTAAATATTAGAGATTATAAATGTGGCTGTTACTACATAACATATATACATACAACTTGTATATAAAACGTAAAGGAAGTGATTGTATGTTTTTAAGGGCTTTGTAAGAAGAATTGAGAGGCTCCCTTATAAGTGGACTTTTGATCGCATGTATTTAATATTTGGAATGCATAAAGAAACAACATCCATTGTCATGTCTCTTATAATGATTATGAACGATAGGCAAAACACTAAAAAAGGCCAGTTCCCCTTTAAGCTGCTGATTATGATACCAATCAGCAATGCATGAGAATGGCTGATACCAATACCAATCACATGTATTAAGTGTACATTTTTTATGTATTTATGGTGAGCGCTATTGACAGTTATGCAATATCAACACAATATTTAAACTAGTTATTTTTATATACACAATTGTTTTACAAAAATACAGTCAATAGTAAACAATATCAAACAAAAGTAAAAACAGCTATCGACTACTTATTTACTTTAAATACGCTGTTTTTATAACCTCAGAAGTCCTCTAGTGTCAAGGGAATTTTCAATAAATAATTAAAGCAAGAAAAATATGATTTTGAAAAAATACAAATATTTATCTAGAAACTCTAGTTCCCATCATATACTGATACGACCCATGGTATTCACACCAAATTACGGATGGATCCTTATGTGTCGTGTACTGAATGTGACAATGCTGACACACCAACAGTTGTTATATAATCCTGTTTTCTTTTATTAATTTACTTGTTGATATCATTTTAAAAGCCGCTTTTTTCTGCTGCAATGTGCTTCAGTCTACACCTCTTAAAATAACTTATGAAGATGTTCCTTTTTAAAACTTATGTTGTTACAGTGTTAGCTAATTGTGTTAAAAATGCTAAAGCCTCTAATCATAAGGTTCATGACAGTTTTGGGATGCCTCTTAATGCTATGTATTAGAGTGTTGTTTTTTTAACAGTGGGCCATTTGATGTCACAGATAGACAAATGCATATAAGTGGTCATCCATTTACTTACGGCTGAGCCGACGCAGTTGAGACTGCTACCTCAAATTTACAGTGTTGTTCCTTCTCGTTTAATGCCCCATTGTTTGCTCTGATGTCTATAAAATAAATACTTCTGCCTTTATTTGTCCACAACATTTTACACGGGACTGTTCTGTCAAGGTGGGCTACTACAAAATTGCATTAGCTGCTAAACTTACACGGAAACTGAAGGCGATATTATGATTTGGATTGAGGAAACGAGAAGAAAGGATTAAGTATTATTTTCATCTAAATGTTGCATGCGCACAATAACACCAACATGCAAAATGCAGTGAAATAAATACAAGTAAAAGCACCGTATTTTTAATGCAGCTCTGATCGTCATTAGAAAAACAATCAGCAATGCCGATCACATACTTTTTCAAGAAAATCAGCCAATATTGATCTTGTGGCCGATTGAACAGCACATAGCGCAAGGCTATATGAACAAAGTTTAGCTAGGGGACTTTGACGAAAATAATAGTTAAATCTGTTTGTGGCACAACTCTGTTTCTGTGTTGTTAGCTAGCTAGCTAGCTAAAATATTAACTATTTTACCAAGGAGAATCGCTTTAAATGTTCCTGCATAACAAAATGTACTGCCAAAGGAAGGTTCGCTTCACATGTTTAGATCACACTTGGAGTGTTTTTGCAGTGGCCACTGCCATATGTCTCTTCCTGACACGTGCATGTTTGTTTCCGAGCGATGATGTACCTGACTATTATTGACAAATGAATTTTGTCGGTGACGCCAACAAATGGTCGTACCTGTTACCGTGATTTTAAACATGCGTTGTTATTCACAATGTATGGTTCTTCTCTTAGACACATGGAATGAGTTTACCATGTCCTTTTAGATTTTAATGCGATATAAAACTTGGGGAAATTTGTGAGCACTAACCTTCCTCTCAAAAATTGCAAAACCGGCATCCGCTGACTTGGACTGTCTCTTATCTTCGTCCATTCCACCTTTAAGCGAAGGAGACTGAGAACGGACGCCTTCCTTTTGGCGGTTTTGGATTTTTGCCCAGCGCTCCATATCTTTCATGATCTGCAAAATACGATGTTCCTTGACATTTTCTACAGGCATTCGTCTCTTTGGTGGTGTTTAAACAAAGTGTAACCTTAACAGCAGCAAGACTTTTTGGCCTCTCATCCTTGTTGTCTTTGTCTTTTCTAGTCAAGTCGTCCTCTTCTTTCTTATCAGGAGATGAAGTCTGGCCAGCCTCTTGCTTAAAGCTGTCGGTTGAGACGGGTGGTTGTGGAGGAGCAGTGGTAGGAATTGGATGTGCTGACGGTTTCTTCATGTCAAGGGGCGCGTCTGCGGCAGGGTTAGAGAGAATGGCCTGGTCTTCGGCAGTCATGGTTACAGGTTGATTCTCTGCGGGGGTTCCTCCAGGCACCGGGACATACATTTTAGTCACAGCATCCCAGTAGAGATACTCTTGGTTTTGAGCGTTATAGAAGTACTGTAAAAACAGTTGTTGTTAGTAGCCATATTAGATACACTGTGTGGTCTTGTATACCCACTCTGGAGCAAGGATCGAAGTACAGGGTGGTCTCAGGGTCATAGAAGAAGCCAGAGGTGGCGTCATAAAGGTAGTTTGATATATCTGGAGTGTCAGGATCTGACAAATATTAGGTCTTTGTGAGTAAACTTTGCAGCAATGCAGACATGGACAAGGTCTTGACTTAAGATGCAAAGCTAAAGTGAATAATATAGTGTTTGATGAAGTAGTAACTGACAGATAGCAAAGTTCTACAAATGTTCTTACCATATGTAAAGCTTTTTAATGGGTCTAGGCTGGCAGTGGAATCAGCTGGCACATGATCTTTAGTAACATGGTAGGACGGATCCAGAGTTTTGCTTGCGTCATCACCTGCTCCCTTTTAAAGAGTTACCAGAAATGTAGAGGGAAATGTCTAGTTTGAACATAAAAATAATCTTAACATGCATCTTTGTTGACAACCCTACCTGACTGGGATCTGCTGACCAATGTGGATAACTGCAGGCAGCTGGTGGCAAACACAAATCAATTAGAAGATAAGTTTACATAAATGTGTAAAGTTACTGTGCAGAGATATGGAGAACTAATTATGAAAGTAATTTTCAACCTCTAACCATACTTCAGAAAAGATCAGTTAGGACAGTGCTTCTAAATTATTTTCTCCCCGGCGACTCTAAATAGTATCATTAACACAACCTTTATTTAACCAGGTAAGAAATCCATTGAGATCAGAATCTCTTTCACAAAGGTGACCTGGCCAAAAGGTCAGCAGCACATGTCAAAGAGCAGTTTCAGAAAAGTAAAACGTTAAGACATACATTTTAAAATGCATAAAAAAGAACTTTAAAACAATTAAACAATTAAGCTTTACACCTTTTAAAAACACAGGCACTGTGCATACGTCTCATGCTGTCTGTCCCTCAGGATAGAACGGAAGGCTCCAAATGGAAGTAGTCCAGAGAATTTCAGTTTCGTTTTACATGCCAGAGGATTAGCATTGCTAAAAGTTATTTTTTCCAAATTCAATCCGTACACGAGGAACAGTTAAAACATACGAATTGTTAGAACGTAATGCGCAATAACTGTTTTTTCTTTGCAACAAAGGACACAAGTATGGAGGCATTAAATCTAAAAGAGCCTTATAAATGATAGTTAGTCCATGTGTGTATGTGTGTGCACTCAATGAAGAAAAGTTTATTTTCATATACAGTCGGCAGTTGTGAGTGAGACGACGACTGCCAGTAACAAGTCTTAGTGTTGCATGAAAAACAGTGTCCAAAGACTGGAGCATGTAAATGACGCACTAAAATAAAGCATGTCTCCATAATCAATTACCGGGCTAGATAGTCGCTGTCACCAATTTCTTTCTGACCTTGA
Organism: Nerophis ophidion; assembly: GCF_033978795.1. Classification (NCBI taxonomy): domain Eukaryota; kingdom Metazoa; phylum Chordata; class Actinopteri; order Syngnathiformes; family Syngnathidae; genus Nerophis; species Nerophis ophidion. The sequence goes on from NC_084626.1 coordinate 21,108,115, forward strand.
GAGAGAAGCAGTTTTTACATCTAAAAAAAGAAACCAAGCTTTACCCTAAGCCTAAAGACCAAGTTGTTAATATAGGCTTTAAATAAAAGCTCCTGGCCGAGAGTAAAACCCAAGTACTTGTAATTTAAGACTTGCTCTGTTGGGTTTCCTTTTGAAGTTGCAATATGTGCAATGCATTCTAGTAGCACCCTTCAATGAGAGAAAACCATTAGTTTGCTTTTATCTGTAGTGAAAACCAATTTAAAATCAAATAAGCGAGCCTGGATGACATTAAGAGCAGCTTGTAAAAACTCAAAAGCCTGAGTGATGTAAGTTGAACAGCAATAAATAATGGTGTCGTCTGCTTAAAAATGGAACATTGCATTTGAAAAATTGCTACAAAGATTTTTTATGTAGATAGAAAATAAAATGGGCCCCAACACTGAGCCTTGTGGAACTCCTTTGGTAATGTCCAGTAATGAAAAGGGTTGTCCCAGCCACCTGTACACAATGTGTTCTGCTGGCAAGATAGTCTGTGAATTTGTCTATACAAACTGAGGACAATCCACAAGGCTGGCTACAGGGAACATACAATCTTTGTTTAGTACATTTAAGATATGGAAATTTACAGATTTTGTATTCCTTCAAATCACAACAATTATGTACAAAGCAAACAGGCTAACTGAAAATATCCAACAATTTTCGTAAACAAGAGAGGAATAAAAGAACCGTTTTAGCACTGTGTTTAATAACACTATTAGACACTATCACGGAACAGAAGTAGTAGCTTACACCTACTTCTTTTTGGATATGTTGAATTGTTAGTTATTAATAAATTGTGATTGTTTATTGTGCTGTACATTAGTTTTAACATTAATAAAATAAATTAGATCGAAATGCTGCCAAAAATGAGTTTTACTCAGGCAAGCTGACATCATCCTGTGTGAGTACCATGAATTGATTAACGTGGACCCCGACTTAAACAAGTTGAAAATATTATTCAGGTGTTACCATTTAGTGGTCAATTGTACGGAATATGTACTGAACTGTGCAATTTACTGATAAAAGTTTCAATCAATCAATCAAAAACCCACCTTGCATTCCAGGAGGTGGCTGCAGAAAAGGTGGAGACTGGAAGAACTGATGTGGTTTCTAAAAAGCCAGAGAGAAAATAATCCGACGAGTCTACTCTTATCAATTTGTGTTTAATAAATAACAAAACACACCTCAATAAGGTTAACAGGAGGTGGACACCCTGGGGAAGAACTGTTGGGTTGCACAGGCTCTTGTCTGAAACTAAAACAGGGAGACATCATAAAACATTCATAAAACTAAACACATACTATAAACACAATTACTAACTTTTGGTTCTTTAGGGGTCTGGCAACCTCTGCATACACTCTGACTCCATCGATACAAAGGGGAACAGGTTTTGTCAGCAGTAGATCAACCAAGCGAGTCACTTGCTAAAAAAGAAGGCCCAATGAAAAGAATTTAATGCTGCACAAAATGCATCCATCCATCCATGTACAGGTGACGTGGGCAGCAGCCTAAGTAGAGAAACCCAGACTTTCCTTTCCCCAACTGCTTTGGTCAGCTCCTTTTGGGGAATCTCAAATAACTCCCTTGCCCCTTGTTTAAGTCCTTTGCCCTAGATTTTGCACATTGGCACCAGTCAGGCAAATGGTTTCCAAATCCTAATAATGTAAGGTTGAAATGGGAATTGCACTTTTCTTTATTTTATGTTGCCTATCGTTCAAAATCATTCTGAAAGACATGACAGATGTGCTTTTTAAGGCATTCTCAGTCATAAATAAAAGACCGCTTACAGGGGAGCCAATGAGAGAGAGGTCTTCTATTCCACCCATAAAACCCAATAACATCAAAACATCAAAATAGCACCAACAATACTTCATTTACAATTCATGATTTGTATATTAACCAAGTATTAGTGATATTGTTGTTATAAGCGCTAAAGCAGACGCATTATTTATATCGGCGCCGTGATCACTAGCGTGTGTCTGTTTATATTATCAAGAGGTGACCGGTTTCTTCTCTTCCCTGCCCCCTGTAAGTTTACAAATCCCGTTACCATATGAGTTGGGAAATTGTGTTAGATGTAAATATAAACCAAATACAATGATTTACAAATCATTTTCAACCCATATTCAGTTGAATATGCTACAAAGACAACATATTTGTGTTAAAACTGATAAACATTTTTTTTTTTTTGCAAATAATCATTAACTTTAGAATTTGATGCCAGCAACACGTGACAAAGAAGTTGGGAAAGGTGGCAATAAATACTGATAAAGTTGAGTACTGCTCATCAAACACTTATTTGGAACATCCCACAGGTGTGCAGGCTAATTGGGAACAGGCGGGTGCCATGATTGGGTATAAAAGCAGCTTCCATGATATGCTAAGTAATTCACAAACAAGGATGGGGCGAGGGTCACCAATTTGTCAACAAATTGTCGAACAGTTTAGAACAACATTTCTCTAAGAACTATTGCAAAAAATTTAGGTATTTTACCATCTACGGTCTGTAAAATCATCAAAAGGTTCAGAGAATTTGGAGAAATCACTGCAAATAAGCGATGATACTACGGACCTTTGACCCCTCAGGCGGTAGTGCATCAAAAACCGACAGTGTGTAGAGGATATCACCACATGGGCTCAGGAACACTTCATAAAACCACTGTCAGTAACTACAGTTGGTCGCTACATCTGTAAGTGCAAGTTAAAACTCTACCATGCAAAGCGAAAGCCGATCATCAACAACACCCAGGAACGCCGCCGGCTTTGCTGGGCCCAAGCTCATCTAAGATGGGCTGATGCAAAGTGGAAAAGTGTTATGTGGTCTGACGAGTCCACATTTCTAATTATATTTGGAAACTGTGGACGTGATGTCCTCCGGAACAAAGAGGAAAATAACCATCCAGATTGTTACAGGCGCAAAGTTCAAAAGGCAGCATCTGTGATCGTATGGGGGTGTATTAGTGCCCAAGGCATGGGTAACTTACACATCTGTGAAGGCACCATTAATGCTGAATGGTCCATGCAGGTTTTGAAGCAATATATGTTGTCATCCAAGCAACGTTAACATGGACATCCCTGCTTATTTCAGCAAGACAAGTGTTAAAACAGCGTGGCGTCGTAAAAAAAGAGTGCAGGTACTTTCCTGGCCCGCCTGCAGTCCAGACCTGTCTCCCATCGAAAATGTGTGGCGCATTATAAAGCATAAAATATGACAGCGGAGACCCCGGACTGTTGAACAACTGAAGCTCTACATAAAACAAGAATGGGAAAGAATTTCACTTTCTAAGCTTCAACAATTAGTTTCCTCAGTTCCCAAACGTTTATTGAGTGTTGTTAAAAGAAAAGGTGAGGTAACACAGTGGTGAACATGCCCTTTCCCAACCACTTTTGCACGTGTTGCAGCCATGAAATTCTAAGTTAATTATTATTTGCAAAAAAAATAAAAATAGAGTCAATGAGTTTGAACATCAAATATCTTGTCTTTGTAGTGCATTCAATTGAATATGGGTTGAAAAGGTTTGGCAAATCATTGTATTCCGTTTACATTTACATCTAACCCAATTTCCCAACTCATATGGAAACGGGGTTTGTATTTTAGATCGTATTTTATTACTCTCACCTGGATAGTAGAAAAACGAGTACATAATCAGACATGTTGGTACACTTTGATAGCAAATTTAGACCACAATAGGGCAAAAACGACACAAAAAGATCTTCGATTTTTATTCTTCATCTAAATGGGACTATAAAAAGTTTCTATCAGTTGGAATCCTATTGACAGCAGACATTGCACAGTAAGAGATGTTTTATTATGTTTGTCAGCTTTCATGAAGTTTACCTTGAGTGTTAATCAGTGATGTGAAACAAAAACATAACGAAAGTTGTGATGCGTTTTTGAAATTAATGCGCAGCTTATCCTTAAAATAGGAAAATAAGTAAATATTAAATGTCATTAAAAGTGTGCCCGTTACTACATTACATGTACTGTATACTTACAGAATGTATATAAAACCTTAATGGAGGTGTTTGGATGTTTTAGGTGTTTTGTTGGTTGTATAGAGTGACTCCCATAGGCTCCATTTATTTACAATTTAGCATGCATTAAAAAAATATATATGTGGTGCCCTGCTTGTTTGAAGTGCCATGAATGCCTGCCCTGTGAGGCATCCTAACCAGTTGAGCCACCACATCTGACTTTTCTCAATGTGGAGGAGCAGTGACTTTACTGCAAGATTCTTATTGATGGCAAAGTTTCTCACCCCATCTCTAAAGGAGAGCTCATCCACCCCCGAATGAAGTGGTTTTGGTAAAGATGGGAACATAGATTGGCTAACAAAGTTATAGATTTTGCTTTTCGGTATAACTTTCTCTTCACCAAGACATCTCACAATCCATCTTTCTCTCGCTAATAAACAAGACCAAAAAGGTACTTCTCATTCAATCCATCCTTTTCTAGGCAAGAACCATGCACTGGGATTTTGAGATACTGATTCCCATGCTAGACGTTGCAAACCGATAAATCAAGAGCTGAAGGTCAACTCTTGATAAAGCCAGCAGAAACACATCATCAAATACATACACTGCATACATATTAGATTAAATACAGTACCTCATGGGAGTCCATGTCAACAAAGCAGAAGCAGTTTGCTCCAGGTGTCTTGGCTTTGATGAGGCGGACGTTCCTCTCATCTAAATACGCGAAGGGATCCAAGGCTTTGAGGATGGTCTCCACTGTGGTGGTGGGCTTTATATTTTTTATGATCATGGCTATAGACAGAAACAAGGAAAATATAGTTTGCGAGGCTCTAATAATAAATAGACGACACAAATATACTCACTTTTACTATTCTTAAAAACCGATTTAGATTGATGGGACCTTTGTTGAGAAGTGTTATGGTTGCCCCAGGATTCAGCCTCTTTCTCACTTTCTTGCTGCTGAAATTGCTGGTCCACCTGCTGCTGCCAGGCTTCAGGGGTCAGGTCAGAGTTGCGCTGCCACTGGGTGGTGGGTAAGGGCTCAAGGGGGCATTTTGGTGTGGACTCATTTAGGCTGGATTCAAAGTCTTCTCGGGGCTGGTCAGGTCTGGACAATTGTGACGGCTGGGCTGCAGGTGAGGTCCGATGGGATTCCTAATTATTCAAAAGAATATAATGAAAACAAACATTGTCTTAATTCATTTATCAGTATTTTTAAAGAGAAACTCTGCGTGTCTATGGGTGTGTTTTTTCATGTAGGCCTAGTATTCTGAGGGCATTCAATCGACCAGAACTGGACTGTTCAATTGTTCTTGGTCTTGGCACCAGCTTTTAGATGAGAGCTGACCAATCTCAATGAGCATGAACTGCTGAAGCTTACCTAGATGAAAGGTCTTCTCACACAAACTGAACGGTTCAGTTGCAATCCATTGAAAGCCCTCAGAAAAGAAACCACACTTACATTAACATGTAGATCATGCTGATTTGGATGGGAGTAGCTCATGGAAACAGCTCTAGTGCCAATTTCTAGGGACCCCTGCAACAAGAGCACACACATTTATTCAGAATTATCCTATTTAAAGGTAAATGTTGACAGATATAATACCAGTCACACACAAAATGCACTGTGGGAAGAATACTTAAGAGTGGTCTGCTGAACCAATATTCAATATCATCCATGAGTAATACAGTATGTGGAATACTGCTGCAACTACAAACTAAGGTTGCAAGTTGCGATGGTTGTCAGTGTACAAATTTACAATAAAACAAACCATCTTCTTTAACTGAGTGAAACCATCTCATATTCATATTGTACTTAATTTGACAAAGTCTATAACCTAAAGGAAGACATTTCCATCACAAACAGCAAATTCACAGCGAGAGAAACTAAAAGATCACTTAACTTTTAATGAGTGTTGATTTGCCATTGTTTCAGGTCTAGAATAAATTAGTTTGAATTATGTTTGAAGGTTTAGCAAAGCAATACAAACAAAACTTTGAAAAAAGACAAAACCTCAGGACTACAAGCTTCTAAAAAGATATATTTTACAGAATTGTTATTCTTGCTTAGAAAAGGCACATGCTACACCATAAATAAGCAAGTTTCTTCTCATGACAGCCGACAAGTTGCTGTTTGGTTTATCAACAGTATTTTAATGACCAGAGAAATGTTGTAATAGCAGCACCAAACAATAAGAAAGACAGTAAAACACTGCATTTGCCTTAGATATGAGAGCCAGCATGTTCCATGTATCAAAATGTTTAATTGATTAAAAAGGGGCTGAAATCCATGAGGTCAGAATTCACTAGTGAGAAAATTCTAATCTACAGTACATGAATTATCCTGAAGATGAGGAGAAAAGCAGTTGCCAATCATCCTTAACAGCCACCGGAAAGCAGAAAGAAGATAGATCCAAAGAGTCCTAACAGGAACAAAAAAAATGTCTTGCACACACATTAATTGACTGAAAAGAGGGTGAAACCCATGCAGTCAGAATTCTCTGGTGAGAAATTTCAATCTACAGTACATGAATTATACACAAGAGAATAAGACTGAAGACGAGGACAGACGCAGCTGCCAATCATCCTTCTTAACGCCCACCGGAAAGCAGAAAGAAGATAGGGCCAAAGAGTACCAACTGAAACTACCAAATTTCTTACACATAAACCTGAGCAATCCAGTCTACGTAAACCATCAATGTCTGCAATTAATAGCATGGTAATCCACTCGAGATGCCAGAGAAACCGCACTTTGAACCAAAGATGTGTTGTACTTCAAACTTCACACTGTGAGAACCATGAATTCCACAAAGCACTCATGGAGTATTTCAAGAATGGTTACAAAAGCTGACAAGTTGGGGTATCAACTATTTAGGCCTAAAGAGCCATAGTGAGAGCCAGGGTGGAAGAACTTCTGACCCAGAGTGGCAAACCAGTAACTATGTAATCCATACACCCCAATCAATCCCAAAAAAATCGTAGTTTCCGATTACTGAAATATCCTACTATTCCAAATAAAAGTTGTCGTAGACCAATTGCCACAATACGGATATGTGGCCAAGGAAAAACCATAAAAACAAAATGTGGTCTTCTGAGAAGACAGGGTTATTGGATGAAAACTTCAGATTTGTAATCAACTTAATGGCAACAGGTCACTTACAGCTCAGCGATTGTAATTACTCAGCTTGCCACAAACCACAAAGGGATCATTTGCCTCTTTCAGAGATCTTGCGAAATTGGTGCATCAGTCGTAACAATAGAACCCGGATTTTCTAGACGAGATACTACTAGTTCAAAAAACTGCTCTCAGATGATTGGATGGGCCAAAACATCCAAAGCTAGCACATTGGGATTTTATTTTATTTATTGTACTATAGCACATTATCACAAAATATTTATTGGTTAAATAGGAGATATGTTTTACTGTCCCATAGTGTGATCATTATTTGTGTTTTCTGATGTCTTTATGTATTTGTGTCCCGTTATGTTGTCTCATTCTGCCGTGATGCTGAATAACCATTTGCACAACCATTTTACCTCCAGGTATCAAAGAAACCTGGACATCCATTTAAGTATCTGGTGTGATATGAAATAGTTGAAACAGCTCCAATTATTTTCAACACAACAGGACAGGATACAGTTTAACTCCACACTAGTTCCGGCATGTGCTTTCACACAGGCATCGTTCTGACACCGTTACAGGGCTGATATAAGCTCCGATATTGGAAAAATAGAGGTTGACCTGCTCTCATTTTATGTCGGTACTGTTCACAAAAAAAAAAACGAGAAAGCCTTTAAAGAGTGTAAAAGTGGATAATACTTCATCTTTGAAATCATAGGTTTAACACAATCCCATTTGAGCTTTAGTTTTACCACACGTAACTTGTGTAAACAGTTATTTTAGATCAGTGTCACCAAACCTTTATTCAGCCTCGGAAGAGATTTACATACGAAAAATCTCACAGCACACCAACCAAGTGAGCCAAGACTAATTCTAATTGCAACAGGTGGATAGACCGATTATATGCGTACTTTCTGCCATCGGTTCAGTTTCAATTGTTCTGCCTATCTATATGCATCTCTGGCATAGACAGATAAACAAACATTCGTAGTGAAATCATTTTTGAACCTATAAGTAGAAAATTTTTCCGCCACACATTTGATCTCCCACAACACCACTAACCTACTGCAGCACAGTGGTTGGAAAACAGTGTTTTAGAACAAATTTACCAAACACAGGTCAACAAATCAATTCTACCAAGGTTTTGTGTAATCAAAATTTAGTCTGGCATAAAATATAGCCAGGACTATTTGGGCCTAAAACAGCATAGACTGATTCTTTAATCTCTGTAGTCAGAGAAATTAAATTGGGAAAGCGAAACATTTCTTCCCCTGTTCCATTACTCCTCATCTACTACATTGCCCTCTCGACCCCTCGTAATCCTGATGGGCGAGGCGGCCTTGGTAGTGTGACGAGGATAGGCCACCTTGTTGGACTCCATGAAGTGGACTGCATCCTCGAGGTTTAAAAACTCCACATAGGCCGTATCGTAGCTGTAACCTGGGGACAGCATTTGAAATACAAATGGGTTTTTGTTAGTCAATTCCAGTAACCACAGTCATCTGCTAAAACACAAATGACAGCAGTTCGTGAAGACATCGAAATTAACATTCTTCTTAAAATACATACCTTCTCAGTAGGGGTGTAACGGTACGTGTATTTGTATTGAACCGTTTCGCGGTTTCGGTCCGGAGGTGTATCGAACGAGTTTGTAAGCTAAAGTCTTAACAAGCTGCTCTGCTTTCTGCCTCTGTCTGAGCACCCAGCATTGTCCCGCCCACAAAACCATCTGATTGGTTACATACAAAGCCAATCAGCAGTGCATATTCAGAGCGATGTATCAGTCAATCAGCTGTGCGTATTCAGAACGCATGCTGTCAATGCTTCAGCGTCGAGCAGATATGTGTTTAGCAGCGGACATCGTATTCTCCCCAAATTGTAAAAAACACTTCCCAGTCACAACTACTACTAGCATCACTATGAGCCTGTTGACATTCTAGAAACTTAAACTGTAGCTCAGCTCACTCGCAGTTCTGGCTTGTGGTGAAGGCTAATTAGCTTTTAGCGTAACTTTAGCTCATTTTGCTGTGTGTGTGCGTGTGTGTGTGTGTTTGCGTGTGTGTGCACGTGTGTGTGTGTTAGGGGCAGCAAAGCCCTGTCTGTCTGTTATTTCACATTAACTAACATGAAGTCCATGGTGTTCAGGGGTGAATAGTCTCTCCTATTGCTATTGTACTATTTTTTCAGCTATAGTTATATTAATCATTAGTAATGCAGCAGCCTAGTTTTGAATGGCAGGGTCCCTGCTATCACATGTTGATAAAAATATAACATTTACATAATACAAATCAACTACAGGCTTCCTGAATGCTGTAATAAATTAGGCATGATGAGTTGACTTGAAACTGTTTAATTTTGCACTTTTTATATGTAGAAGAAATGTTTTGTCATTTTATTTAATCAAAGCAACAATGTGGATTAACTTGGGCAGAATTATTATAGTGTTCCCAATGTTAAAGGATAAAGCCATTGTTTACAAATTTGGTAAATAAATAACCCCAAAATTTATATTTTGTTGTTTTCTTACTGTACCGAAAATGAACCGCGCCATGACCTCTAAACCGAGGTACGTACCGAAATTTTTGTGTACCGTTACATACATTTTTTTGGTTAATGGTTATGCTAGTCCATCTTCTGATGACTGACATCTAATCAGTCTTTTGCAGGAAATGCTTTAAGGTCTCAAAAACCTATATTCCAATACAGTTGAGTGGTGTGTTCCACGGTTCGGTTTACAGTGCGATGTGAAATTCAGGCTTATAGCAATTGTAAAATAGTACCTCATAGTTCTTTGTACATATGGGAAAAACCAACAACCTTTGAAAGAATAAACAGGACTCATGCCCACAACAACTTTCAGTCTAATCAAAAGGTTAGACAAACAATCTCCTCTTCAATCTGTTGAAATTTGTATTCATTCAGAAGACCTACATAAACTGTCTCTGAATGATACACACAATGATCCGACTCTTTAAGTGCTGGCAATGGACCAACACCCCCAGACATGGCAAATGATGGCATTATAGCTTTACAAAAAGGCAACCCTCCTTTTCCTGCCCTTTGTAACTGAGTGAGACCACACAAGGCGAAGACAACAAATGCAACCACGAGTACAAAAAAAGAGAGAGTGCAAAGATTTGAAAATGCGTAATATCGAGGGACATTTAAGCGATCGAGTGCCCCAAAACAGTTCCTCAAACTAACACTCATTACCTGGGACAATGTTTCGTATCTTTATCCCCTGTTGAGGCACACCATCCGGGACTGTTAAAGCACCAAGAATCTGCAAAGAAAATTATATTGTATAATAGCACAGCTCTACAAAAAGAAAATTATACTGTATAATAGCATAGCACTACAAAAGGTGTTTTCAATCACACACACACACACACACACACACACACACACACACACACAGACACACACACACACACACACACACACACACACACACACACACACACACACACACACACACACACACACACACACACACACACACACACACACACACACAGTAAAGTAGGCTTTTTGGATTACCTGCTCCATCGTAGCAGTCTTTGGAATCCCAAAAATGGATATAGTTGTGGACTCTTTGTCTTCCACGGAGGCATTCCTATAGTCCTGATCCTTTCATGCAAATATTCATCAAAAAAAGTTGTAAAACACACCATTTTCAACACATTGTTGACACTAAAATTAAATCTTACCTTAGAACCAGATTCACTGAAATCTAGAGGCATAGCTGGTTTGGACTCCTCAATCGGTTGTGTTGTTTGGAGATCCTCCGGTTTGTACTCTAAGTTTCTTACAGAGCCTGTCCTGTAATCAATGTCTCTATAGTCTTGATCCCTGGCCTTTACGGTGCTACGGTTTTGGAAATCCTCTAGTTTTTCTATCTTGCCCCTTGTCTGTGACTCACTTTGTGGAATATCTTTGTTTGGTCGCTTAAAACTATCATTTGGTTTCACTGTCTCATGAGTGGGCAGGTTTTTGTCTCGATGGATCGCTTCACCCAGCGTTGATTTGAGTGGACTTTGTTGTGAGGCTCTTTCTGAAAGCCAGTGTTTATCCTCATTTTGTCTTACAGACGTGATAGGAAGGGGAGTTCTTGAAAGTAGTCTAGAGTCTTGTGGGGGGTTTCTACTCATTGGAGTAAAGTCGCCACCATGTGAGAAGGGGACATCTTTTCCTGGGAAGTCAAAAGGCGGTCTGTCCCTCTCTGCAAATGGGAGTGGACCTGTACTGTTCACGTCTTTCCTAAAACTGGAAATGTAAGCAGGCTCAGATGCACCTTCTTTACTTTTATTCACATCAGGGTAAGGGTTTTTATTCTTTTGTCGCTTCTTCCATTCCTCTGCAAGAGTCATCTCTTCCCCACTTCGATAGTCCATAAGGGGACTACCCCTTGAATCTGTACCTTCTCTAATTCTGGGCAGCTTTTCTGTACTCATTAAGACTGAGCCTTGTAACTCAGCTGCACCTACAGGCCTCTCAGATCGTGTCCTGTCCTTTGGAGGAACATCATTCCCAAATCTTAATGGAGAGCGCTCCCTGCCTCCAAATTCAGCCTGGGGTGGAGGGTGATTCCTAAAATCCCTATCAGAATCAAATCCACCTCTTTGATTAAATGGTGGCGGTGCTCTTCTCTCAAAGTCCATCATCCTTCTTTCACGGGGAGACATTTCCCTATGAAAACCATCGTTATCACCAGTCTCTACTGGAGGCCATGTGTCCCTAAATCCATCATTGTTGTCTATTCGATCCATGGGAAAGCCTCTTCTGTCATCCACGTTGGGATTATTTAACCATGAAATATCATCGGGAAATATGTCCCTGCCTCTCATGTCCATAAATCTGCTGTTTTTCACATCTCTGCCTCCAACATTAACAGAGTTCCTGTCAGGTCCCATGAATCCTGGTGAATTCATGATATTGTCTCTGACATTGCCATCATATTGCTCTCTGAAACTGTAATCTGGCCCTTGACCGGGTCTGCAATAATCCCTGTTTGGCTCTCTACCATACATATCCCACGGATCCATGTCGTGGCCCCTTATTGGTGGACCTTCCATCCTCCTCACGTCCATTGGTGGTAGATCTTGAGGGGGACCCATGTGGCCCATCATCTCATCTCGACCCCTAAAATCAGGCGTAGGGCGATTTCTTCCATACATGTCTTCATGATGATTACCCCTGTAATAAAGTTGATGACTATTAAACAACTGCAATAATCTAAGGGTGTACTCTTACTAGATTATCCAGACTGTGCTGGAATTGGGCACCATTTGCCACCCTCATACTGGCCTCACACAAACTACTCGTGCTTGGATCCATTTGCTTTGCTTCCACACTGTAGATTTACATTCCTTATGAATAATTTCCAGTTATGGATTGTTTTAAATCTTTATATTTAATTCCATTATAACATTTGAAGGTTATAATTAAGAACCAGCAAGGAACGATAACATGCAGTCATTTTATGACTGTATACATTATACTTGTGCATGCAATCATTGTACATCTTATGCTAATAAAAAATGAATGTTTTCACATCTTCCATCCATCCATCCATTTTCTACCGCTTATTCCCTTTTGGGGTCGCGGGGGGCGCTGGCGCCTATCTCAGCTACAATCGGGCGGAAGGCGGGGTACACCCTGGACAAGTCGCCACCTCATCGCAGGGCCAACACAGATAGACAGACAACATTCACACTCACATTCACACACTAGGGCCAATTTCGTATCTTTATTTACAATAATTAAATTAAGTGCTGAAAAGAGTATCAAGGAATACTGGTAAGGAATACAGATATTGCATCAGTATTGATAAAATCCTAACAGCCTACATCCCTACTCTGCGGTGGTTCGCATTAGTGAGCTGCAATTAGCAAAGCTATGTCCATGCATTTGGTGTGTGTAAGTTAGTGGTCCAGCCTCTGCCCACAGAGACAAAGATTGTGGATGACTGACAGGAAGCTTTATTCTGTTCAGTTGATTCTGCTCTGAGTAAACACGCTCAGGTGCCGAAAACGATTCACAGGTAGGGCTGCACAATTATGTCATATTGATTAGTGTTATTATCGACAGTTTATTTACAGTATTACCACATTACTTCAGTTCACTTCACACATTTACTTGCTCGGAGAGCCCTAACATGAGCTTTCCTTGCAAATTTCTGAGCAGACTGCATTTTCCTTTTGGTCTCTGCTTTTGTAGCTTATTTTTTAGATTTCACTGCCAACTTCTGCCTCTAGAACTATATGCAAATTTATTTCAAATAAATTAACTGGAATCAATAATGCGACTCTTTGAATTTCTGTAATTTCACAATATATGTTCACGTGGCTTTTTATTTTTAGAAAAACCCATTTATATTTCGCAAAGCAATAATTGGTTAATATTTAAAACAAACATGCGTATTTCGCAAGCAAATATTTTTTAGCTTACCTCATTATTAACTACCATGTCTGCAACTGAAGTGGGTTGTTTAGGTGGATCTTTCCTCTCGATGTCTACGGCAGTTGTCGATGTAAACAAAGGATGAAGTCCGTAAGGTTTGTTCACTTTCGGTTGACATCCAAGAGTACCAGCTAGTGAAAAGTTTGTTTTCTTTGCTTCAAGTTGTTTCATATGTTTTTGGCGTTTCGCTTGTACTTCCAAAGCCTTGAAACTTTGTGGTCCATAGTCAATATTATCATGACACCACGTGCACAAAACTTTTCCGGGACGATCGATTTTCCGAATAAAATCGCCAAACAGAGTCGTAACTTCCTTCTTCCCAACAGTATCGGTGATTTTCCTTTCCATCCAGTCCTATCGAAACTTATTTTTGACATGTTTATCAATTTCTTTTACTCGTGAAGCGTCCTTTCTCTCGAGAACCGATATCGTTTACATTTGGAAAATGACAGTTGTAACGTCATCATTCATAACAGATGTCCTGATTGGTCACAAGGAACATATCGACCAATCAACTACGGCGTACTATTATATTACGCCGTAGTTAATTGGTCGACCCCCCCACGAGATTAAAAAGGACGGAATTCCGATTTTAGACGGAAAAATCACATGCCTGCAAAAGGGACAAGCGGTAGAAAATAGATGGATCGAAATACAGTTTTGGTAAATTGACTTAGTTGTGATTTCCCTCTCTGCATGAAAGTTTAAAATGAGCATATAGTATTGCAGTATGAACAAGAATGTTTTAATGTAGACACAGAATCATCACACTGGTGTGATTATATACATCAAGTGTTAATTCAAGGCTAAGGCAAAATATCAAGATATATATTGTGTATCGTGACATGGCCTAAAAATATTGAGACATTAATAAAAGGCCATATCGCCCAGCTCTGCATTAAACACATATGGGGTGGTATTTGCTTGGCACAATATAATGCATTACATGTAATGATTTTCTGCTTTTTGTATTGACCCGGTAGTACGTTATATGATTTATGCGTAACGTGCTTTATACATAACGTGGTTTGGCTCATAGAATTGCACTCTGCACTGAAAGATGATGATGTTTGTACATGGAAGAGAATGCAGTGTAAAAGGTAGGATGCAACATGGAGTTATGTTGAACGAAATGTGCCGGTTATTTTAGTGTTGGCCTTGGCTGGCCATCAAAGTAGACCTATGCAATATGTAAATAAATAAATAAGATAAATGGGTTGTACTTGTGTAGTGCTTTTCTACCTTCAAGGTACTCAAAGCGCTTTGACACTACTTCCACATTTACCCATTCACACACACATTCACACACTGATGGAGGGAGCTGCCGTGCAAGGCGCTAACTATATTACTATATACAATTATTTCAATTGTGGTCCGTGTGGTCAAACTAGACATTTTAGCAGGGTAATGCCAACAATCTGTCCCGACTACCGACGAAAACATTGCTGAATAACTTCACAAATACATTTAGCTAATGGGCATCAGTAAATTGTGGCATGATTACTTAGAAAACCATCTTGCAAGAAGCATAAACAAGAGGCCCCTACAGTGTAGGACTTGTCGATTGCAGTTTGAAGCTACTTGGAGTAGGATTCGGCAGTGTATCTGGCAACCTCAGTTATAACGAGTGGGAGGGGACTACAGCATTTGACAGTCATTGCAGTACCATTTCTGGCCACATTATTACATATGGCACCTTTAAATGCTCAACAATATAATTACATTCCTTCATTAAACTACTGTAGTTGTTTGTAGTACATGCTATTGTAATGTTTTACAAACAATATTTCTTGATTAAAAGTTTGTATTTCTTTTTAAACGTGTGTTGTTTTCGAAAGGCCACGCAAGGGATTACATTGATTTTAAATCATTTCAATGGGCGTGGCTGCTTTGAGATGCGACTGTTTTCAAATACGAGCTCTGCCTTCTCTTCGGTGCAATAACCCATTCCACCAACTACCCTGTTTTTTTTGTTTTTTTTCATGTATATATTCATTCCACCCACTGTATAGAGTCACATTTGCACAGAGTGCATAGAGTGTACATTTGTACAGAGTGTATAGGGTGTACATTTGCACAGAGTGTACATTATACAGAGAGTATAGAGTGTACACTGTTCTCTTCCACACCTTTCTTTGCACTTCTATATTTTTATATTTTTAAATATTTACACATTGTTTTCTTGCATGCACACATCACACTGTATGGAATGGCCTCAATCTCTTTACCCTGCATAATGACAATAAAACTGATTCTGCATTGTGCTTTTGAGATACTACTGTATTTCGTAACATGACGGTGAACTACATGTTAGAGATGATTCAATGTTTTACCTATGGAACAACATATCGTTCAGCAAAATGTGTTATCAGCCCAGGCCTAGCTTAAACATAATAATCCAATGGGAGTATTTGCTTAGTTAAAGGGCTGTAAGGAAATATTAGCGCTGCACCACTCGCGGCTAAAAGTTGTCTCTGTTCATGGACTAATTACACAGTATTTTGGACATCTGTGTTGCTGAATCTTTTGCAATTTGTTCGTTTAATAATGGAGACAATAAAGAACAATGCTGTTGGAGGAAAACGGTGGATTGCAGCTGTCTTTAGCACCGAGACACAGCCGGTGTTTCTTTATATGTTGTGAAGCGGAGTGGTCAAGCGAACATGTTTTCTCTACGTCAACCAGCAGGTTTTTGGATGGGGAAATTGTGATGTATATTTTACCAGAGACATCAATGGATTATTTGTCGTCTTGCAGCAGCTGTCATGTCAAAAAAGGCTGCTGTGAGCTTGGTTCCTTGGCTTCTCTCTGAGACACTGCGTGTTCACCCCAGCCATCCGACCTCAAGGTATGGCTTTACAATATTTAGAATCTCACTAAAACATTATTAAAACAATAAGCAGATAAGGGATCTTCCAGAATTATCCTAGTAAATGTGTCTAAAAACATCTGAATCGCTCACAATGCAATCGCCTTTTTTTTTTATTTTTACTTTATGAATTTTTTCTAGTCCTTAATTCTAGGAAATCCCTTATCTTTCTATTGTGTTGCTAGTGTTTTAGTGAGTTTAATATTACCTGATAGTCGGAAGGGTGTCTCCAGGGGTGTCTTGACGCGCAGTGTCTCAGGGGAGTCGACGGCAGCTATGGACGGCACAGGCTCAGCTTTTCTCCGGTAAGAACAGACTTTTTAACCACAATTTTCTCACCGAAATCTGCTGGTTGACATGTGGTCAGGATCCATGTTCTCTTGACCGCACTCTGATCCATAGGAAAGTTTCACCTCCAGTAATTTTAAACAAAGAATCACTGTGTGTTTGTGTGGCTTAAGGCTGAAGCTTCCCAACTCCATCTTTCTACTGTGACTTCTCCAATATTAATTGAAAAAATTGCAAAAGATTCAGCAACACAGATGTCCAAAAAAACTGTATAATTATGCCGTTAAAGCAGAGGACATTTAGCTGTGTGTGTGCGCAGCACTCATACTTCCTTAAAACCTGTGACGTCTTGCGTTCACGTCATCATTACACGACATTTCGAAGACAAAACTCCCGGGAAGTTTAAAATTGTAATTTAGTAAAGTAAAAAGGCCGTATTGGCATGTGTTGCAATGGTAATATTTCTTCATTGATATATAAACTATCAGACTGCGTGGTGGGTAGTAGTGGCCGAGTTTCAGTAGGCCTTTAAATAAGAAAATCTCATTTCAGTAGGCCTTTAAATTTAGGTGCTGACTTTTCCTTTGGTGTTGTGAAAAATATTTTTATTTAACAATCAAAACCATTGGTTGATTAGCTGAAGGTAAGAAGTCGTTACGAAAGACCAAAAATTGGGTATTAGTTATTACCAAAATGGAGGTCTTCCTCTGGGTCCTTGTCCTGGTCCTTCCCACATTTTCTGTAGACAGTGTCGTAACAAGAAGAAAACAATTAAAATGAAACGCTTACATCATATCTGGACATTTGTTTTGACCTGGTGAGTGTGTAAATAGGCTTGATCAGTCCTTCAGGTTTACAGCGTCGCTTTCTAGCGAGGATGACGTTATTGTATTTTTTAAGATGGCTGCAGACGTCAACCAACACTAGCTAAGGTAAGGCCCTCTAGCTGTAGCGAAAGGTTATAGGTACCGTAATTCAGCAGAAAGCACACATAAAGTGTTTAAAAAAAACATATCAAAACGGGGTGCAGCAAAATATTATGTCAACAATAATAGGTTGTGAGGAACATTTGAGAGATGAATGTGTCCTTAGCGTGGCTGTTAGCTTTAGCAGCTATTACGATTAAACCGCTCGCTCCTTAGAGCGGCGTTGCTAGCGTTCAGACATTGAATCAGAGCTTAACTTTGGTGCGGACAGACTTATTATGTACCCACCTTGAATACTGAAAATGCCGTCAATTTAGTCCACTGGCTAATATTAATATAGACAGATGCGTCTCTCCGAGGACTGCTACATGCAGCGAGTCACGTGACTGACAGGCGCAGTTAAAAACTTCCGGTTTACTTCTCTGCGCTAATACGTTAAACATCGTATTTTGACCTAAGATACAATTGTTTAAAAGGAAGTTGTATATTCATAAATGTAAGTTTCTCAATACCCGACCTGTCTTTTGTGCCTTTAATTTAGAACTTTACATTAAAACACTCTCTACCTCTACAAAAAAAAAGCTGTGAAAACGATGATGCTGTGTTCCAAATTTAAGTTATTTACTGAAATTGAGGGAGCCTATGGCTTTGCACTTTGTTTATTACTATATATATATATATATATATATATATATATATATATATATATATATGTATATATATTAGGGCTGTGAATCTTTGGGTGTCCCACGATTCAATTCAATATCGATTCTCGGGGTCACGATTCGATAATATATCGATTTTTTTCGATTCGATTCGATTCTCGATTCAAAAACGATTTTTTTTCCCGATTTAAAAGGATTCTGTATTCATTCAATACATAGGATTTCAGCAGGATCTACCCCAGTCTGCTGACATGCAAGCAGAGTAGTAGATTTTTGAAAAAAGCTTTTATAATTGTAAAGGACAATGTTTTATCAACTGATTGCAATAATTTAAATTTGTTTTAACTATTAAACAAACCAAAAATATGACTTATTTTATCTTTGTGAAAATATTGGACACAGTGTGTTGTCAAGCTTATGAGATGCGATGCAAGTGTAAACCACTGTGACACTTTTTTTAAATGTTTATAAATGTCTAATGATAATGTCAATGATGGATTTTTAATCACTGCTATGCTGAAATTATAACTAATGTTGATGCTGTTGTTGATAATATTAATTTTTGTTTCACTACTTTTGGTTTGTTCTGTGTCGTGTTCGTGTCTCCTCTTAATTGCTCTGTTTATTGCAGTTCTAAATGTTGCTGGTTCAGGTTTGGTTTTGGAATTGGATTGCATTGTTATGGTATTGCTGTGTATTGGTTTGTTGGATGGATATTAAAAAAATCAATAAAATAAAATAAATCAATAAAAAAAAAAAAAAAGAGAGAATCGATCCTGAATCGCACAACATAAGAATCGCGATTCGTATTCCAATCAATTTTTTCCCACACCCCTGTATATATACATTTCTATATTTTATTTGTTTGTATTCTATTTTAGTTACTTCGAATTTACAACCCCCTGGCGCTGTTTTGTTTTGTACTGTTTTTGTACTTATTTTGATTGTTGTTTCTCGTCTGTTTGTAAATGTTGAAATTTATAAATAAAAGTAAAAAAACAACAACAATTGTTTGAAAAGTGAGTGAACAAACTTAACACGACAACTCGGGATAACTATTGTTTTTTTTATTATTATTTCTTAAGCGTAGCAACTTGTTAGCTCAGCTAATTGTTGCACTACACATAGAATCATAAACAAACCACATCTATACAATGCAGATCTACAGTACATTGTGATACAGAATAAGGAATGATTAATAACAACATTTGATAGCACAACAGAAGAAAAACGTCTAAAACAATACTCCACATTGGGTGTATTAAATCCTAATTTCATCTAAAATTAAGCATCATGGGGAAAATGCAATAATAAAGACTCTAAAAACAAGAGCAAAGTGAAGAGGCTATAACATTTCAAAGAAATAAATAAGTCATTTTCATAATGGTGCTGTTTCTTCTGAAACATTTAGTACTGCAAAAAATATTAAGGCACTTTAACTAAAAATAAAAAAAAGCTTTCTTGCTGCCAATCAACTTGAATGTGATTTATGTGATCGCTGTGAAATATGTTAATAATTTACAAACATTTGTGATACAGCCAGACACACGTGTAAATGGTTGATACCAGTTATTTTAAACATATGATTTAATCTATTTAATTAGGAGGTGACTTGTCCAGGGTGTAAACCGCCTCCACCCAAATGCAGCAGGGATAGGCTTCAGCATCCCCCGCGACCCCAAAAGGGACAAGCGGTAGAAAATGAATGGATGGATATCTTTACATTGGTGGGGCCTCGCCTCTTCGAAAAAAGGATTTTCTGGATATTTTGTGGCGGTTTCTGCTCACCAAAGACTTGGTTTACTTATACTGAGCGTGTAATTCAAATATTCACTTTGGAAAGTAGTCTGTGTGCAAGTAAATACACATTTAAGTCATCAACTCAAGAATGGAAGCGCTGAAGCTTACTACTAGTCATTGGTTGAAACAAATGAATATTATCCACACTACATATACAGTACATACAGTCAGTCGATGATGAAAGAGGAATGGACGTCAATTAATTACACTATGCCTTTTGTACAGCTTTTCATGGAAAAAATAGAGCAAAATTGGAGCGCCTTATGACTAGTGTTAAAGGGACTTGCACACAAAATAACAAGAGGGTAGAGAACATTAACAACTAGTCAGTACAGAAGGTAGAAATCATGAAATGCATGACATATTTAGAGAACATAAACACCACATGATTATGCAAACCATATTAGCTGTGCTGCTCATGTGCTTGTTAGTTGAATCTTGTGTTTAATTCTTTCCTTTCCTAAAGAGCATCGCCATTGCACCGTTTGTCCGCCTTCTCTTCCTGTCCGTCTGCACTTGGCTGAGTGGGCAAAGGTGTGGCATCATTCTGTGTGTCAGGAGCATTAGCACTAAGAGCGGGCTTTAAGCTGGCAGCAAGGCCACCGCTACTGCCTGTTGGACCTGTAGCGGCACCGGCAGGGGCACCACCGGCAGCACTGGCAGCGGGATCGAAAGCTCCAGAATCCCCAGGCTCGGATGCACGAAGCCTCTTCATGAGTGTAGTCACTCTGACAGCTTTCTGTGAGGACACACATGGACACGCTGAACACATTGGCAGGTAACATTAATATAATCAGCACCTTAAATGTTTTAATTATAGCTGGTACGTTTATTTATCTCAACTGACGAAGTTCGATTTTTTTGGAAGTGCATGTTATGCTATGTGGGTCAAAGATGAATTTTATTACAATGTAGTTGCTACTTCTTTGTTCTGTTATAGGCTTGCAATTATCTGCCAATTATTCTGTGTGTTTACGACTTGTTCAGAGGGCATACAGTAATGAAGGGCATAGTAATAATACTGTAAGTACTATAATTTAGTGAAGTATTACCTGTGATGTATCATAATTACAAAGAAACACCACAAAAGGCTTACATATTGTCCAGAAGTTGCAGACATTCTTCATGTATGTTTTACACTTGAAAAGTGTTTGTCCATCTTAAACAATCATTTATCCATTTATCATTTATCTACCGCTTATTCCCTTTTGGGGTCGCGGGGGGCTCTGGTGCCTATCTCAGCTACAATTGGGCGGAAGGCGGGGTACACCCTGGACAAGTCGCCAACACATCGCAGGGCCAACACAGATAGACAGACAACATTCACACTCACATTCACTTATGTTCCAACAAATTTACTCCTGCACGTTAAGACGATTTGTGAACTCTTGAGAGTCATCTACTGTATAGCGCAGTCAATTCAAATACCAAACACTAAACAGCGTGTGCAAACAATACAATTGTGTGTACTATTAGTGGGCGTGTAGGATGTGATCTACTAAGACTGCTTGTACAATTAAAAAGTGGTGCAAACCACCTTACAGTATGTAAAAAAACTAAAAAACATTTTGACATATACAGTCCAGAAATACAATTTAACACGTTTAAAATGTTCTATCTTTCTCTGCCAAATGGGTACGGACCGCCTTATTTAAATGAGATGTTTGCGTGTACTACACAATTTTTACAACAAAGACAGTCATTTAATGGACATTCTTGATATCATGCTCCTCCTACCTGTGGTGTTTTGCTATGTTTTCAAACAAACAGCAGACATCCATTCATACATCCATTTTTACCGCTTGTCCCTTTTGGAGTTGCAGGGGGTGCTGGAGCCTATCCCAGCTGCATTCAGGCGGAAGGCGGGGTACACCCTGAAAAAGTCGGCACCTAATCGCAGTGCCACACAGATTGAGAGACAACATTCACGCTCAGCATGTACGTGACTACATACATGCTGTGTGTTGTTTGCTGTGTGATGTTCCCTCTTCCTATTGGATATCAAGTTCATTTTAGTGTGGTGCTGGTTGTTGCTTTCATTAGTAAAAGGTTACTTCATGCATTGAACTTGCTGTGCTTCTGATGCTGTTTTGTTGACATACTACCTCATCAAAAGTAGTGTGCTGCATTACATCAAAAACATCGGTAACAGCAGAGTAACATATGTAAAAGTAATTGATTAGATTTATTGTTGCTAGTAAAAGTAACAGCGTTTTTCCTAAAACTAGCGGTAAATAAGGGACAGTTGTATAAAGTACATTAACTTAAAGGCCTACTGAAACCCATTACTACCGACCAAGCAGTCTGATAGTTTATATATCAATAATGAAATCTTAACATTGCAACACATGCCAATACGGCCAGTTCAGTTTACTAAATTGCAATTTTAAATTTTGCGCGGAAGTATCATGCTAAAATGTCGCGGTATGATGACGCGTGCGTGTAACGTCACGCATTGTAGAGAACATTTTTTTCCAGCACGGTTCACAGCTATAAGTCGTCTCTTTTCATCGCATAATTCCCCAGTATTATGGACATCTGTGTTTCTGAATCTTTTGCAATTTGTTCAATTAATAATGGAGACGTCAAAGAAGAAAGCTGTAGGTGGGAAGCGGTGTATTGCGGCCACCTTTAGCAACACAAACACAGCCGGTGATTCATTGTTTACATTCCCGAAAGATGACGGTGAAGCTTTACTATTAAACAGAACGGTCAAGCCAACACGGTTGGATTGGACCACACGCACAAAGTACAGTGTATTATGCAGCGATCATTTCGAAAGATCACGTTTTGAAGAGGGTCCCTTGCGAAGGGCAGAGATGGGCATCGCCACCACCTGTCGACTGGTGCTGAAGAAAGGTGCGGGGCCGACCTTCAGGTTGTACAGGTAAGACCATATAATCTCACTAAAACACTAGTAACACAATAAGCAGATGAGGGATTTTCCAGAATTATCCTCGTAAATTTGTCTAATAACATCTGAATCGCTCCCACTGTATAGCCTTTTTTTTTTCTCTAGTCCTTCACTCTCACTTTCCTCATCCACGAATCTTTCATCCTTGCTCAAATTAATGGGGAAATCGTCGCTTTCTCGGTCTGAATCGCTCTCGCTGCTGGTGGCCATAATTGTAAACAATGTTCAGATGTGAGGAGCTCCACAACCCGTGACGTCACGCGCATATCGTCTGCTCCTTTGGTACAGGCAAGCCTTTTTTATCAGCACCAAAAGTTGCAAACTCTATCGTCGATGTTCTCTACTAAATCCTTTCAGCAAAAATATGGCATTATCGCGAAATGATCAAGTATGACACATAGAATGGACCTGCTATCCCCGTTTAAATAAGAAAATCTAATTTCATTAGGCCTTTAATAGCGATCATTCAAAATATGAGAGGTTTGAGAGGAAATGGGTAATGTAGAATAATTATTTATTGTACATCATGCATGCAAGAAATATGAATACCTTCCACTTGGCTTTAGCAAAGTTCTTTTCTATTTGTGCACAAACTCCATCTTTGATGTTCTTATTCGAGGCAGCATTCCCTGAAATCCTGCGAAAGGACAGCACAGTTTGTTTCTTTGAGAAATAATCACATTGTGTTGTGTAGCAGTCTGAGCTGGCTTTGGTCCAATGTTGCTCACAGCCACTAGGGGGCATATTTGCATGGCATTCTGGGATTGTCACGATATGCTGAGGAGACTTGGCCAGCTCAGTTCATTTTTCCTTCTGAATAGCTTGCATGGTGACCACCTTATTTACCACTTGTTTTATTTTTAAACATTATTGTGTACCATTCATGAGCAATCGCCTCCTGTGCAGTCAATCGCTGGTCTTGGTCTACCTCCATCAAAGATGCCACCAGGGTCTTGGCTGAAAGAAGATAAGCAAAAAAATACATACTTTACTAATATCACAATCAGCATCAATTGATTTGAATTGATTGTTCTTTTACCAGAATCTGAAATGTCATCCCAATATGGTGAGTCAAATTCATAGTCCCCCGACAAGATCTTTAGGAAAAGGTTCTTGTCGCGACTATCAGGGTCATCCTCGTCGGTATCATCGTAGAAAGGAGGGTTCCCGGACAAACTATTGAGTTGACAAAAATTACATCAAAAGAGTAGTTGTCATGTTGGTAAATCTCAATATTTGTCCTTAATTTCATGCACTTAATAGAGAAAATAGATGTCTCTCCTCATAAGCAAAATAAACTACTGGTATTCTTCATAGGTTGGGACAATTGCACTCTACGGGCCTAATCTACTAAAGGTTTGCTTATATTAAAACATGTGAAAACATAATAGCACGCAAATATGATCTACTTAGCTCTTGTGCAGGATTGTGTCTTAAATGAGCAAAACAGTGAGGATTATCGATCAAACGTGTTTAGACAGGATTTCCTAAAATCCAGTTTCCATGCGCTATACTGCATGTGCAACATATACAGTTGCGAGTACTATCAGTGAGCGTGTTGGGTGTGATCTACTAATATGTATACAACTAAGAGGTTGTGCAGACCAGCCATTTTAAATGAAAATTATGCATATGCTATACGGCAGTGGTCCCCAACCACCGATTGGTACCGGGCCGCAGAATAATTTTTTATTCATTTTTATAAAAAAAAAAAATATACAGTATATTATTTTTTTTGTTTTAATTAAATCAACATAAAAAACAATATACACTTACAATTAGTGCACCAACCACAAAAACCTCCCTTTTAATGACAAAAACGTTCCTTTTTCATGACAAAGAAAAAAAAAACAAAAAAAGGATTCCCCCCCGCAACAAATTGTTAAGCATTGACCGGTCCGCGGATACAAAAAGATTGGGGACCACTGCTATACGGGTCTCCCACCACAGAGCTACACAATTATTTACTGCACATTCACAGTGATGGGCAGTAACAAGCTACATGTAGCTAAGCTACGTAGCTTAACTACATGTTCCAGTCGCTTGGCGGTAGCTTAGCTACTTTTTTAACAAATAGTTTTTTCAGTAGCTTAGTTACTTTTAGACCCCTTGTAGCTAGGTAGCTCACATCAAAGCTACAAGTTACGAAGAAAGAAAAAGGACTGTGAATCAAGGCCAAAAAAAATATGGAGAAAAAACAATCACCTGGATAAATGAGGATCATACAGACAAAATCCATGATGATTGGTTGGTGTTCGATTGGCTAAGGTTAAGACGATTGTAGCTGAGATAGGCGCCAGCGCCCCCCGCGACCCCAAAAGGGAATAAGCGGTAGAAAATGGATGGATGGATGGATTATGGACTGAACAATCAGAGGCAAGGTAAAGCGGGTCATCGAAACCAGGAAGCAAAATCACAAGACACACACATGTCACATGACGACGAGTGAATCGGAGACAGAGGAACGCTTCAAGCTGACGACTCAAAAAAAAAAGAAACATACTTGAAAATGTCAGAAGGATTCTCTCCTGAAGATTAGATTGTTCCTTTAGTAATGAAGCCTATCTTGCCGATTGTATTGTACCATATGTCCCGGCAAGAAATCTGCGTTCAAAGGACTCCGGCTTATTAGTGATTCCCAGAGCCCAAAAAAAGTCTGCGGGCTATAGAGCGTTTTCCATTCGGGTTCCAGTACTCTGGAATTCCCTCCCGGTAAGAGTTCGAGATGCTACCTCAGTAGAAGCATTTAAGTCTCATCTTAAAACTCATTTGTATACTCTAGCCTTTAAATAGACCCCCTTTTTAGACCAGTTAATCTGCAGTTTCTTTTCTTTTTGTCCTCTGTCCCCTTCTCCCTTGTAGAGGGGGTGGAGCACAGGTCCGGTGGCAATGGATGAAGTACTGGCTGTCCAGAGTCGGGACCCAGGATGGACCGCTCGCCTGTGTATCAGTTGGGGACATCTCTGCACTGCTGATCCGCCTCCGCTTGTGATAGTTTCCTGCTGGCTCCACTATGGACGGGATTCTCGCTACTATATTGGATCCACTTTGGACTGGATTCTCACCGTTATGTTAGATCCACTATGGATTGGACTTTCACAATATTGTGTTAGACCCGCTCGACATCCATTGCTTTCGGCCCCCTAAGGGGCGGGGATTGCCCACATATGCGGTCCTCTCCAAGGTTTCTCATACTCATCATTATTACTGTCACCGACGTCACATTGGGTGTGAGTTTTTCCTTGCCCTTATTGCCGATATTGCCATATTTTTGCTGAAAGGATTTAGTAGAGAACATCCACAATAAAGTTCGCAACTTTTGGTCGCTAAAAGAAAAGCCCTGCCTTTACCGTAAGTATGTGCACGTGACGTCACGAGTTGTAGGGCTCCACACATTTTTACATTATTTTTAATGGGAGCCATCAGCAGCAAGAGCAATTCGGACCGAGGAAGCGACAATTTCCCCATTAATTTCATTGAGGATGAAAGATTTGTGAATTAAGATGTTGATAATAAAGGACTAGAAAAAAAAAAAAAAAAGCGACGGCTCCGGGCTGCGGCAGTGTGAGCGTTTCAGATGGAATTAGACACATTTACTTGGATAATTCTCGAAGATCCTTTATCTGCTTATTGTTTTAATAGTGTTTTAGTGAGATTTTAAAGATTGTAAAGACATACCTCGAGGTCGGATGGCTGCGGTGAACACGAAGTGTCACGGAGAGAAGCCGAGGAGCCAAGCTCACAGCTGCCTTTTAAACAGCTACTGGAGGACGACG
This sequence comes from Nerophis ophidion, assembly GCF_033978795.1. Lineage (NCBI taxonomy): Eukaryota > Metazoa > Chordata > Actinopteri > Syngnathiformes > Syngnathidae > Nerophis > Nerophis ophidion. Next base: position 21,134,932 of record NC_084626.1, read on the forward strand.
AATAATCCAATGATTTCTCCGGTAAGATATATATCACAATTTTCCCATCCAAAAACTTGCTGGTTGACGTAGAAACAACATGTTCGCTTGACCGCTCTGTGTTAAAGCTTCACAACAAACAAAGAAACACCGGCTGTGTCTCGGTGATAAAGACAGCTACAATCCACCGCTGTCCACCAACAGCATTGTTCTTCATAGTCTCAATTATTAAATGAAGAAGTTGCAAAAGATTCAGCAACACATATGTCCAAAATACTGTGTAATTACGCCATGAACAGAGACGACTTTTAGCCGTGTTTGGTGCAGCGCTAATATTTCCTGACAGTCCGTGACGTCACGCGTACGCATCATCATTCCGCGACGTTTTCCACAAGAAACTCGCGGGAAATTTAAAATTGCAATTTAGTAAACTAAAAGGCCGTATTTGCATGTGTTGCAATGTTAATATTTCATCATTGATATATAAACTATCAGACTGCGTGGTCGGTAGTAGTGGGTTTCAGTAGGCCTTTAACCGGAAAAGCAATACATGAATCACAGCTAAAAGGAAATAAGCGCCCTGACCCCCCCAACCCTCCCAGTGTATGGCAGGCACAGTGCGTATGACCCATAATCGCATTAGAGAGTGTGCATGGACACTGGGACTTCATATATTCAGTAGGTGTAAAAATACAGACAAAACATCTCTTATATGTAAATGCTGCCCCTTGCTAGGTCAGCATTGCAAATGAAAATATGCAATGCTACAATGGCGAAAGGGGTTGGGGGGGAGCAAAATATTTTCTTCTTCCCAGGTGGGGCCTAACAGAAAATATTTGAGAAGCACTGCGTTAGATCCGTAAAGAGTTGATATATTGTTACACGTTGTTGTTCGTCTACACAAGAAACAAACATACCTTTTGATTAGACAGGCGATGTGCGTGCTTGAGCGGCAATTTCCATTGCCCAAAATGACGGACAAAGTTGTAGGGTTGTGTATAATTTGCGTGAATTGCCGATATCATGAAATCTAGCAGGGGCTGACTTGTGTTATCAATTGTTTGTCTTAGTAGATCACCGGCAACACACTCACTAATAGTACACACCATTTTATAGATTGCCAATGATATTCAGCACTTATTTGGGATCATAGTAGATCAGGCCCTGAATGTTCTGAACTTCAGTTTCAATTCCAGTGTTTGTTCTATCCAAAAATATAGTAGTGAATAATGTTGTAACCAAGTAATGTGTCCCATTTTACATGAATTGCTTCACCAGCAGTGCTTACAGTATGTACATGATGACTCCTATTGCCCAGCAGTCTACAGGTCTTCCATATCGCTGCCGACCAACAACCTCTGGAGCTAAAAGTACAAATAAAGCTGTAATTTTTCCTTTCATTGTAATGGCCAGCATGTCAAACTTAACCTACCAAGGTACTCTGGAGTCCCACACGGATCCTTAATGTGTCTGTTTTCCAGTTTAGCCAGCTGGAAGTCACTGATAACAATTTTAGAGTGTTTCAAGCGATTAAAGTACACAAGGTTTTCCAGCTGTGTGAGAAAAAAATGGTTTATTGTTAGAATGCGAGTGTGATGACATGCTCATTTTTTATTACTGGATTTCAGAAGTCATTTACCTTTAGATTTCTGTGGACAATTTTCAAGGAGTGTAGGTAGGCCACAGCCTCCAGCACCTGTCTCATTACGTTGCTGGTGTCTCTCTCCGAGTAGTAGCCCTGATCTAAGATCCAGTCAAAAACCTCTCTGCCCATGGCTCTGCAGACAAGATCGTTGGAAGTTAATGGCCTTAGTCATTTGCAAAAGTACTCTAATTGATTAGTTATCGATCAATTGGTACCGGACGATTTTCCAGAAAAAGTACGTAATCAGCCATTGCCAATTCATGCCTTGTAATGTAGACCACGAAAGTGGATCACCTAAGTTAATAATCATCACTTCCACTGGTAGAAAATAAACTACATTTCATATTATGTTAAGTGTCATTGTCAAGTAGCATTATTACAAACTTTGTACTAGGAGGAGGCTGAACATGTTACACACTGAGTAAGAGCAAGCAGGAGCAGACTCGCTAATCGCTAAACTAGCCGCTAACTAGCTTTAAACCACAGAAGAAATAAGTGCTTTGTAAAGTTTAAAAACTGTCGATAAAAGCATGTTACAACAAAAGAAAGCAGTTATTATCAGGAAATGAACAATTAGATTAATAGGAGTTAGACAATTGATAATATAACAACAACCGTTGGTTTGGTGCAAAAACTCCAACTATTTATATTACCACAAGGGGGGCAAGCCTGGACAAAAATGGTTCCGCCCTATTGTTTTTTAAAAAACAACTGTTGGGATGTATAAGAGCTACCTTTCTCTCAATGCCAGTGACAGTCGTTAAAGTGGAATTTCGGTACTATGTAAAAAAACAACAACATTGCTGTACAACAACCACTACCAGCCCAAAATCAGTCAATCAGGGAGGACTTTGAGGGCAAAAGATTTAACTTACCAGAAGAGTGGAAAAGTATGTTTCCTCTATATTGAAGCTTTTATCTCATACAGTATACTGTATCTCAGTGTTTCTCAAATGGGCGTATGCGTACCCCTGGGGGTACTTGAAAGTATGCCAAGGGGTACGTGAGATTTTTCAAAAATATTCTAAAAATAGTACCCCGCCTTCCGCCCGATTGTAGCTGAGATAGGCACCAGCGCCCTCCGCGACCCAAAGGGAATAACCGGTAAAAAATGGATGGATGGAGGTTCCGTAAATATTGATGTTAAAGATTTATTTTAAGTTCATGAATCAAGATGGATCTCTATTACAATCCCCAAAGAGGGCTATTTAAGTTGATGATGACTTTTATGTGTAGAAATATTTATTTATAATTGAATCACTTGTTTATTTTTCAACAAGTTTTTAGTTATTTTAATTTTTTTTTTTTTTTAAGTTTAGGAAAGACCACTATAAATGAGCAATATTTTGCACTGTTATACAATTTAATAATTCCACAACTGATGACATAGTGATGCGATCCGCTGCTCGGATCGTTCCAGATTGTTGTTTTGTTTCATTTTTCATATCACATTTTGGTAGTTTGACCTCCTTATTTCCTGTTTAGTCTGTCACCATGGTTACATATTATTTCCACCTGCTACTCTCGGTTCCGGCACACCTGTTTTACTAATCACCATCCTTATATAAGCCAGCCCTTTCTGTTCTTTTTGTGCCTTCGTGCCAAGTTTAGTTTTTCTATTCATATTCCTAGCTTCCATGCTAGCGCCATTTGTTTGCCTTTCTGTTAGCACCAGTGTTTTTGTTCCTAGCCCTTTTATTAATTTAATAAATCCTTTATTTCTTACCTTTTGCTGTGTTCTTGCCCGAATCATCCACGGAGGAACAAATCTGGCATCGCAATGCCACACAAGCTTCCCACATAGTGCTGTATTTTACTTCTTTATCTCCTTTTCTCAACCAAAAATGTTTTGCTTTGATTAGAGGGTACTTGAATTAAAAAAAATGTTCACAGGGGGTACATCACTGAAAAAAGGTTGAGAACCACTGCTGTATCTGATGCATGACACCAAAAGACTTCCAAAATTTGCGACTAAATAGATATGACCAAAATAGTATAAATCTCACAGAGATTCCTGAGCCATTTTGATAGATCATGAGCAAGCCAGACACGTCATTGCGTGACGTTGAAGTGGAACCACATACTGTATGTTGGTCAAATTTACATGAGGCTGGCCGCCACAAGCTTACATTTGTACAATTTAACATTTACCAAAAGCAGAAGGAAGAAGCAGTGAATATTTATTCCTGATGGTTACTGATAGTTTGTTCACTACATGTTCCAATAAAGATGCATCTACATACTTACAGCTCCAGAAAAATGAAGTAATCTTTCTTCGTTTCATAAGCATCAACCAGCTGCAAGATGTTATGATGTTTTATCCTGGAAAAGAAGAACGTCAAACAAATAGTAAACGGAAAGAAGGGATTCAAACATTCCCCAGCACCCAAATGTGACTGAGTCCACTTTGAAATATCCAAAACATTATGTAGCTATTAGCATATGATATTAATAATAGCAGTAAATGGTGTAGAAGGTCCTTAATCAAACTTTCTAAATCAAGATATGAAGGAAAAAAACAACTGTGATAGCGGGATAAAAATGACATACAACGTCCTACATATAAGTAGAGCAAGGAAACAATGCAGCGGTTTTGAAAAAGCAGCTTGACAAAAATAACAAAATAATAATATTCATTAATTTACAGTATGTTTAAAAGTAAAATGTAGCGATGAATATATATTTTTCAAGCCGATAATGATAATGTTCTACTTCTCAAGACAGATATGGAAACGTATTTATGTCTCTTATTTTTAAAATGTCAATTTAATTAGGGGGTGGATAGGTTGTGGGGCAGTTTTTTTAGCCTCACTCATCTTTGTATAAGCTTTCAAAACAGTAATTGGGATACTAGCATTTCAGGTGGGTGATAAGTTATGAGTTGACGTACGATATTTTTTCCCTTCTCACGGAATTTTTGTATAACATTGGATGAAACGTCTTCTTCTGAAACAGAAGAATTCCCAAGTGACTGGCGCCATGTTTGTTCACAATGATCTCTAGGGAAGTTTACAGCATAGCCAAAATTACTGTGCATCTGGAAAGTATTCACAGCGCTTCACTTTTCAAAAATGGTGTTATGTTACAGTCTTAGTCCAAAATGGAATGAATTAAAATTCAACACACAATATCTCATAACGACAATGTGAAAACATTTTTTTTTAGAATGTTTTAAAAATGTATCAAAAATAAAAACATTAGGAAATCACATTATTGATCCACCTTTTGCAGCAATTGCAGCTTCAAGTATTTTTCAATACGATGCCACAAGCTCCACCAGATTGGATGGGAAGCATCAGTGCACAGCCATTTTCGGATCTCTCCAGAGATGTTCAATCGTATTGAAGTCTGGCTGGGCCACTCAAGGACGTTTACATAGATGTCCGGAAGCCATTCCTTTGATATCTTGGCTGTGTGCTTAGGGTCGTTGTCGTTGAAAGATGAATCGTCACCCCAATCTTAGTTCAAGAACGCTCTGGAGTAGGTTGTCATCCAGGATGTCTCTGTACAGTGCTGGATTCATCTTTCCCTCTGTCCTGATTAGTCTCCCAGTTCCTTCCGCTGAAAAACATCCCCACAGCATGATGCTGCCACCACCATGCTTCACTGCAGGGATGGTATTGCCCTGGTGATGCGCTGTGACTGGTTTCCTCCAAACATGACGCCTGACATTCATGCAAAGGAGTTCAATCTTTGTCTCATCAGACCAGAGAATTTTGTGTCTTATGGTCTGAGAGTCTTTCTTGTGCATTTTGGCAAACCTTTACAAAAGCATGGCTTCCATCTGGCCAGTCTACCATACAGGCCTGATTGGTGGTTTGCTGCAGAGATGGTTGTTCTTCCAGAAAGTTCTCCTCTCTCCACAAAGGAATGCTCTAGCTCTGACAGGGTGACCATAGGGTTCTTGGTCACTTTCATGACTAGAGCGTTTTTCCCCTGATTGCTCAATTTAGACAGGCCGAACAGCTGTAGGAGTAGTCCTGGTGGTTCCAAACTTCTTCAATTTACAGAAGATGAAGGCCACCGTGCTCATTGGGACCTTCAAGGCAGCGGATATTTTTCTCTACCCTTATCCAGATTTGTGCCTGCTTTGGAGTGCTTCAGGCAATTCCTTTGACTTAATTTTCGGTTTGTACACTGCCATGCACAGTTAAGTGTGGGACCATGTGTCACGCTTTGTGGCGCACTTGCTGCGCGGAGTTGCCACTTCGTGGATGCACACACGACCAGTCAGCAGGATTGCAGGTAAGAATTGTTTTAATATTATAAAACAAAAGAACACTGACACCAAATGGAAAAATAAAGCGCATGCCTACGCACGGGAAGCTAAAGCTAAAACTTAGCAGGAGACAAAAGAACAAACAAAAGACGTGCCGAGCGCATGCGAAGCTAAGGCGGAACTTAGCACAAAGGAATCTCTAAAACATGGGAACTTACGTGACTGTTGCATTTAGCAAACAATGGACCGAGGACGAACTAAGGAATCAGGTGGGCTTAAATACACAAATAATAATCAGGAAGAGGTGTGTGACAGGAGCCCGTGAGGAGGAGCACAATACGTTGCCATGGTGACTAAAACAAACAAGGAAGTGCTCAAACAAGTATCGGCAGAGTCCAGAAACAAACATGATGAAAAACATATCAAAAGGCAAAACCATAAACGATCCAAGTCGCAGATCGTGACACCATGAATATGTATAGACTACGGTTGTCAAAAAAAAAAAAAGATTTTTGGATGAATTGGGATTCTTATTTGTAATGATTCTTAATTGATTAAAAGAAATCTAAAATCTATTTAAAAAAAAAAAAACACTTGAAAAAATATATATACTATTTTTGTCCAGCCACTCAGGCAAATCATATTGTTGCTGTTATTGCTGTACAGATTCGCTTTACAAAAACAAGGTGTTGGATACTTGTCTTGTTGTCTTATTTGTATTTGTCTTTATTAAATGTGTGGATGGAATTTTATTTAAAAAAAAAAAAACAGTTTTCTTTAAGTAATACAGAAATTTATTAGAGCTGTTTCTCTATTTTGTGGAGGAATTTAGTCAATCATAGAACTGGCACCCAATGTTATGGGGAAAGTATTGATTTTTAATTGAGAATCAGTTCTGAATCAAATTATCATCCCAAGAATTGAATCGAATCATTTGGTGCCTGAAGATTTGCAGTGTTACTATAGACAAGTGTGTGCCTTTCCAAATCATGGCCAACCAACTGAATTTACTACAGGTGGACTCCCAACTGAGCTTTAGGAACAGCTCAACAATGATCAGTTGAAACAGGTTTCACCTGAGCTCACTTTTGATCTTCTTGGCAAAAAATGTAAATGCTTATGTACGTTTGATTTCTTAGTTTTGTTTAATTTTTAATAGAATTATAAAACACTTCTTAAAGAAAATAATTTTCACTTAATTATGGGGTATTGTTTGTTGAATTTTGAGGAAAAAATGTATGTATTCCATTTTGGAGTAAGGCTGTAATATAAAAAAATGTGGAAAAAGTGAAGCACTGCAAATACTTACAGGATGCACTGTATATATGTGACTTAGCTATGTTCCTATGGCTGCAGAAAAGTTAGGTTTCTGGGTGGGTTAGGGATTTGCTCACCCTAACCCACCCAGAAACCACATTACAGCATTTTTTTCTTCATTCTCTCTTTTATTTTACGAGTTCAAGTTCCACTAATGGGGAGACTGATGAATCCTGAGTAATGGTCTCTTACCGAGCGTTTCCTATTTGAAAAAAAGACCTTTTATCTCAGCTCCACTTACATTTTCAAGATCATTATTTCATTCTTGGCAGCTTTCCTCACATTCCTGCCGTCCTTTTTGTTGAACTTTTTGCAGGTGTACATTTTCAACGTGTTCCTGTCCTTCGCCCGGAATATCTCGCAGAACTCCTCCCTGTGGAGAAGAAAAAGAAAATATCATATTATTGTTGACAATGTTAGTTGACTGACGAGCAGCCTTACTTACGATTTAACAACTTGCCCCAGGTCATATTTTTCGTTGATTTCTGAGGGGTCATTGTAATCCTTCTTTTCCCCGAGTGTCAGACAACTAAATGGCATGGCAGCTCTTGCCCTAGCCAGGGAAGCTCTTGCTGAAAGAAATATAAATATTTCATTTGGATTATAATACTGTACAAGGAATAAAGGGAATTACAGTAATTACAGGCACAGCTTAATAATAAATGAGAATATGGTGTAAAACTGGTTTGACTTTAGGAGTTCTAATTAGATCTGGATTATTATACAAGGAATAAAGGGAATTGCAGTAATTACAGGCACAGCTTAATAATAAATGAGAATATGGTTCCAGCTTGTTTGACTTTAGGAGTCCAAATTAGACAAAAAATCAATTGAAGGCCCACACTGTAAAAACATATATGTTTGGGATTTTGCATTAAAAAAGACCCAGGACCAGAACTTTACCGTAAAATTTATAGTGTTTTTTGCAGCAATTTACAGTAAATTGAAAAAGGCTTTTATGTTATTTTTACAGTGAAATTATGGGGACTGAACTGCCAGGCTTGTTTTGTAATATCAACATACCTTTTCTTTTACAGTGAAGGAAGTTGTTACAGTTATCTTTTTAATTAGAGACAAAATAGTACCTCACAGTGCATCTGAAAAGTATTCACAGCGCTTCACTTTTTCCACATATTGTTTTAATTTTTGTCCTCAAAATCCTACACACAATACCCATAAAGGCAATGTGAAAAATGTATGGGTTTTTTTTCAAAGATTTTTGTAAATGTGTTATAAAAACAACAACAACTAAGAAATCACATGTGCATTAGTATTCAGAGCTTTTGTCATGAAGCTCAAAAGCAAGCTCAAGTAAATCCTGCTTCAACTGCTCATCCTTGGGATTTTCCTACAACTTAACTGGAGTCCACTTGTGGTTAATTCAGTTGATTGGACATGATTTGGAAAGGAACACACCTGTCTGTATATATAAGGTCCCACACTTGATAGTGCATTGCAGAGCACAAACGAAGTCAAAGGAATTGTCTGTAGACCTATGAGACAGGATGGCCTCAAGGCAGAAATCTGGGGATGGGTACTTAAAAATATCTTCAGCCTTGAAGGTCCCAATGAGCACAGTGGCCTCCATCATGCGTAAATAGTAGAACTTTTGGAACCACCAGGGCTCTTCTTAGAGCTGGCCGGTCGTCTAAATTGAGTGATAGGAGGAGAAGGGCCCTAGTCAGGGAAGTGACCAACAACCCTACAGTCATCCTGTCAGGGTGGGCAATTATATCCTCATGATCTCCTCTGGGTGGCATTCCACTATTTCCATAACTGGTCTCGTCAAAGCCTATTTCCAGGACCTACAGCTATGCCTGACAACTGCTGAGTATACCACAGCATGGCAGCGAAGTGACATAGGAATAATGGCAAGGTGTACCATCTCACCTCTTGCTTTTACAATGGCTATGGAGGTCATCATCCGAGCCTCTAGGATGGTAGTAGCAGGCAAAAGATTAAATCAGGTCTTCGTCTCCCGCCTATCAGACCATCCTCACCACAACCAAGGCGTGTGCTAGGCGGCTATTGAACAAGCTGCGAGAAAACATCCAGTGGGCTCGGATGGAAATAAAGTCAAGCAAGTCCAGAAGCATCTCGGTGGTGTGGGGGAAGCTGATGGAACATCGATTCTATGTGGGTGAGGAGGCAATACCAACAGTGTCTGAGAAGCCTGTCAAGAGTCTTGGATGTTGGTATCATGCCAACCTTTAAAGACACAGGGCAGGTGGACCAACTCAAGCAGGATACTATAACTGGCCTTGAAAACATTTATAAGACCATGCTCCCTGGCCGGTTGATGCTGTGGTGCCTCCAATTTGGGTTGCTACCTAGGCTAATGTGGCCTTTTACCATCTATGACATACCAACCACAAAGGTAGAAAAGTTGGAAAGGGTGGTTAGCTAATTTGCCAAGAAGTGGCTGGGTCTTCCCAAATGCTTTAGTAACATTGGACTGTACGGAAAAGGTGTTCTGGAGTTTCCTATTTCCAGCCTAGAAGAAGAGTTTAAGTGTGCAAAGATAAGGGTGGATATGACGCTAACAGAGTCTCGTGACACATGCGTTGCCAAAACAGCTCCTACTTTGGTTACTGGAAGGAAATGAACTGCAGCGGCAGCTACTCTGCAAGCAAAGGAGGATCTAAGGTACAGAGACATCATTGGCCTTGTGCAGCAGGGGAGAGGAGGCCTTGGCCTTGGTGAGAGCAGACCGTTGTGGCATACGGCTGCTCCAGCTCAGCGACGTCGGCTGGTTGTAGAGGAGGTACGTCGACACGAGCAGGCAATAAGATGTGTAAAGGCTGTCTCACAAGTCAAGCAAGGACAGTGGATGAGCTGGGAAGGAGTTGAGAGGAGAAAGGTCTCATGGAAGGAGCTACTGGGCATGGAGGCAGTTCACATCAGCTTCATCTTACGCTGCACTTATGATGTCCTTCCCTCCCCCTCCAACCTCAAACAGTGGTACGGAGAGGACCCCACATGCCCCCTCTGTCCAACACCAGCTAACCTCAAACACATTCTCGTGGGCTGCAAGACAAGTCTGTCACAAGGGCGCTACACCTGGCACCTAGCAGCCACATTAGAGGCCAGAAGAGTGAAGATCAATGCCCTAACCCCACCAAAATTACATCATACATCCACAAGAGAGTTCATCCGAGAAGGTGCAGAGTCAACCAAAGGCCATATACCCGACATAGACCAGGGCTCGTGACTGGAAAATCGCGGTGGATCTCGATCAAAGCTCTGCTTTTCTTTAGAGATAGCCAGATCAAATCTCAGACCAGACCTTGTGCTCTGGTCCTCCTCACTGCATATTGTGTACATAATAAAACTCACGGTTCCCTGGGAGGCTGCTGTGGAGGAGGCATTCGAACGCGAAAGCTTTAAGTACACCGAACTGGCAGCTGATGCTGAGCAGAATGGATTGAAAGCCAAGGTCTGCCCAGTGGAAGCTGGCTGCAGAGGTTTCGTGGGCCACACAACCATCAGGCTGCTTAAAGACATTGGAGTTCGAGGCAAAACCCTGTGAAACACCATCCAAGCTCTCTCAGGAGCAACAGAGACAGCCAGTCGGTGGCTGTGGGTGAAGAGGAGAGACACCATCTGGAGCTGTAGTAAGACCTACATCATATAATGGTTAAAAGCAGAGGGGGTCTCACCTGGGACGCGAGTGTGTTGCTGATGAGCCCTCTGGAAGCGTCGTGGGCCTATCATTGAAATACCGGTGAAGGAGGGTGACCACTTGATGACCCCAATGAAGCTGTCAACCATTCCCTCTCCTTCTCTCTGTCCCCCATTTTGCAATCCCACCCAACCAGGTCCAACACCTTAACCGCTTTGAAGCAGCTCTGAAGGAGGTAGCCTACTAGTACCACTCTACTCAGGTTATTTTGTATCATGGGATTGTACCATCTAGTCCTAAAATTGAACTTAGTTAATATGAGTTACAGTATTTGAGTAAAAAAAAAAAACAACTTAACAATATGGGTCTTGCCGTTTGCCAAAGCACTGATGAGAAGCACTAATGTATACAAGTAATTAAAGAATACAAATAATAATATACCGTTCGAAAGTGGTGTTTATTAAAAGTGAACTTGAAATAAAATTATTTTAGTATTCACTACAACACTGATACTCTGTTTACTGCAGAAAGTAAATAATTAATATTTTATCTTTTATTGTGTACTGTTTGTATTGTATTGTATTGTACTGTTTTAAGCTGTTGGTTTGTCTAGTTTGGTCTCCTCTTGTCTTTTTAAGTGCCACCAAAATTCTATTGTCGGGATACACTGACAAATAAAAATCTTTGAATCAAATCAATATCATTGGTCAAGTTATAGTATTTTCACAGGTTAATTGTTGGATATAAGAACTGCAGGGTTTCCCACACATTCATTTATTTGTGGCGGCCCGCCACGAAAGAATTACGTCCGCCGCAAATAAAAAAAATTAAAAATAAATAAATAAAGATTTAAAAAAAAAAAAAACAATTCCGGCTTTTGACTCGCTCGACCGCTCATAAAAGCAATGGCACTCTGTCTGTGAATGAAGCTTGTAGTTACATATTATATAAATATGTAAATATTATAAAATATGTATATAAATATGTACATAAAGTGTTGTAATTATATTCCAACTCCACGTTCTTCCTGGTCATCGCCGCCGCTGCCCCCAACCTGCCAACCACCCCCCCGCCGCCCGACCACACCACCACAAATAGATGCCTGACCTGTGGGAAACACTGAACTGTGTGTGTGCGTGTGTGTGTGTGTGTGTGTGTGTGTGTGCGTGCGTGCGTGCGTGCGTGTGTGCGTGTGTCTGTGTGTGTTTGAACCAATATTACTGTATACACTAGAGATGTGAAAGAAAATTGATTTTTGAATGAATCGCGATTTTCATTTTTAAGAATTCTTAATTGATTAAAAATTTTTTTTTTAAATTTTATTCATTCATTTTTTTAATCTGTCCTGTCTGGTCACCCAGGCAAATCATAGTGTTGATGTAGATGTCCATATTTGCTGTACAGATTTACATTTGAAAAAAACATTTTATTTGAAGTAATTAATAACTAATCGCAGGTGTTTATCTATTTTATGGCAGAATGTAGTTAATCATAATGTTAGAGATGTTGAAGTGTGATGATAGTCTCTCACGGTCTCTCATTAACCAACGAAAATTAGCGCCATAGATCGCTGGGTTCACAAATGCTCTTATTGTGCGGGGGTAAATGTGTTGGAACATAAATGAATGTTTAAGATGGACAAACACTTTTCGAGCATATAACATACATGGAGAATGTCTGAAACTTTTGCTTTTGAACGACAGTGTTGACCGCGAACAATATGGAAGCCTTTATAGGTTTTTTTTGTTTTGTATTATAGTTAATCATTACTACTGTATTTCCTTGAATTGCCGCCGGGTATATAGTATGCGCCTGCCTAGAATTACTGCCGGGTCAAACTCGTTTTGCAAAATAATTAGCGCATGCTTAGCATTACTGCCGGTTCAAGATTAACGTCGGGTCAAACTCGTTTTGCAAAATATTATTTTTATTAGCGCATGTCTAGAATTTCCGCGGAGTCAAACTCGTTTCGCAAAATAATTAGCATATGCCTAGAATTTCCCCCGGGTCAAACTCGTCACGTCACGAGTGACACTTCACCTGTCATCATTTTTAAAATGGAGGAGACTGATTTCAATCATTTGAAATCGCATAAAGGGAAGAATATTAAGAGCTATTCAGTAGGATTTAAGGTCCAAGCTATTGAATATGCTAAAAATAACAGTAAGCAGCTATGTTTTATTAACATACCGTAGCTGCATGTGTCAAATCTGAGTCATTAAATGACTCCCACCTCCTGGTGATAAAGGGCACTAGTGATCCTTCTTGCGACTACTCGGCTGCAGAAGAAGTGACAACGAGTGTAGTGATATGTGCTGGGAACGTATATGATGTTGGGGGTGCACGACGGACCTTTTAGGATGGAACACCACTACTCTTATGCTGGCTATGTAAGCAACCGGGCTAAAATAAAGCATGTTCCAGTCATAAATACCCAGTGTATTATTTATTCAATAACACTTCATGGTTGCAGCGGTGCGATAAAGGGATCACTCACGGAGCAGAAGGAGAGGGGGAGTTGTCCGAGGATAATTCTGTCGTCGCCCGCACTACACGTGAGGAGCCGAGCTAACTGATAGCAGCGGTCTGCACGTCGGGAGCAACCCAAACGAGAGCGCGCCATGGCTACACACCTACCGACCATGAACTGGACCAGCAAGCGTGAGCAGCGTGTGTTTATTTTTTCCTCTCGCTTGCACTTTTAACATGGAGGATTACATATCTAAAATAAAACCGTTTTCTAAACTGGACTTTCAATCGAAGCAGGAGGTAATAAAAGAAGATCTCCATTGAGACAGAGATACTTTTAAAACTGAAGAAAGATAAGGAAGACTTCTATAAACAAGTTATCGATTCTTTTGATAGGAGCTGCGCATGGACTTCATTTATAAGTAAAGGTAAGACCATAATAACGCTTTTTTTTATTAAATGTGCTTTTCATGACGGTATCCTTACATCACACTCAAATGTTTGAACGCAGGCCTAAATTTACAGCATGCTTTTGGTAAGTGCCGGAGTGAGAAGAGGTTTTTAAAAAATTAGCGCATGCTTGCCTTTACCGCATGCCTTTGGTAAGCGCCGGAGTGAGAAGAGGTTTTAAATTAATTAGCGCCCCAGCGGCAATTCAAGGAAATACGGTATTATTAAAACAGTCAGGTAATTTGACGATGAGGTCTGAGTATAGGCTTTTAAGTGTCTACTTTCAAGTCTATGTGGGATAAAACGAGTAAAACATACAGGATTTATTTTAAAATGTTTTGTGGAAATCTTGTGCATTTGGTGGTTAAGGTTACAAGTAACGCTTAAAACATTGACAACAAATTTATAAACTCACAAGTTAATTCAAAGTTATTGAGAAAAAAAGCCTTAAAACATTGGAACTTTCGCCACAACTTTGTGAGAAAGCTGCCACGAATTCAGGCATTTAAGCCCAAAACAATCACAGTCACAAAAAAAGCCCGCAAATTCCTGCAGTGATTAATTAATCAAAATTAATTTCTAGGCTATTAAAAAAATATACCTAATCTTGTTGCATCTATAACTTAATTATACAACGTTTTACCAAACTGAAAAACACAAGTTCACCTAACTTGATTAAAAATGATTGGAAAATGTTGCTTATTTTTTAGAAAAAGGTTTTTTTTACAGTGTTATACATCAGGGTGAACTAAGGACATTCAAACGTGTATTTTAAAAACTGTACAAGACCTGTGGTGATCCTCATTGGACACAAAATGATGTACACCTGCACACTATAATAAATCTGCCTTGACAAATATGTGATTGCTATTCATTTCAAGTCTTTCTATATTGATTGATTGATTGATTGATTGATTGTGCATGTGTGCTTAATGTTGTGGCCAAAGAGTGCACTGCTTCCATGTTTGAGTCTTTTCTGTGACTGGCCAACGTTTTATGTTTTTATGGTAAACACAGCTTTCTTGGCAAGCATCGCTGTAGAAATGGCAGCCGGCAGAGAAGAAGTGGGAGTCAAAGAAAACTGAGCTGCTGTCTGGAGCCTCAGTCAAGACCCCACAAAAGCAAACGATTGGTCATGGCTGTAAAAAAAAAGATTAAAACAACAACAACAACAAGCCTGTAATACATCGTGTTGCATGAATATTGTTCTTAAAATAGAAAAAAGTGAATCATAAGAATGAACCGGTTTGGAAGTATAGTCTGCCATCTTGCTTTACTACTGTTTGTTGCGTTTGTCATGTTGGTGGTCCACAAGGGTACTCATTTCTCACAGTGATGTCCCTGCACAGGGATGTAGAAACCAGAGTGTATGGGGGGTACGTGTCCTCTTGTCTTTTTAAGTGCCACCAAAATTCTATTGTCGGGATACAATGACAAATAAAAATATTTGAATCAAATCAATATCATTGGTCAAGTTGTAGTATTTTCACAGGTTAATTGTGTTGCTCTATACAGCACAGGCACTAGACAGATTATAATTATTGATTTGCAAATAATATTTTTAGGACCAATTAGGTGAAGTTGCATAATTTCCCACGGCACACCAGACAATATCTTGTGCTGGTGCTTTAGTACGAGATTTGTGCTAGCTTTTAGCTGCTAAATTGAAAATATTCTTCCGGCAAAAATTGCTGAGAGTTAACGCGCATCTTTCCAAGTCTTCCTAGCGATGTTTAGATCGGGTCTAAGTCGAGAGTCAGTATCCACAGCTTCAGTCAGTGCAGATTTTTAGTTGGTAGCATGTGGAATTTTACAGCGGACCAACTTCCTTGCTGATTGCTACAACATTCTACTACATATGGTTTATGATCTAGCACAGGGGTCGGGAACCTTTTTGGCTGAGAGTCAAAAAGCCAAATATTTTAAAATGTATTTCCGTAAGAGCCAAATAATATTTTTTTAACACTGAACACAACTAAACACGTGCATTTTTAAGTAAGACCAACATTTCTAGAGTATAATATGTCTCTTATTCTTTGTAATAACATTGTTATTCTGAAGCTAACTATGGAGGGGGCGTGGCCCGCCGGCCTGCAGCGAACTGGGGTGTGCCAGGACCGGCCTCGAAATCAGCGAGAGCTGCGTAGATGGCCCACCTGAGCCTTGTTATCTAATCACCTGTCGCTCTGTTATAAGCAGCAGCCAGGAGGAGGGATGGGGTTGGGGCAGGAGCCAGAGCGCGAGCGAGAACGAAAGCAAAAAATACAATTGCTGGAAAGCAACTGAGAGACTTATTGAAAAATAAAACAATAGTGTAACCCTGAAATGGGCTCTCATGTCGGTCCTTGGTGGTCTGAAGAACCCCCAGGAGGACAAGCCCCACAGTAACCAATAATAAAAAAATAATTTCTTAACGCAACTTCTTGAACAGGTGCGGTAGTAAACGGATGGATGGACCAAAAATGCAGGAGAATGTTTTATGTTTTGAACATTATTTTTAAGTGGAATTATTCATTACTTATCAAGTTAAGCAATGTCAGCTCAGATTTATCCGAGAGCCAGATGCAGTCATCAAAAGAGCCATAGGTTCCTTACCCCTGATCTAGCATGAACTTTTTCATAACTAAAAGACGATTTAATTGCAGCTGCTCCAGTAGCTAGCTGACAAAAATATGTTGTAATCACAGTAAAAGTGAGTGATAACAAAAGACCGTGATCCTGGCTAGTAGATCACAAAAAAATAAAAACGCCAGGCAGGGTAAGAAAACAAAAAGCAATGTCACTGGCGGGAGAAAAAAGTACAATTGAAACAAACAAAGAACAAAAGGTGGCCTCGAGGGATAGCAGTAGGACTGAGAAAAAAATATAAAAAAATACCACAGACTATACAGTCTGTATGTACAAGTAAAGAAAAGGTTTCCCGAGGCTGAGTATGACAGCTAATGGCAAGAGACACTCCATCAACTGAAAACTTGTCTCTCACTGCAGCAACATTTGTCTGAATAATAAGCCAAGACCTCTTCTGTCTTTAGGAGAGGACTTGCTGTTCCACATTAGTGGAGGATCAGGACTAAACATCTTCAATTGAAATAGAGTCACCATTCATGTTTCTTTTTCTCATCATATGAGTCCTTTACAGCAGTCTAAACAGGAGGCGTGATCAGAAATATTGATCCACGTAACATACAGGCAGATTTGGAAATAATGATAATTTTATTCGTATTCATCATAACGCGCTTACCATAATGTGTGTGAATGTGTTCTCGGAAGAGAATACCTCTCCTTCAATGACAGCACGTAATGCTGACTCGTGAAGTCTATTATCTCTTCGCCTTTCGGAAAGATCGGAAAGACTAGCTCATCATCAATGCTTCCTAATGCACGTACGGGGAATTGCGGAAAGCTTTGAGGGGGGACGACAAAGTCGCCTACTCGGATGCACAACACAGAAACTTGAACAATTCATTATTCATAAAATAATCAAGCTTAAACAGTGAAGGGAAAATAGTTTACTGCAATAGCACTAGAAAAGCACTCGGAAAGCAAAGTAAAAAAAGGCCTGATTCCAGACGATGATCCGGATCAGCCACAAAATCAAATCACTCAGTGGCCTAGTGGTTAGAGAGTCCGCACTGAGATCGGTAGGTTGTGAGTTGAAATCCCGGCCGAGTCATACCAAAGATTAAAAAAATGGGACCCATTGCCTCCGTGCTTGGCACTCAGCATCAAGGGTTGGAATTGGGGGTTAAATCACCAGAAATGATTCCCGGGCACGGCACCGCTGCTGCCCACTGCTCCCCTCACTTCCCAGGGGGTGATCAAGGGGATGGGTCAAATGCAGAGGACGAATTTCACCACACTTGGTGTGTGTGACAATCATTGGTACTTTAACTCAACTTGTTCCTAATGCCTATTCTAACTTTCCCTGAAAGTTTCATGAAAATTTTCCTGTAACCTCTTGAGTTGTTTCATTAACTACCAAACTAACTAACTGATAGTTTGGTAACTAACTAAAACGATTACATAGGGAATTGGATCCAACACAAGCAATGTATTAAAGCTATCTTGGGAGTTAAGTTTGGTCATTTTATTTATCTGTAAGATGTGACAAAAGAACACAAGTATGACAAGCAGCTGAAAGTATGATCCAGTACAGTATACCTCTACACCAGTGGTTCTCAAATGGGGGTACGCGTACCCCTGGGGGTACTTGAAGGTATGCCAAGGGGTACTTGAGATTTTTTTTTAAATATTATAAAAAAAAGCAACAATTAAAAAATCATTAATAAACATATTTATTGAATAATACTTCAACAAAATATGAATATAAGTTCATAAATTGTGAAAAAAAACACAACAATGCAATATTCAGTTTTGACAGCTAGATTTTTTGTGGACATGTTCCATAAATATTGATGTTAAAGATTTCTTTTATTGTGAAGAAATGTTTAGAATGAAGTTCATGAATCCAGATGGATCTCTATTACAATCCCCAAAGAGGGCATTTTAAGTTGATGATTATTTCTATGTGTAGAAATCTTTATTTATAATTGAATCACTTGTTTACTTTTCAACAGGTTTTTAGTTATTTTTACATCTTTTTTTCCAAATAGTTCAAGAAAGACCACTATAAATGAGCAATATTTTGCACGGTTATCGAATTTAATGGATCAGAAACTGATGACATAGTGCTGTATTTTACTTCTTTGTCGCTTTTTTTCAACCAAAAATGCTTTGTTCTGATTAGGGGGTACTTGAATTAAAAAAAAATTCACAGGGGGTACATCACTGAAAAAAGGTTGAGAACCACTGCTCTACACCAACACCAAATACAACAATATATTTATTCTATTGTCATTTTACTACCTGTCTGACAGTTCTGTAGAATTTAAACAATAACGAACAAATATAACGTGATAAATACCATAAAACATACCTAATGTCAGGGTTATTTGTTTATCGAACCCCATGATGCAGAGAAGGAGGCAGGCATTGAATAGGAAAACATGATTTAATTTAAATAATAGAACAAGAACAAACAAAAAGCATGCACGTGGGCGGAATAACAAACTAAGAGAGCTAGCACTGGGAGCTAGAAAAACAAAAAGGAACTTTAGCATGGAAGCTAGAGGATAACAAACAGAAAAACTGGAAATAGCTAATGGCTAACAAAAACAGCTTACCGCTACGACGACCAAGACAAGATGTAGCACGACAGGTAATAGCTGAAATGATGCCAGACACGACAGGTAGCAAAGACACAAGAGTGACATGAGGCAACGACAATACAATACAATGATCCAGCAACTGACACAAGACAAAGGAGGTACAAATAAGAGCCGGTTGATTGGCAACAGGTGTGGCCAGATGCCAATCAGCCGCAGATGAGGGGGAACACAGCACTCAGGGAACAAGACAGGAAGCTGACAAAATAAGAGCACTAGACAGGAAATACTAAACACACTGAGGAGGAACACAGCACTCAGGGAACAAGACAGGAAGCTGACAAATTAAGAGATCTTGACAGGAACTAAAAGACAGGAAATACTAAACACAGGAAACAGACAAATGCAGAGGAAAAAACTAAAACATAGACAAACTGTCAGGGGCAAGCCTGACACCTAAACCCTCTTGCAAAAATACACAATTGTTCATTTCTAGTGGTAGCAGCAAACCCAGCGTGAACACTTGACTGTTCATTGAACCAGTGGAGGGCCGTGTGTTTCCCACCTCGGCCTTCAGTGATCTCCCACTTCAATGATTACCTCTCAAAATACCATTATTAATGTCACCACATGATCACTGCTGGAGAAATACTATGCAGGAACACATTTACACCATACTAGACATTACATCTCATCAACAGTATACAAAATGGGTTATTTTCTGGCGCATTTAAAAATCAATTAAAACGCATCAGCAATTAAAACAAATACCTTAAATTTCTCTGCTTAGCTTATGCAACTTCCGGTCAATAAAGTTTGTGTTACACCCATGGGATCAGGTTTTGTTTTTGTCATGTTTGGTTTTATTTTTTGGACACTCAGTTCCTGTTCCGGCACTTCCTTGTTTTCTATGTTACCATGCCAACTCATTAATTTTCACCTTGCCCTCATGTCACGCCCCTGTCCTCAGTTCTCACACCTGTTTGTAATTATTATGTTCATTATTTAAACCTGTAGTTGCCAGGTGGTCAGCCTGGCGACTTTACATATTCCTCAACTGTCTTAATGCCAAGCCATGCTATTTCTCATTCCCTTGTCTCCGTCACAGTAAGTTTTTGTTATTCATGTCACAATGCAAGTGTTTTGTTTCATGTTTATAGTTTATAGACTTTGTGCCAGTCTTTTGTTTTCTAGTCAAGTTTGTTCTCCGCCTTCGTGCGCCCCTTTTGTTTGCTTCCTTTGTTTGTAATTTGTTAGTTTAAATAAATATGTACTCACATTCACGTTTCGCTTGTGCCAATTTTCCTTTGCGTCGGAGAAACAATCCAAGTCATAGTCCAAGTCATGACAGTTTGATTCAAAGTACACAATTCTCAAAGATATATTAACTGCCCTAACCACGTGATGGCGACGAATACACATGTAACAATATTAATTAAATTACATGCATGACACACTTTAACAACAACAGTTAACAACTTTTAGTTGTAACAGAACAGCTACTGTCAACAACTTGCGATCTGATTTGCTATCGCAACTGTCTCTCAACTCTGTGTTCTCAATTTCAGCCGCTAACGGTCCCGGTGAGTATCCAATCACAGGATGCCTAAATGTCACATTCAACGTGCAGCCAGCTAGGAGGCCTTACTGACAGCAACTCATGATCTGATTGGCTATCGCAACTGTCTGTCTCTGTATGTTCCCGTTCACTTACAGTGCACGGACGCCCGCCCGCATTGTTGATTCTGAAAGCCTCTGGCAGATTTTGAACAGCATGGCAACCTAAAGCTAGCTGAATTCTGATTGGATACAAACTAAAACTAAAAACAACAGCACTAGAACGAGCATATTATGACATGAAGAGAATATGAATAATTTAGGAAATTTAGGGAAAGTAAATAAAAAATATATTTTATATTTGATTAATGGTCATGATTTGTGGATATATTAGGCCAGCAGAGAAAGCCTTGCTGGCCCTGACGGCACACCACTGCATTCAACACAAACGTCATAACACTATCAAAGCTCACATTCATGATACACACACAACAACAGCATTTGCGAACCAGGATGAGGAGATAGAAGAAAGGTAAAAACATGATATATTCATTTGTGTAGCATTGTAAAAAGTTATGTTTAATTTTAACACACTTCTTGCTTTTGAGTATATTTTAATGGAATAAAAATAATTTAAATCAGTAGTTGGGAAGGAGTAGAACAAACCAGCCATAAAATTAATATTCTTTAAACAACTTCTGGGTCAAGGAGCGCTAAATCTTGTAACCCAATATTTGGGTTTGTAACAACCCAACATTGGCGGTATGGCGTAGTGGGTAGAGCGGTCGTGCCGGAAACCTGAGGGTTGCAGGTTTGCTCCCCGCCTCTTGACATCCAAATCGCTGCCGTTGTGTCCTTGGGCAGGACAATTCACCCTTGCCCCCGGTGCCGCTCACACTGGTGAATGAATGATGAATGAATGATAGGTGGAGGTTGGAGGGGATGTAGGGGCAAACTGGCAGCCACGATTCCGTCAGTAGACCCCAGGGCAGCTGTGGCTACAAATGTAGCTTACCAACACCAGGTGTGAATGAATGATGGGTTCCCACTTCTTTGTGAGCGCTTTGAGTATCTAATAATAGAAAAGCGCGATATAAAATCAAAGTCATTATTATATATTATTACATTGTAGTGAGCATAACTCAGCTTTTGTGTTACATAAATTAAACCCAATAGTTGTGTTATGAGTCAACCAACATTAGGTTATCATAACTCAACTTTTTGGTTAAATAATTCCACGCAAAGGTTGGGTTGAAAAAATTAACCCAAAAGGTTGGGTTGAAATAACTCGCAAAAGGGGATTGTCCTTTTCTGAACCAGCAATTGGGTTAAAATTGGGTTATTTTTTAACCCAACATTTTTAGTGTGTGGCAGTCTTCATGAGCCAAAATGCACAAAAAAAATTTAATTACTGTACAACGTTTGCTCTCACTAGACTGCCGACTGATGGGATGTTCAATTCCTGCTGTTTGGATATAGAATTAATCATAACACTTATATTTTTTAAAAATGGTGCCGCAAACTAGCGTCTTTTTGTGCCTTTCTCCCCATGTCCGTGTATATGTCACAGATGACCAACTTCTCAGTTTATGTCCACAATCTTTTTCTATCCAGGTGAGAGACATGATTGATAATCTAGAATATACCTTTACCAACTAACAAGCGATCATGATGCAGCAGCTCAGTGTGTCAACACTGCAGATGTACAAGCTACTTAGCCCTCTTGGTTCTCGGTGCGGCTTTTGTTGGTGCTTGTTGGATGTTTTTTTAGAGTGATTTTTAAAGGCAAAATGGATTAGCACCATTGCTCGCCACCTAAAATGATAATTAGAATTCTAAAAAATAAAAATGTGAATATGTCCCTGTAGGGTACCGCGATACTAATGAATCATATTCGTTACTATACTGCCTCTAAAACGTACCGGTTGGTGGATCTACACCTGACGTTCACTGTAAGGATACCAAGTACAGGAGTGTACGTAGTTGATACTACTATGATTACATCGATATTTTAAAGCATCAGAAAATCTTTTTTTGTTTAAAAAAAAATTATATTGTGTTTATAAACTCATGAAATAAGTCCTAGGACACATGAGGACTTTGAATATGACCAATGTATGATCCTGTAACTACTTGGTATCGGATTGATACCTAAATTTGTGGTATCATCCAAAAGTAAGGTAAAGCATCCAATCAACAGAAAAATAAGTGATTATTACATTTTAACAGAAGTGTAGATAGAACATGTTGAAAGAGAAAATAAGCAGATATTAACATTAAATGAACAAGTAGATTAATACTTAATTTTCGACCACTTGTCCTCAATAATTTTGCCAAAATAATATAATGGAAAATAACACAATATGTTGCTGCATATGTCAGCAGCTAAATTAGGAGCTTTTGTTTGCTTAATTACTACTAAAAGACAAGTTGTCTTGTATGTTCACTATTTTATCTAAGGACAAACTTGCAAAAAGAAACATATGTTTAATATACCGTAAGATTTTTTTGTTAAAATAAAGCCAATAATGGCATTTTTTGTAGTCCCCTTTATTTAGAAAAGTACCAGAGAGTGTCTAAATACATGTTGGTACCTGTACCGGTACCACGATATTGGTATCAGGAAAACACTATGTTCTTGCCTCTCAAAAGTGCAGTTCCTCTTTAAAGTTTGAAACATAGGCGTCAGTAGTTTTTAAAGACAGGAGTGTGATGACTCTTCTTTGGCATTGTTGCCGGTGTTGTTTTCCCGAGGATGCGTCGAAGCAGAACACAGCAAAGGTAAGATATAAATGGATTTATTAACGTAATAAAAAGGCTAGGAACAAAAACACTGGTGTAAAGAGAAAAGGCAACAAAAGACGCTAGCGTGAAAGCTAGGATAACACTAGGAAACTAAAACTTGGCACGAGGGCACAAACCAGAAAACAAAACATTCAGCATGAAAGCTGGAATATAAAGTGGCTTAGCGTAAGAGCTAGCGAGAAAATACATACGGTCGAAGGTTGAGAGTCGTCAATGTTGCACGTAGGCAAATTTTTGGACCCAGACTGAACAAAAAAAAGAGGAAGGCTTATATAGGGAGTAATCAAGGAGAACCAGGTGTTTGTAGAAAACAAGGAGCAGGTGAAATCAATGTGTAACCATGGTAACGGACTAAACAGGAAGTAACTGGGTCAGAAGAGAATGAAACAAAGATGGAAAAATAAACATGTGAAGATCCGAGTCACGGATCGCAACAAGGAGAAGCTTAACCCCTTGTAGATGCACTAATAATAATAATTATCATAATAATGTATTAATATGTTACTGTACATACGGAGAAAATCCTTTGTATGATGTTTCACAATTTGCAAAGGTTAGGGCGTAACATTACGGACTGGCCAATCAGAGGCAAGATAAAGCAGGTCATCGAAGCCAAGAAGTAAAATTATAACAGTCACACACTTATGTCACATGACGCTGAGGCAGTCGGCGACAGAGGGACGCTTCAAGCTGACGACTCCAAAAAACAAAGAAACTGAAAATTGGCAGTAGAAATGGATGGATGGATATTTATTTTTTTAATCTCAGGTTTTAGTACTTAGAATAAGCACACTAGTCTAAAATAGTAAAAAAAAAAAAAAAGCCTATCTTATTAGTCATAGCACAAACAGTATTATTCATTACATTAAGAAAAAAACAATCCTGCACTGTTAAAAAAATCTGCATTATTTATAGTAAAAAAACTGGCAGCTTTCTGACTTTTAACGTAAAATTTATGTTGGTTTTTACACCTCATTAGCCTGCTCAGTGGCCTTGTGGTTAGAATGTCTGCCCTGAGATCGGTAGGTTATGAGTTCAAACCCCAGCCAAGTCATACCAAAGACTATAAAATGCTTGTCACTCAGCATCACGGGTTGGAATTGGGGGTTAAATCACCAAAATGATTCCCGAGTGCGGCCTCTGATGCTGCTCACTGCCCCCCTCACCAGGGGTTGGAACAAGGGGACGGGTCAAACGCAGAGTGTGTGTGACTATCAGTGGTACTTTAACTTTAATTACTGTAAATGGAAAAAACTGTATCGCTGTTATTTGTATGGTATTGCCATTTTTGTTTACTATAAAATCTATGGTCGTTTTTTTTTTTACTTTGCATTACTGTAAATAGAAAAACTTTCCATCCATCCATCCATTTCCTAACGCTTATTCCCTTTGTGGTGGCGGGGGGCGCTGGTGCCTATCTCAGCTACAATCGGGCGGAAGGCGGTGTACACCTTGGACAAGTCGCCACCTCATAACAGGGCCAACACAGATAGACAACAGTCACACTCACATTCACACACTAGGGCCAATTTAGTGTTGCCAATCAACCTATCCCCAGGTGCATGTCTTTGGAGGTGGGAGTACCCAGAGGGAACCCACGCAGTCACGGGGAGGACATGCAACTCCGCACAGAAGTACTACTCAGGACCTTCGTATTGTGAGGCAGACGCACTAACCCCTTAGAAAAACTGTACCACATTTATTTTTACGGACCAGACTCAGAATCAGAAAAGTTTTTATTGCCATTGTTTGAGAGCAGGTTCACAAACTAGGAATTTTACCTGGCGCAATCGTGCAACATAAAAGACATAACACACGGAATAGAATAACATGAGCTGTAACTGAGCTATCAGATCCTGTTATTGTTCACGTGTCTGATGGCCGAGGGGAAAAAACTGTTTAGATGGCGGGAGGTGTGGGTCTGGATGGACTCCTGCCTGAGGGAAGAGGGGAGAATATTTGGTGTCCAGGGTGAGAAGAGTCAGCTGTGATTCGACCCACACGTCTCCTGGTCCTGGAGGAGAACAGGTCCTGGAGGGGTGGGAGTTTGCAGCCAATCACCTTCTCAGCAGCACGTACCATGCGCTGCAGTCGATGCTTGTCCCAGACTGTGGTGCCGGGGAACCACACGGTGATGGAGGAGGTGAGGATGGACTCGATGATGGCTGAGTAGAACATCTCAGTCGGCACTTTCAGTTTTTTCAGTTGCCGCAGGAAGTACATCCTCTGCTGGGCCTTCTTGATGAGGGAGCTGATGGTTGGCTCCCACTTGAGGTCCTGGGTGATGGTGGTGCCCAGGAAACGGATGGAGTCCACAATGGAGACTGGGGTGGGAGAGTCAATCAGGGTGAGGGTGGATGGTGGGGCTGTGACTTTCCTGAATTCCATGATCATCTCCACTGTTTTCTGGGCGTTCAGCTCCAGGTTGTTGAAGCTGCACCAGGACGCCAGCCGGTCCACCTCGCTCCTGTAGGCGGACTAGTCGCCATCCGAGATGAGCCCGATGAGGGTAGTGTCGTCCGCAAACTTGAGCAGCTTCACCGACTGGTGACTGGAAGTGCAGTAGTTTGTGTACAGGGACCAAATCTGGCGAATGAGCTTCCAGATTTTTATGGTACAATTTACAGGTGGCGACTTGTCCGCGGCGTACCCCGCCTTCCGCCCGATTGAAGCTGAGATAGGCACCAGCCCCCCGCGACCCCAAAGGGAATAAGCGGTAGAAAATGAATGGATGGATGGAATTTACAGAGATTTTTTTTTTACAGTTAAGAATCATAAAGAGCCATCAAAAAATTTAGATTATGAAAAACATATTATTCAATATATTACATTATGTTATTATAATATATTATTGTTGTGTGTTGGTCAGGCTGACACCAAGACAGAGAGCAGCAGATTTTGGCCGGAGCGAAACCTCTTCAAAGGCTTGATGACGGGGGACAGATGGTCTCATGTTTGAGCCAAACTGTGAGAAATAAGCTTCTTGTCTCCTTTGAAGAATCATTTCTTGATACAAGCGTGCATTTATGACAACTAACTGAGATGTTGATAGACAAAGGTTTTGGTGTCGATGCAATGACAATTTTCGGCTTCTTTGACGAACATTCGTGTCCTCTCTTGGCGTCACTAAGGCTCATCTGACCACTTCCCTCTGATGTTGTTTAGTTGCCATGGTTACCAAGTGCTTACAGTATGTTGGTAGAGCATGCTGTGACGACGACTGCTGCTCCACGGCAATCAAACCGCAGCTTTACATAACATCAGCAGAACATAACTTTATTTACAATAGTCCTGCACAAGACACTATAACTTATCATATCATATACAGATTATTATTGATTCATCAAATCATAAGTATGCTCTCTAACTTTGCAAGTACATTTTTGCCGGGGAACAACTCTCTGAACTTCCACGTGTTTTCTTTACCAAGCCCATATTGTTGAGCCATGTGGTGAAGATGACTTGCTGGGTGTGAAGTCGTAATGATGCTGATGAGGATAATGATGAGGATGAGGAGGAGAAAGCAGGGACACCACAGACTGTGAAAAAAAAACCCTGAGAAGCAGCCTGCATGCTACAGACTGGAGTTAAAGGAAAATAACATTGACTATGAAAACAATGCATCTGTTTTACATAATACATCAACGTCCCGCCCAGCAAAATAGTAGCAGCTGGTCTTCAAATATAGTTTGGGGGTTAATACCAGAGCATTCAAAATTCTTCAGCATCTTTTTTTTTTCCCTCTCAGCAGAAACATGTAGCACTCACCTGCAGAGAATAAGTGTTTGTAGAATAAAATATCCAACCTTCTACTGTACTAGTTTCCTTTTTGGCGTGAATGTTAATGCCGGACCTGGTTCAAGTCTTCAAGGATCCTCGCAACATTCCCAACAGGTCAGCTTGCTCACGGGAGCGCGCGCGTCGAGCTGTTGAGCAAAAAAAAAAAGGATGGAGGGGGTGTGTGGGGTTGGGGGTGCCACGCATACGACTCGTGCATGCGTCAGAGCTGCCTGCAATCATCATTAATGGAAATAAAACGTGCACATGAGCATGACGTCACAGCCAGAAACTCATGTGGCAAAAAGAACAACATTGCATCATTGGCTGAAGCCCGCAAAAATTAATTTAAGCCCCCCTAAATCCATTCATCGATCCATTTTCTACCGCTTGTCCCTCTTGGGGTCGCGGGGGGTCGAAAATGTTTTTTAACTGCAGAAAAAATTCAATATAAATATGCAGGACTGTGATTTTAAATAAATAATGCCATAACAAATTTTGTCAGCGCTTATTATCCAATCCATTCCGTTCCATCAGTAACGCCCGCATTACTTTACTGAAATACCAGTCCACGTTTTTTAATTTTTACCTTATCAGGGTCGAGCAAAACAGCAGCAGCATTTAGGCCATGTCCACACGAACATGGAGAGTTTCAAACACACACACAGTCGTGATCTAAAGTTTACATACACTTGTAAAGAACATAATGTCATGGCTGTCTTGAGTTTCCAATAATTTCTACAACTCTTATTTTTTTGTGATAGAGTGATTGGAGCACATACTTGTTGGTCACAAAAAACATTCAAGAGGTTTCGTTGTTTTATGAATTTATTATGGATCTACTGAAAATGTGACCAAATCTACTGGGTCAAAGGTATACATACAGCAATGTTAATATTTGTTTACATGTCCCTTGGCAAGTTTCACTGCAATAAGGTGCTTTTGGTAGCCATCCACAAGCAGTGCCACCATTTCGGACGTGTCGGCACGGACGCGGGCCGTCCACAAAGGCTGCGGCTTGCTGGCAGGACGCGGCCATCCTGCCGATGACGTCACTCCTCTGTTTGGTGATGATGTCAGAGAGCAGGAATGTTTTTTTTCCTTCGAATTCGTTCTGTTTGCGTCCGGCTGGGGACACTCAGTCTGCTCCAGCGGACAACCAGAACAATTTGTTTCAGACTCGCTCACCAAGTCAGTCCCCGTCGCCAAGGACTCTGACTCCGCCCCCAAGGACTCTAGCCCCGCCAACGTCACAGACTTTCTATTCCCTGTCTCCTCGTCAGTCTCCTGTTGGGAGGAGAAATAAAATTTTTGGAACATTTTGAAAGGAGGAGGAGTCTACTCACCTCCTACCCCCCTGCACCCACACTTTGAGACTGTTCCAGACAATATGAGTAGCGTTTGGCATCCGCTTCTTGATGGGGAAGTGGGGGGGGGGGGGGGGGGGGGGGCTAGTGCTTGGAGCTGTGCTAGTGGGGTGGCAAAGCTGCGTCCAGCCAGGCTACCTTTTGCTACATCACCACCACCTGATCTTCAGCTTGCCAAGCCACAACCCCCAGCTAGACCACCACCACTTGGTTTTCGGCAGGCCAAGCCGCAACCTCTAGCCAGATCACCAGCACCTGCGCCAAGGCTGATCCTCGCACCAGCACCTACTCCAAGGCTGGTCCCGCACTAGCACCATCTCCAAGGCTAGTCCCCGCACCAGCACCTGCTCCAAAGCAGATCCCCGCACCAGCACCTGCCCCAAAACTGCTCCGTGCACCAGCACCGGCTCCAAGGCTGCTCCCCGCACCAGCACCTGCTCCAACACAAAGGATAGCACTTGCTCCAGCACCAAAGCTAGCCCCTGCTCCAAGGCTAGCCCCTGCTCCTGCTCCAAGGCTGCTTCCAGTCCCTGCTTTACGGCTGCTTACGGTTCATGTTCTGATGCTGCTTCCGATTCCTGTTCCAAGGTTGGCTCCTGCACTTGCACCAAGGCTGGTTCCCGTGCCACCACCTGCTCCAAGGCAGTTTCCCATGCCAGCACATGCTCCAAGGCTGACCGGCCGCACAGGGGGCCATCAGGTGCCCACACGCGGCGCCCTCTGTGGCCAGTGCATGGACGTTTATTTTGCCAAGATCAGCAACACCCAGCACTTAGGCGTAGAACTCTCCAGTTGCTAAAGTTATGGCGCCACTTATGACCGCCTTCTTGGCGGCCACGGATGTGGCCGTTTTGTGGTAGCCCACCTCTCCTGCTGCACCGGCGTTCTATCCACCGCCGCCACCTGACTCGTCCCTGGTGAATTCGGAGACACTTGGCCTAACGACCCTCCACCAAGTCCCCCCTCTGTCCTCCTGTGAGTCTTAAACTTGTTCCTTGTGTGTTTTGTTTCTTTTTCTGGGGACACCTGAAATATATCCCTTTGGAGTGGGGTACTGTCATGATCCGGTGCTGGTTCATGGTTTATTTTGGGTTTCAATTTACTTGTGGTTAAAGTTGTTTCAGCACCCCTGTTTTGCGTTTTCTTGGTTGTCCTGGGTGCTGATTATGTTCACCTGCCTCTGATTAGTGTTTGGGACGCCCACCTGTTCTCAAGCTCTAATCAGAAAGCTATTTAGTCCAACCTTTTTCCCGTCACGGAGTCTGGCACTTCAGTTTGCTCATGTGCAACTGTCACGTTGGTTACCTGTGGTTTTTTGTACGCAAAGTCCTGTCTTAGTGTTTCTTTGTGAGCTATTCTGTTCCACGCTCTCCTTGTATTTGCTTGTTTTGTTCGTTCTTTTTTTTTTTTTTTTATGATCTATGCAAATAAGTTTTTGTCTTACCTTCACATTTGTCTCTGGAGTTCCTGTGGCCTCTCAGAAGAACAATCCGCTCATCATCATCTGTCCTCGTTGACGTTCCAAAAATATTGCTAGTGCAAAAATTCAGAACCAAAAACATTGTACATATAGACAACATATCTTTGAGTGGACATCCAGCCCTTATTTTCCAGACAAGAATGTTTTTTTTTCCCACCAGAACCTCCTCTGTTTTCAGGTCAACTCTGTAGTGCTGTGCAAGCTCGTTTTTACGCTACTATCATCTGTGCAACATTTGCTGTTTGCAAGTTGCCTGCTAGCTTTTCAATGCAACAACACTATCCAGACACATCCTGGGGGCTAAGCTCTCGCTGTTCTTCAAACTTTGTGACGTCACTGGTTTGCATTTAATTGATAAACAAATGATAAATGGGTTGTACTTGTATAGCGCTTTTCTACCTTCAAGGTACTCAAAGCGCTTTGACACTACTTCCACATTTACCAATTCACACACACATTCACACACTGATGGAGGGAGCTGCCATGCAAGGCGGTAACCAGCACCCATCAGGAGCTAGGGTGAAGTGTCTTGCTCAGGACACAACAGACGTGACGAGGTTGGTACTAGGCGGGGATTGAACTAAGGACCCTCGGGTTGCGCACGCCCATTCTTCCACTGCGCCACGTCGTCCCTTAGAATTGCTTTATTTTCATGCAAGACGACAAACAGCCAAATATGAACAAAAGTTGGACCATACGATACACTATTTGATATTTGATATATACAAAGTTTGTAGATAACCTACTTTAAGGGCACTGAAATAATATACATTGGAAGTCATTCTACGATCTGTTCATTTGTTTTCCCTTCCAGGTTTATTTCATTTTTTTATTTCACGTTAATTTGTTAGTGTAAAAGAAACTGTTTTTAAAATCATCCCCAACAACAGTCAACATTAATGACAAACGCTACTTCTCGTCCACGGCAACACGCTGAGGAGAAACTGAAATCAATGCGTTCTTTCAAAAGATACTAAAAGTAATTCAATACAACAATTGGACAACACTGTTATCCTTATCAGCCGACTGTTAAATATTACATGAAAAAATATTTTATCAATTGATGAGGAGTGATGATGAGGAATACAGGACACTGGTGGAGGACTTTGTCACATGGTGTGGAAAGAACCACCTCCAGCTCAATGTGACAAAGACCAAGGAGCTGGTTGTGGACCTGGGAAGGAGGAGGAGTACTCCGGCAACCCCTGTTTCCATCGGGGGGGGGGGGTCGATGTGGACATGGTTGAGGATTATAAATACCTCGGAGTACACATCGACAACAAGCTGAATGGGTCAAATCACGCTGACGCCCTCTACAAGAAGGGACAGAGCCGCCTCTACTTCCTCAGGAGGCTAGGGTCCTTCAACGTCTGTACAAAGATGTTGACGATGTTTTACAAGTCGGTGGTGGCGGGCACCTTCTTGTACGCCGTGGCTTGCTGGGGCAGCGGGCTGAGAGTGAGAGACGCAAACAGACTGGACAAGTTGGTAGAGAAGGCCAGTAATGTGGTGGGAGCTGAGCTGGACTCTCTGGCGGTGGTGTCAGATAGGAGAAGTCTAGCAAAACTCCTAGCCATTATGGACAATACCTCCCACCCACTAAACTCGGACCTTGCGGAGAGAATGAGCACGTTTAGTGGAAGGCTAAGACTCCCAAAATGCATCACGGAACGACACAGGAGTCCTTCATACCGACAGCCATCAGACTGTATAATGCATATATTCCTTCTTGACTGCACTTAAATGTAGAATATATGTAGAATATATTCATATTATTCATATATTATATATAATATATATAATATATGTCATATATTATTTATTATTATTATTGTTTATTGTGAGCGAACTGTGGTGCTGAATTTACCCAGGGATTAATAAAGTACTTTCTATTCTATTCTATTCTATTCTATTCTATTGGACAACACTGTTTTCCTTATCAGCTCACTGTTAAATATTACATGAAAACATATTTTATCAATTGACAAATGAACATTTATGACATATGAATACACACAATCTAAAAAAATGGTACTCATATCGTTTCCCTGGTACCGGCAATTGGTACGGTATCGGTTAAAATGTGAAAGGTACTATCTAATGAGCTGTTCTAATGCAGCAGCACAGGAGTTTTTATAGAAAAGCAGAGTGGATGTTATTGACAGATTAATGTTAGAATCTGTAGAGATTTCAGGTGGTTGGCAGCCTTTTAAGGGCTGGCTTATGTAACACAAGTGTCTCTTTCCAAACATGAGTAATGCCACTAAAAGTTTGTATACATTACAGGTGAAGTACAGTAGAGCTTTCTCAACCTGTTTGCCGCTCAAACCCACCTACACTCCTTCACGTGCACCTTTAGCTCTCCGCAAACTTCTAGACTTTCTTGTTGTTCCTCATCTGTATTACAGGTCCTGACAGGTGGAAGACAATCATTGTGTCAGCTGTCAAAGTAGTAGAGAAGGATCAGGACAGACGCTCCTGCGAAAGTAGAACAAACTCACTTTTATCGGAAAAGGTGCCCCGAAAGAATTCAGGTTCTCCATTGGAAGACACAGTTCACAGTGCTCCTGACTAAGAACCTGATCTCCTAAAGCATGGGTGTCTAACTCTGGCCCGCGGGCCAAATATGGCCCGCCGTGTAATTTAATTTGGCCCTTGAGGCAATATCAAATTAACATTATAGCTGGGCCGCTGTTATTACACAGCAGCAGTGCCGCTGTAACACCGCAATTTCTCACATTTGCCAATCCTCCCGAAGTTCACTGCCCCTCCCGAAAAGCTCCCGGGGCAAGCATTCTCCCGATTTCCACCCGGACAACAATATTGAGGGCGTGCCTTAAAGGCACTGCCTCTAGCATTCTCTACAACCTGTCGTCACGTCCGCATTTCCTCCATACAAACAGCGTGCAGGCCCACTCGCATAATATATGCAGCTATTACACACACACAAGTGAATGCAACGCATACTTGGTCAACAGCAATACAGGTCACACTGAGGGTGGCTGTATAAACAACTTTAACACTGTTACAAATATGCGCCACACTGTGAACTCACACCAAACAAGAATCACAAACACATTTCGGGAGAACATCTGCACTGTAACATAACATACACACAACAGAACAAATACCCAGAACCCCTTGCAGCACTAACTCTTTCGGGACGCTACAATATATTTTGATATTTACCTCAGAAGGCTGCAAATAGAAAAGAGGCATTAACTATAAATTTACTGTATATAAGCCTTGCTTGTTCAATGTTCAATGCAAGACTTGTTTGGGTCCCTATTCAAAGGTTAATCTGTTCAATCTTGGCCCGCGGCTTTGTTTAATTTTAAATTTTGGCCAACTCTGTATTTGAGTTTGACACCCCTGTCCTAAAGGTTTGCGTTTAATAAAACACGTACACACCTGTTAGCACACAACGTCTGCATTTAGTGTATTTGCCTTCATGTAGACGCAGAGTGTTGGAGCCAAATGTCCTTATTTGTTTACATTGTTTATTTTTATTCCTTTAATTGATTGCTGGCCTCAGCCCAGAGGGAATTTCCTTTTTTTGTTGGATTGCTCCGCCCACTTCCTGTTAAGTATCAGGAAGTGTTGACAGGGAGGGGACTGTTGATACTGGGTGGTTACCATGGTAGCCTCCTTTAAATTGGGTCCAGGTGTGAGCACGGGCAGGGCGATTGGAAGACAAAAACAGTTTTCGACCGTGTCGTGTCATCAAACGTGTCGTGCCGTGACGTGACGTGACAATGCTGTATCAATATGCCAGCCAAGGTCAGCATACTTTATAGGATGTGGAAAAAAATTGATTCGAATACAAATCGAATTGTTTACGTTGTGCGATTCAGAATCGATTCTCATTTTTAAAAAATCGATTTTTAAATTTTTTTTATCAATCCAAAAAACACTACACAGCAATAGCATAGCAATGCAATCCAATTCCAAAACCAAACCTGACCCAGCAACACTCAGAACTGCAATAAACAGAGCAATTGAGAGGAGACACAAACACGACACAGAACAAACCAAAAGTAGTGAAACAAAAATGAATATTATCAACAACAGTATCAATATTAGTTATAATTTCAGTTTAGCAGTGATTACAAATCCCTCATTGAGATTATCATTAGACATTTATTAAAAAAAAAAAAATAGTGTCACAGTGGCTTACACTTGCATCACATCTCATAAGCTTGACAACACGCTGTGTCCAATGTTTTCACAAAGATAAAATAAGTCATATTTTTGGTTTGTTTAATAGTTAAAACAAATTTACCTTATTGCAATCAGTTGATAAAACATTGTCCTTTACAATTACAAAAGCTTTTTTTTTTTTTTTAATCTACTACTCTGCTAGCATGTCAGCAGACTGGGGTAGATCCTGCTGAAATCCTATGTATTGAATAAATACAGAATCGTTTTGAATCGGATAAATATCGTTTTTGAATCAGGAATCGAATCGCATCGAAAAAATCGATATATTATCGAATCGTGACCCCAAGAATCGATATTGAATCGAATCGTGGGATTCACAGCCTTAATACTTTATGTTGTATAACCTACATTTGATTTAATTTGATAGCTTAAAAATAAACGGATTGTCATATCCAAACACAAACCTACAGTACTGCACATTCTATCATTTTCACACATCAAACTGGTCAACACAGTCGCCCTCAGTATCGGCCCAGAGGTAAGGGCTATACACAGAATATACAGTATGTTGATAATTACAACTCACAACACTGGCAGGAAGAGATGCAAATATAACCATTTGGCACATGCAATGTGATTTGTGTGTTGTATTAATTTGCGTCTATATTTAACATTTTCAGAAAGTATGTGCAAACTGGCAATTACGCACAAATGTATGTGAGGAAGAAAGAGATTGCACGGCAGACAATGGAGATTCCTCCATCTGTGTGCAACATATTTATATTGTCAGAAATAAAAATATTAAACATATAGTCTATCCGATAATTATAAGCTGCTGGATGACTTAAAGAAGTCCTATAATGATTTTAACCTACATTTTAACGACTTCCTTGTCGTCTATACAATATGTTCTCCATACAGTATCTTCAGCTTACGTTCTGTGTTTATTTTACTCCACACTAACATTTGTAACCTGGTTTTACAGTCTGTCTGCAAGATGTTGGTTTGTGGAGGCGTTTCCAGATTGCAAATGCAAAACCACCCCTTTTCAAAAGTATCATCATTTATCTTTTGAAAATGTATACTGTTTAAATATGTATCTTGAAAGCAAAGATCACTGATATGTTTTCCCTATACACGGTTACAAATAAACTCAATATATATTACATTAGGTACATTACCATTAAGTTTAACATCAGATGTCTAGATAGCACATCTATATAGTATATGGCGCAGATTACAGTTGTGCTGAATGGGCCGGTGTAAAATTAACGGTATGATAACATTAGGCAAAAATATCACAGTATGGTATTATACAATTGTAATTACAGCTCTAAAAAGTGTTATTTTAAAATGTCTTTTTTGAAAAATGAAAAAACAAAACGTATTTAAACTAAACAATACGTAGCTGAATTGTTTCTAAATATTTATTAATAAGGTGCAGTTCTTAATGCAGTTTACTGTTGCTAACTCACTTGTAACTCAAGTCACATTTAAATATTTCTTGTGTTAAAAAACCCCCAACATAAAATGCAAATAAATACAACTCCCAAGTGGTTCAAGAAGATCAGTGTCATGGCCCGGGCACACACCAGTGCACATTCATCTATGCACTGCGCTGGGTGCACCTCCAAGAGCGCGCTGGCGAGCGCCACTCCAGCTGCAGCAGCACACCTGATACTGATGAGCTCTCTGCCTTCTTAAGCCAATGCAGCCTGCTATCCTGTGCCAGAACGTAGCGGTCTGTTCCCGTACAGTAAGACGTCAGTCAAGCTCTATGCTCTCTCTTTGTGTTCCTTTCCCGTCGTGTTCATTTGTCTCATGTTTCCTTGTCAATCCAGCAGCCTTCCTCCTTTACCCGCATTACGAGCTGTGTCTCTTCACTCCCAGTGTTCCCCTCTGGTTATTTGGCTGCCCCTCTTGGATCTCGACCTCCCGCCTGGACACGGACTTTGACGCCTCGCTATTGCCCTGGACTTCCTGCCTGGTCTCACGGACCTCTGAGCCAGCCTTCCCGTCTTGGATTTCCGCCTCTCGCTCTACACTTCTGGTAACACACTACAGTTATTTTTCCACACATAGTCGCACACCACACATATAGTTTGTTTTATTTACACACGTTGTTTATTATTTATATATATTCTGTGTGTGTGTGTATATATATATATATATATATACATATATATATTCATATAGTGTAGTGTTAAACGACGCCCCTATTGTCTGTGCCGTCTTCTTCCTCTGTACAAACCGTCACAATCAAAATATAAACAATTGATAAAAATACACTTCGTAAGATTTTAAAAATGAATAAATTCAAGGAGGCAGGACCTTAAGACTCAGTGTCAGACATGTTGAAGTGTCAATCTGATGATTTTGAAATTATTTGCCTCAATTGTAACTTATTTCAGCTGGTTTGTCACGCCCACGAGATCAGGTTTTGTTTTGGTCATGTTTGGTTTTGTTTTTTTGGACAATCGGTTCCTATGTTTGCACCTCCTTGTTTGTTTATCACCATAGCAACTCATTAGTTTCACCTCATGTCACGTCACTGTCCTCAGCCCTCACACCTGTTGTTAATTATCATAGCTATTATTTAAGCCACAGGAACCAGGTAGTCGCCCTGGCAACTTTCCGTATTCCTCAACCCCTTCATGCCAAGCCATCCTTTTTCCCTCACGCTCATGTCACAGTAAGTTTTTGGTTTTCTTTATGCCACAGTGCAAGTGTTTTGTTACATGTTTAAAGTTTATAGCCTTTTTGCTAGTCTTTTGTTTTGTAGTCAGGTTTGTTCTCCCCCCTCGTGCGTCCCTTTTGTTTGTGTCCTTGGTTTGTAGTTTTTTAGTAATAAATAAAAATGTACTCACATTCACGTCTGGCTCGTGCCAATTTCCCTTTGCGTTGGAAAAACAAACTATCCCATAGTCCAAGTCCTGACAACATTATAATTTGCTTCATGTTAGCTAGCAGGTGTTAGCCTTGTTAGCATATTTTGGTCAGTAGCAAGTTAGTATTTGTGTCACTAATATCATATGTAAAGTAGTTAGTTCATGTCAACAAAGATTTAAATTTACATTGAGTAAAACATATATATCCATGGTTTATGCTCTCATTGATAAACTATAATGTGTGTTGTGTTGCATTTCTATTGCTGACAGTTTTGAAAGCACATCCAGCTCGTAGGGCTATCTTCGTCTTCTACCGTGACAGTCGGTATTTTTATGACAGGTGGCGCATCCCCAAGAAGCTGATATAATCATTTTAAAAGTAGGGACTAGCCTTCATCTGTCATCAGCCTGCAGAGCTACTTGCTGCAGGAGGCGTCCTGATTTTGCCGCTGCAGCCAGTGTTGCCAACTCGTCCTAGCTATTGACTGTTCTAAAAGTTGCCCGATAATGTCATTGTAACGTTTGCATTGTTTATTGCAATGCACGCTGTGGGAGAGATACATAAGTGAGTTAAAAATAAAAAAAAGTATACACTGTAAAAAATGACTGTAAAAACTATGGCAAGCAATTGTTAAATAGCAACAGTAAAACACTGTAAAATGAAAAATTAATTTTTTACAGTAGTAAATGCTGTGGATTCCTGTAAACCAAGAAACAGTAAAAAAAAAAAAAAACGTAACTACTATGGTTATATTATGTAAAAATTACATGACTTCACTGTAAAAATGTAAAAAAAAAAAAAAAAATGCATTTGTAACTACTGTAACGTCACAAGCATGTAAATACTCAAAAATGTATGGTACTATTCTGTCTAACTCAGGGGTGGGCAGACTTTTTGCCAATAGGGCCACATTGGGTTCTAAGATTTGACAGGGGGGCCTGGCCAGGAACAGATGGATAGAGTGTTTGTGGGAAATAATATAAATTACATGTAAAAGCCATTACGTGAGAGGATTTGGCCTACAAACATGTAACATATTATGAGTAGGCAGCAAGGCTCATTGTACAGGTTTTTTTTTTCAAATGCATTAATTTCATTTGATTAAGAATAAACACAGTAGAGAAATTCACAGTAAACATTTGATTTACTTGAATTACTTACATTTGATTATGACAGAATAACAGCAGAGAAACTCACAGTTTCAGTGGGAACAGTGTTGTTGATCTCCCTTTTTGGCCAATGCATCAACGTCTGGAGTGAGTTTGTTTGTGGCAATTCTCAGAATAGCTCCGAGATGCTGGTCAGTTAAGCTGGATCTGTGACGGGATTTGTTGATGTTCATGACGCTGACTGTCTGCTCACAGACTTAGGTCGAGCCAAACAAAGTTAGCATCTTCTTTAGCAAAGTGGCGGCTGATATTGTACTCTTTGTAAACCGCGACAGTTTCTTGGCATATCAGACACAACCTTTAATCGGACTTCAGTAAAAAAATATTTCGTTGTCCACTCTGCATTAAATACTCGGCACTCACTGTCCACTTTTCTTTGCTTTGATAAGCTAATTTTTACAGAGGGGCTCACAGAACAAAGCTAAAGAGAAGAAGGGAGTAATATCCCACAGGCTAAAAAGGTCAATGAGCGCCATGTAGTGGGGAAACGCTCTATTACAGGGATATGGTGAAACGAACAAGGTTTATCGACGATAATATGAAATGTAATTTAATAATAGAATTTAATGGGTGGCTCCTCCTTAATGATAGTCAAGCGCTGCAAGCGCATACGGGAGGCAGAAGCCTGAACATTGATAAGAGTTTTTTTTTAAATAATTTGGACAAGTTCCGCGGGCCTGATTAAAACGTTCAACGGGCCGTATACGGCCCACGGGCCGTAGTTTGCCCATGTCTGGTCTAACTGAAAGATTTTGCAGATTGTGCATTTAAATTTACAGCATACCTTAGTTGTTTTAGGGGTTTGTGTTAAAACATTGGCCTTGTTCAGTGTTTTTCAACCTTTTCTGAGCCAAGGCACATTTTTTTCATAGATAAAATCCTGAGGCACACCACCAGCAGAAAAACATTAAAAAATGAAACTCAGCAGCCAATATCGACAATAAAAAGTCGTTCTCGCAATCTTTGGATATGAATTCAAACGACAACCAAGCATGCATCATTATAGCCCTTGCCTCAAAATAGGTGTACTGTCACGTTGTGACTTATTTGGAGTTTTTTGGGTATTTTCCTGTGTGTCATGTTTTAGTTCTTGTCTTGCACTCCTATTCTGTTGTTGATTGTCATGTCATGTATGGATGTACTTTCCGGACGCCGTCTGCTCCTCACGCTGTAAGTCTTTGCTGTCGTCCAGCATTCTGTTTTTGTTTACTTTGCAGCCAGTTCAGTTTGAGCTTCGTTTTGCATAGCCATCCCTAAGGTTCAATGTCTTTTCTTAGCAGCACTTGCCTTTTGTTCATTTTTGGTTTAAGCATTAGATACCTTTTTACCTGCACACTGCCTCCCGCATATTGTGATCACGACAAACCATGTTACCGACATCTACAAAGCAATTAGCTACCTGCTGCCACCTACTGATATGCCGAGTTGTAGACAGGACAGACACTCAACATTTGCGGATTATAATTACTGATTTGCATAAAACATTTTTAACCCAATTAGATGAAATTACATAATCTCCCACGGCACACCAAACAATATCTCACAGTACACTGGTGTGCCACGGGACAATGGTTGAAAAACACTGGCCTAGTTAACTTTTGGGGTAACAAAGTTACAACATGTTTTCTTGTATTTTTGGGGCAATTTGATTCAGACATTGAGGAGTTATGAATATGTGCTTCATTGTAAACTGTGTGTAAGTGTTTTGGAACTGGTTTCAAGCAGCTATTTAACAGATACAGGGCATTTAAGGCAAATTTTTAATAGCTCACTTAAAGGAACATGTTGCGAGAGGCCGTGTTGAGAGTTGGCCAGTGAAAGGTTTTACAAATACTTTCAAGTTAAAATCCTCATGTACTTACCCTTTCAGTCTGGTTTCAGGGCAAATCACTCAACGGAGACAGTCCTTGCAAAAATTACTAATGACCTAATGCTTACGAAAGATGCTGATGCGTCATCCATGTTGCTGCTAGTTGATCTTAGCGCTGCTTTCGATACCATCTATCATAAAATTTTGCTAAAACGCATCAAAACACGTATTGGTATGTCAGACTTAGCCTTTTCTTTGTTTACAAACCCCGTGTCCATATGATTTGGGAAATTGTGTTAGATGTAAATATGAATGGAATACAATGATTTGCAAATCCTTTTCAACCCATATTCAATTGAATTCACTACAAAGACAAGATATTTGATGTTCAAACTCATAAACTTGATTTTTTTTTGCAAATAATAATCAACTTAGAATTTCATGGCTGCAACACGTGCCAAAGTAGTTGGGAAAGGGCATGTTCACCACTGTGTTACAGCACCTTTTCTTTTAACAACACTCAATAAACGTTTGGGAACTGAGGAAACTAATTGTTGAAGCTTTGAAAGTGGAATTCCTTCCCATTCTTGTTTTATGTAGAGCTTCAGTTGTTCAACAGTCCGGGGTCTCCGGTGTCGTATTTTACGCTTTATAATGCGCCTCAGATTTTCGATGGGAGACAGGTCTGGACTGCAGGCGGGCCAGGAATGTACCCGCACTCTTTTTTTACGAAGGCATTGTCTTGCTGAAATAATCAGAGGCGTCCATGAAAAAGACGGCGCTTAGATGGCAGCATATGTTGTTCCAAAACGTGTATGTACCTTTCAGCATTAATGGTGCCTTCACAGATGTGTAAGTTACCCATGCCTTGGGCACTAATGAACCCCCATACCGTCACAGATGCTGGCTTTTGAACTTTGTGTAGATAACAGTCTGGATGGTTCGCTTCCCCTTTGGTCCGGATGACACGATATTTCCCAAAAAAATTTGAAATGTGGACTCATCAGACCACAGACAACTTTTCCACTTTGCATCAGTCCATCTTAGATGATCTCGGGCCCAGAAAATCCGGCGGCGTTTCTGGATGTTGTTGATAAATGGCTTTCGCTTTGCATAGTAGAGTTTTAACTTGCATTTACAGATGTAGCGACGAACTGTATTTATTGACAGGGGTTTTCTGAAGTGTTTCTGAGCCCATGTGGTGATATCCATTGGAAATTGATGTCGGTTTTTGATACAGTGCCGTCTGAGGGGATCGAAGGTCACGGTCATTCGATGTTGGTTTCAGGCCATGCCGCTTACGTGGAGTGATTTCTCATGATTCTCTGAATCTTTTGATGACATTATGGACCGTAGATGTTGAAATCCCTAAATTTCTTGCAATTTCACTTTGCGAAATGTTGTTCTTAAACTGTTTGACTATTTGCTCACAAAGTTGTGGACAAAGGGGTGTACCTCGCTCCATTCTTTCTTGTGAAAGACTGAGCATTTTTGGGAAGCTGTTTTTTTACCCAATCATGGCCCCCACCCGTTCCCAATTAGCCTGCACACCTGTGGGATGTTCCAAATAAGTGTTTGATGAGCATTTCTCAACCTTATCAGTGTTTATTGCCACTTTTCCCAACTTCTTTGTCACATGTTGCTGGCATCAGATTCTAAAGTTAATGATTATTTGCAACAACAAAAATTTTTTTAGCAGTTTGAACATTAAATATATATTGTCTTTTTAGCATATTCAACTCATTATGGGTTGAAAATTATTTGCAAATCATTGTATTCCGTTTGTATTTACATTTAACACAATTTCCCAACTCATATGGAAACAGGGTTTGTAACTTCTATCTTACTAAAAGGATGCAGTGCGTCTTCCATAAATACGTGACCTCGGAGTATGTTAAGGTAACGTGCGTGAGTTGCAGAGGGTTCGGTTCTTTGCCCTGCACACATCTGTTGTCCCTTCCAAGGTTTCTCGTTGTTCCCATTGTGTTGAATGTGAATGTGCTGTATATGAGAGGTTCTTCGTGGTGATGCCCCGTATAAAACATGCAAAATCCTCATTTAAATAAGGCGGCCTGCACTACTTTATAATTGCACACGCATTGTTAGTAGATCACATGCAACACGCCCACTGACAGTACA
Source organism: Nerophis ophidion (assembly GCF_033978795.1). NCBI lineage: Eukaryota > Metazoa > Chordata > Actinopteri > Syngnathiformes > Syngnathidae > Nerophis > Nerophis ophidion. The sequence goes on from NC_084626.1 coordinate 21,176,952, forward strand.
CGCTATTTTACAGATTGAACACGCTGTTTAGCGTGAAGGATTTGGATCTTAGTAAATCAGGCCCAAAGGGTTGGTCGATCACCTGCATTATGCCCACTAATAGTACAAACAATTTCATATATTGTACAAAGTATATAGTAATTATTTGAATCTTAGTAGATGAGACCACAAACACGTCTTATGAAAAAAAAATATATATGTATTTTTGAATAAACAAAACAAAGTACAGAAATTTTTTCTACCTTTCTGTCATTACGTTATAGGACACAACAACTAATGGGAGATTTCTGTCACCATAGCAACAACTTTCCAAGGGACAGAGCCATTGCAATGTTGGCTTTGACACAAATGTTGCACTAACACGTCTCAAGTGGTCACTCAGCAAATAAATAAGGAAAAAGACTGTGTGTTTGTGTGTGTGTGTGTGTGTGTGTGTGTGTGTGTGTGTGTGTGTGTGTGTGTGTGTGTGTGTGTGTGTGTGTGTGTGTGTGTGTGCGTGCGTGTGTGCGGTTTTGCAGCACTGGCTCTTGTTATAATCATATTTCACATTTCTGTACTCATGCATGTAAAAGATGAGTCAACGTATAGTTCAACTTAGTTGCCATGGAAACCAGAAGCATGCTGGTCTGTGAAGAGATGAATGTTTTATTCTCACCCGCATCATCGAAGACCTTGACAGCTTTTCACCACAGTGGATTTATTTATTAGTTTTTGGAAATATGAAACTTCTGAAAGGAAACTGCACCCTCAATGACAGAGAGAATGTTGCCAACATGATTTGTGAGGTAACGAACGCAACATGCACAATCTGATACGATACAAGTCTGCTGTTATCATCATTTTGATTCATATTTTCCAACTTCTTGAATACTTTTTGGATTTGATTCCACCATATGTGGTGATGTGAATATGTGTCGTGATAAAGTGTGTGGCTCGAAGAGATCAACACTTCATATCTTAAGTAGACAATTATTTTACTGCTAAGAAAATAACTGGCCAAAAAACATGCCGCAGTGTTAAAATACATATGAAAAATAATAATTCATATAGACTAGAAGAACCGCTTCTATAATAGATAGCACTAAGTCTGGCAGGCACCAAAATATACTGCTGCAAAATTTCAGTTGCCCATTGAGAATGAAAAATACTCTTAACCCATTTACTCTTTAAAGAGCAGGTAAAAACTCTATTCAGAGCTCAACTTTTAGGGACAAAAATGTTATTCCTTTTAATTGGCTTAGAGGTAAAACCATTTAGCTGCAAAGCGGCTCGCTTCAGGTTATTTTGGACCTTAACATTATCATGATTGGTGCTGAAAAAAATGTATTCACATACAAACCGATTCTTATTTTTTCTTACTCTGAATCGATTCTTGATTTTAAAGAATACATTTTAGAATCAGTTTTTAAAAACATGTTTTCTAGGCCGTTCTACGCCTACTTGCTTATTTTGTTATTTATCAGCTGCCAAGAGGAGCTTTTGTAAAGTTTTTTTTAAATGTTTTATTCTAATTTATATACCAAATAATATATTACACAAATTGGTTTGAATCGAGAATCGTGATGAAACGAGATTCGATTCTAAATCGAATCATCACACCAAGAATGAGTTGTCGTAAAATTCACATCCCTAATTACCACAATTAGTTCAAATCCTACTTCTACTACTTGTAAGGCAAAGACGAGTATCCTGTGGGGGTGCATTTACAGTATAAAATGGGGCTCAAACTTTTTTTTTTTTTTTTTTTTTTTTTTACGAGAAGTGACCCTAACCCTTTTTGGGGCCTACCGACTCGTTTTTAAAATAATCCATGGACTCAGGGAATGTCCAACATAACTAACAGTCCCAAATTACCTAAACAAAATACAACCTTTCTCCCCAAAGGTCCAGAAATGACCAAAGACTTAAGTTTACAAAGTACTCCAAAAGCATATTGGCCAACCTTGAGACTTCCGATTTCAGGAGGTGGGGGGCGTGGTCGGGGGTGGGGCGGAGGCGTGGTTGGGGGCATGGTTGGGGGCGTGGTTGTGACGGTTAAGAGGGGCGGAGTATAATTCACCAACTCGAGTATTTCATATATATATATATATATATATATATATATATATATATATATATATATGAAATACTTGACTTTCAGTGAATTCAAGTTACATATATTTATTTTCTTATATATATAAATAAAATAAATAGTTGAATTTCCGACGGCACCTATCAAATACACAGTAATAAAAACACAGTTGTTCAACTAACTGTACTGTGCTTGCTGGTTACTAAAAAAACAACACTTACCTTTCACTATTTGAGTAACCTTTGTTCTGCCATTTGCGTACTGGCGAGCAATGTCCGAATCTGGGAACATATCTGGGATTTGTTGTAAACATCTGCAAATGAGAACGGGATGTTGCTTCCAGCTATCAGCATAGCCATCTTTGTCTCAGCATAAGTTACACACCATCGGGACTTTATTTTGCGAGGTGGCCCATAATACTGGGTTGTGAACGATGCTGCGCTGCGGATGACTGAGTATATCCGTTCGGCCACCGTGTTCAATGGAGAAGTCTGGTCCACAACATTTACAGGCAACATACCCCTTCCCCTTCAAACTCTCCTGGATAAACTGAAATTCTTGTTTCCATTCGTTTTGGAACTTGCAAGCGTATTTCTTCATTTTGCTCGTCGATGGTGTAATATATTGGGTTGGAGTCAATAACCAGGCGACGTGATGAAGTTAAGTCTCTTTACTGTGGGTTTCAGAACAGACTCCCTAATGCATATGTTCCTTGACTGCACTTAAATGTAGAATATATGTAGAATATATATATATATATATATATATATATATATATATATAGATATATATATATATCTATATATATATATATATATATATATATATATTATATATATAATATATTACATATATTATATTATTTATTATTATCATCGTTTATTGTGAGCGAACTGTGGTGCTGAATTTCCCCAAGGGATCAATAAAGTACATTCTATTCTATTCTACGTACAGTAGATGGCAGTATTGTCCTGTTTAAGAGGGTCACAACATTGCTGAGTCAGGTCTGCATGGAGCTGGAGGGGGCGCGGCCTCCAGCTCCACCTGAATTTCGGGAGATTTTCAGGGGAAATTTGTCCCGGGAGGTTTTCGGGAGAGGCGCTGAATTTCGGGAGTCTCCCGGAAAATCCGGGAGTGTTGGCAAGTATGTCGAAAAGGCACTTACCCTTATACAGTAAGTTTTAGTATCCTAAGGATACCAAAACGTGCCCAAATAGTCAAGGGCACGGGTGTCAAAATGATTTTCATCGAGGTGTCACATCGCAGTTATGGCTGCCTTCACATGGCCTCTTGTAACGGTAAATATATATGAATATAAAATGTATACTTGCTCATAATGTTATGACCTAATTGCCTATGCATTTGATCATTAAATTGTTTTACGTACAAATTGATGGATAACTAGCTTTGAAATAAGTCAAAGTGACAAGCACAGTGTTAATTATTTATTTTATTTATATATGTATATTGTTGCATGATAAAACACTAAAGTTGAAAAAAAAAGCACTTTTATGCAGTATTGTTCATGCATTTTTTCTGTCAAAGAGGAAACAACTTATACATTTAGTAAGAAAGATTATGTACTTTGTTGACACACTTTATTTCCAGGTTTTCGTGGGCCACATTAAATAAGGTGGGCCAGGTTTACCTATACTTAGACAAACTTTATTGATCCAAAAGGGAAATTGTTCCACACAGTAGGTCAATTACAAAGGATGGACAGGGTAAGGATGGAAAAGGATAATGCACACAAGGGCAGAAAAAGAGGGCGAAAACAAAAGCTATAAAGTAGACTAAAAATATATTATAGTAGCAATAAAAAATATAACATATATGTAATTTTATACTGATATATTTTTGTACAATATATACAATATATAACAAATCCCAATTACCATGTACAATATTACAGTGTATGTAACAGCTGTGGCAAAAAAATGGGATAATAAAATAGAGAGTAGATCCAGCAGAAAATATACATTATAAACAAAGAGAGGAAGCGGTCAAGTAATAGACAAATATCATCTATTGCTGTATGGCCAGTGATTATACAGCTGGATGGAGTGCGGAATGAAGGAGTTCTTGAATCAAAGGAAGGAAGCTGAAGGAGCCTGTTGGAGTATGAGCTCCGCTGTCCCTTAATTATCAGGTGGATAGGGTGGTCAGGATTGTCCATGATGGCGAGCAGTGTGTCCAGTGTCTGCTTGCCAATTGTCTGGGCCTCGAATTTGACACTCATGGTCTGGGGGCTGGGCCCTTTTAGGTGCATTTAGGACAGTTTCAGGCACTCCAATTATCATTGAGATCATTTGGGTTTATTTGGAACCTATCCTGAGTCCCCTGGGAACTAAATAGGCGGCTGACTCGTCGGCATGTAAATGCCTCATTTAGGCTGCTGGCCACGAGCTGTGTATCCAAGTGACAAACGGATTTAAGAACTTGTTGATGCCACGCTTGGCCCTCTAGTTTTTTAGGGCTTATAATGAGCCAGCAAAACGAAAAAAAAAAAAAAAATCTGTAAATGCGGGCGTCTATGCACTTTAAGTGAATGGGCACATACAGTGATAGACAGTTGCGATAGCCAATCAGATCACGGGTTTATGTCAGTAAGGCCTTCTAGCTGGCCTCACGTTGAACGTGACATATCCTGTGATTGGATACTCACTGGGACCGTTTGCTGATGATTAGGTGACAGACATATTTATTTGCAAGGCCATTTTCAAGAAGGATATTTAAAGAGAAAATACATCTTGTGAGATGATGTCGGCGATGAAATAGGGAAATGCCAGCCATTTCCACTCGAATCAATGAAAGGTACCTTTGGCTTATACGGCGCAAAATGGGTTCTACAAATTGTGTGTTCAAATATTTTATTTCTTTATTTTTTCACGTTTAATATATTTTTTGCAATTTTAATTTTGACAGTAACACATAAGATATGTTTTAATTGCTGATGCGGTTTTAGTGATTTTTAAATGTGCCAGAAAACGCGTTTTGTACAATGCCCAGTAGTGCGTAAATGTGTTCCTTTATACTATTTCTCCAGCAATGGTCATGTGGTGACATCAATTATGATATTTTGAGAGGTAATCATTGAAGTAGGATATCATTGAAGACCTAGGTGGGAAACGCACGGCCCAAATCTATATCAGGTTGTAACGACATAATTTGGCCCATGAAAATGTAGATGTAGTTGTTTATTTTTCTAATAGTAGTTGTTTACTTACCATGTCTTTTTTTCTATTGTGATTGTAGTCAGTTTGTCTCACATTTTATCAACAGACGATTCATGGATTTATGCTTTGCAAATTTTTATGTCAAGTATGGTCGTGGCCGCCAGTTTGAGATGTGATTGTTGTCAGGTTGTCAGGGAACTCTCATTCAACCCTTTTTCGATTATGCTTGCACCTCCTGGTACCCCAGCACCTCCAAAACCCTCAAATCTAGACTCCAAACATCTCACAACAAGTTAGTCCGGTTACTTTTAGACCTTCACCCCAGATCACACCTCACTCCAACCCACTTCTCCAAAGTGAGCTGGCTCAGGGTGGAGGACAGAGTAAAACAACTTGCAATGAGCCTAGTCTATAAAATCCGCTACACCTCCCTGATACCGAGGTACATGTCAAACTACTTCCTTAACGTAAATGACTGCCATAACCACAACACCAGGGGGAGCTCCACAAACCATGTTAAACCCAGATTCCAATCTAACAAAGGTCTTAACTCATTCTCTTTCTATGCCACATCAATATGGAATGCACTCCCAACAGGTGTAAAAGTAAGTGCATCTCTATATTCCTTAAAAAACGCTCTAAAACAACACCTCCAGGCAACTTCAACCCTTTACTAATACCCTCCTCCATTCACATCCCATCTCCCCGGATTATAAATAACCTAATGTAAATAATCAAATGTACTTCTAATGTATATACTTGTTTTTATGCTATCTCAACTTACTATGTTCTCTGCTCGCTGTACGTATCCTACTAAGTAAGACCTAGACTATTTCAATGTCCATTTCTCTGTTGATGCAATTGTTGACGACTGAAGTACCTATATCCACCAAAGCTCCTCATCCCAACCCCCGGATTGTAAATAATGTAAATAATTCAATGTATATACTATGATGATTAACCTGTGTGATGACTGTATTATACTGACAGTGTATATTTGTACCATGAATTGATTAAGTTGAAAAACTTATTCGGGTGTTACCATTTAGTGGTCAATTGTACAGAATATGTACTGAACTGTGCAATCTCCTAATAAAAGTATCAATCAATCAGTCAAAGGTTTGCATTAAAATAGAAGGACAGACAATGCTAAATTGTCAATGTTTGTGGGTGGAGCTTAGTGGAGAAGACTGTAAAACAGCTTTGAGGTTTACAACTTGTTTGACCTGCTGCCCTCAGGAAGGCGCTACAGGGTCATCAGGTCTAAGACAAACAGACTCAAGAACAGTTTTTTCCCTAAAGCCATAACTGTGTTGAACTCTCATAGGCACTGGTTTTATAGTTTAGCACCTCTCTGTGTGCTATTTTTACTTTCCACCCAAAGTTTAATATAATATTTAGACAACACATTCCGAACATTTGCTCTCAGGACTGGACTGTGCACCTTACCTCCTTTTGCACTATTTTTCTTTTTCTTTCCTTCCTATGTTTAGGTTATTTGTAGACTGTGGCACTGATACTGGAGTTGCTTTTAATCTCATTGTACCTGTGTATAGAGACAATAAAAGGCATTCTATTCTATTCTATTCTATTGTATTTCAGTGATGTCCCATGCTGGCAGAAATGTAGAAATATCAAAACGTTATTCCAAACCATCAAATCTCCTTTAAATGGTGTCAAAGGAATTGTCACCTAGTCCCCCGCTCGCCACCATACCCAAACCTTGTACATTCCTGACAGGCGTGGGGGTGTGAAGGTTCATTGCTGCTTGCAGCTTTAATATTTGATCTGTTACTGTCTGTAGTTTTGAATTGTTTGCGGGAGTTGCATGTTTGCATTTGAGCGAATGAAATGATATACAAAGCTATATTTACATGTGCTCATCAGAATGCTCAGCGATCAAACAAAAGTCTGTGGATTCTTTGTTCAAACCATCCTTTTCTTGCTTTTTATCATTTGGAGACACTCGTGGAAGTTCCTTCTGTTTGGATGGTGTTTGCCGACTGTCATAGATGATACCCTCACACTTCCACAAGAACATTTGGTGCTCTTTGAGGTAACCATGGTTACCACAACATTGCGAGACCGGATATCCATACTGTTGATCAGAGAGCATTTATGAATTCTGTTGTCAAAGCAACCACTCTGTTTCATGGAGCTCATCACTGAGGGTAGAGAAGTGCATAAGTCATGGAACTGATTCTGAACTTTGAGATACAAGCCATACAAATCAATGCTTAAAATTCATACTTTCATTTGATTTTTGCCTGATACTCCTTACTCAACCCCAAGTTTCATATCCTCGTAAATATTTCATCTCTGCCCATGAATGTCATTGATCTTAGACTAATACAGAGTTCATAAGGTTGCTGCTGTTATCACTGGGAATGAATTTGTGTTCCATGGAATTGAATAGTGTTTTATTCTTATCTCATTGTCAACTAAAATGCAAACCAGCACATTTATTCTAAATTTCAAACGCCTACTTAGATCCCAAATAACAAGTCCGAAATAGCATAAGCAAACTATAAAATTGTGTACTATTAGCAAAGGTGTGTAGTAACACGCTACATTTACTTACATTTATATAATTAAAATCAGAAAGTTTTTCTCAAATATAGGGGAAGACCCCCCTGGGGACCCAGGGGGCAATGCAAGGGAGTGTGTAACATGCAGTATCATGGTTCAAACACCGCTGGGAAAAGTTTTGCACTACAAAACACATTAATCCTGACTTACTAATTATAGTAATGTAATAAAATCAATTAAAAATCATTTTTGTTTTGTAGGTTAAAGTGTTGTATATATTGGGCTTTGAAACCATTTGAATTTATTTTGATTTTGATTTGATTTAATATTACTTTCAAGTATCGAATGGTTCAAGTCGGTCAAAAAAGATTTACTACATTTGTTTGATTTCCGTCAAATGCATTTTAAATATTTTCTGTTACCGACTAAAACTGATAATAATAATAATAACGTTGTTCTTTGGTGTAAGTTGATCTGTATATATATATATATATATATATATATATATATATATATATCCATCCATTTCCTACCGCTTATTCCCTTTGGGGTCGCGGGGGGCACTGGTGCCTATCTCAGCTACAATCGGGCGGAAGGCGGGGTACGCCCTGGACAAGTCGCCACCTCATCGCAGGGCCAACACATACAGACAGACAACATTCACACTCACATTCACACACTAGGGCCAATTTTAGTGTTGCTAATCAACTTATCCCCAGGTGCATGTCTTTGGAAGTGGGAGGAAGCCGGAGTACCCGGAGGGAACCCACGCAGTCACGGGGAGAACATGCAAACTCCACACAGAAAGATCCAGAGCCCGGGATTGAACCCAGGACTGCTCACGACCTTTGTATTGTGAGGCAGATGCACTAACCCCTCTGCCACCGTGCCGCCCTACATATATATATATATATATATATATATATATATATATATATTTTTTTTTTTTCCTGAAGGAAATGTCTAGAAGGAATCAATAAAGTACCAGTTATATATATATATATATATATATATATATATATATATATATATATGTAGTTTTTGTTTCCTCAGCCAAGTTTTTTTCTCCGCCTTGTGCGCGCCTTTTGTTTTCACTTTTTATAGTATCATTAAATCATGTATTTACCTTCGCGCCATGTCCAATCCAGTTCTTTTGCATCTCGGGAAAACAATTCACGCAGGAAACTGCACCATAGTCCAAGTTCTGACAATGTTAAACAAAGTCACACACAGGCATCCTCCATAAAGGAATACCCCCTACCAGGAGGATTGTCATACTCGCTCGAGTGACCGCCAATGATGATGCAGTTGTGAGGCCATTTTGAGGTACTACCAAATTCTTTGAAACGCCTTTGGAGACGACTTATGGTAGAGAATTGAACATCCAATTCACGGGCAACAGCTCTGGTAGACATTTCTTTAGTTAGCATGCCAACTGCAAAACTTGTGACATTTGTGGCATTGTGCTGTGTGATAAAACTGCACATTTCAGAGTAACCTCTTATTGTGAGCAGCCGAAGGCATTCCTGTGCAGTAATCATGCTGTTTAATCAGCATCTTGATATGCCACACCTGTGAGGTAAGATAGATTATCTTGGAAAAGAAGAAATGCTCACTAACACAGATTCAAACAGATTTGTGAACAATGTTTAAGAGTGATAGGTATTTTCTGTCTATAGTAAACGTTTTAGATCTTTGGGTTCAACTCTTGAAAAATGGGAGCAAAAACAACAAACATGCATTTATATTTTTTTCAGTGCAAGTGCAAACGCTGACAAACTCTTTTTCTAGAGCAGAAACACATCGCCTTGGGACGGCATGCTAAGGCACTAGCGTCAGCAGCTGAAGCACTTTTGAGTTTGTAATACAAAATACAATGTAATAGGACACTAATCTGTATTGAAACATGAACAATCCTATAAAAGTGTCTGTAAAGAATGTAGGCCCAATTCATGTTTTTTTTTATACCCAGTTAGCTCGACGGCGTATGTACTGTAGTTGTATTAACAGGCATGGTGTTCCTCATGTATAATAATCAATATTATAGTTATTCACTGAATGGAAAGTTTTCTGTTTGGTCGAGCTGTCTGGGGAAGCTTTTTTAAGTTGACTGTAGGAAGCACGCCATTTATGTCGACATAGCTTGTCTCCAAGTTCCACATTTATTCCCGCAAGTCACACCGACCTGACTCTCTCGATTTCCGTCTGCACCAAAAGGTTGCCCTTTCTTTGTGCTCGGTCCTATGGCCCGTAGTACATCCTCCATAGGTTTAGCTCCAAAAACATAAGGTTGTGAATCCTCATTTTTCCCCAAATAGTCGTCTACGTTGTCTCTTACCAAGTCTGACATGATTAGAACACACACAAACGTTTTGTATCCGGAAGTAGGAACACACTGTGGAGAGACGGAGCCAACGGGCCGACGGCAAGAAGACGGCAAGGAGGCGGAGGATGCGGCGGGGCAAAGAGGTGGGGTTTGCTGCGAGCGACGCCGCCACAATTTGAATCAGGTGTGTGGCACACACCTGCACACAGTTAACTCATCTCCTCCTGCTGTATAAAAGGGGAGAAAGAGGAGAGAGTGAGAGAGGAGTTGGAGAGCCTGCAGGAGCGAATGAAGAGCGATCGGAGAGAGACGGAAAGGAGAGACGGAGCGCACGACAACGGCGCGGTCGACTGAAGGACAGCGAGGAACGAGCAGCGGACGGAAAAGCTGAAGAGCAACCCGACAAAAGACGCAATTATTGAAATAATGAAAGAGTCAAACCTGCTCAAGAGCATGTCCTTCCATGGTGATCTGCTGAACCCGAGCGACGACGGCTTAAAACTGTCACACATACATTGTCGGAAGTTCGCTGCTATGGAAACGAAAATAAAATGCGCTGAGTAAAGAAGTTCCGATATTGCGTAAAATGACCAAAATAGGGTAAATATGGAACCTATTACATATAGTTATGACTGTCTCTGTTACTACATTATATATAGACTTGCAGTGTGTATATTAAACGTTGATGGAAGGTTTTGAAGTTGTTTTAGAAGGCTTTGGAAGTTACACCGGTAACTCCCATTAGCCACATTTTGCAAACGTTATTTTTATCATCTTTTGAATCCTTAGAAAAAACACGTGTGTTCTTGTCTCTTATATTGATTGGGAGCAATAGTAACAATTCCAAAAAATAGTGCAGTTCCCCTTAAGTCATTCATCAGCGCAAAGATGGAATTGCTGGATAGATGATTTGTCTAACATTTGAATTTATGACAGAAATATGTTGATTGTTAACACAAACATGTAAGATTCTCTGTCTTTATTATCCGTCATATTGGAGCAGTCGCCTCCTTCTGACTGCATGTGCAGACATTTGTGCATAACCGTGCCAGTTTGCACGAACATTCCAGACAGGTTAAAAATAGAGACAAAACAGTTTCAGGTTTGATAAAGCACATTGGAAGTGCTAAATGATTGTATTTACATCTCTTCTTTCTACTATTGCGGGCGTTCCGATAATCAGCATAGATTCTGCAGAAACATGAAGACAAACACTGAATGGATTGTGTGAACTATGTTGATAATTTTTCATAACACAATCCTCTGTGCACGGGTTTTGTAGATCGATCACCTTTGTGTGCTATCAAGTTTGACTCTTTAGTAGATCAGACCCACAACGCACTAACAAAAAAATATCGATAGTATATTGGCATTCTTGTGTGTTCACCTGTATACAGTAGCTAGAACGTCGGTACACAAGTGTCCCTGCTTATAATTGTTTTTGTGTCTCTCAACGACCGTATTGTCTGGATCATAGGACGCACCGGATTATAAAGTGCACTGCCAATGAATGGGTCTATTCAGGTCTTTTTTTCATACAAAAGGCGAAACCGGATTATAAGGCGCATTAAAGGGGTCATATTATGATGTTTTTTTAAATTAAAAACACTTCCTTGCAGTCTACATAAGATGTAAAGGGGGTTCCTTGGTCATAGCTTATGTTTTACAGACCATCTTCAAGTCGCTTTCTCACAGTCGCTTCAGGATGCGCCATTGTGTGGGTGGTTTTAGTTATGTGGCTCACCTTCGGCAGCGTCTTCTGCCCGTCATCTTTGTAGTAGTAGTGTAGGGTGCAAGGACGGGCGTGGAAGAAGTGTCAAAAGATGGAGCTAACTGTTTTAATGATATTCCGACTTAAATCAACAACAGAGCAGCATCTCCTCATCCATGGCTCACTCATGCAACAACAAGGTCGGAAATGTGTCCCGTGAAAAACCAACCGGAACTATCGAATAACTAAAGTTCCGTAAGTGAATTATGTAAACCCACTACACTGGTGGTTTTTGCGTTTCCATAGCGAGATATAAGTTAGAAATTTTGTCTACTTTATATTAGAAATGGCAACAGCAGAGGATGAATGCCCCATAACAAGAAGATAATGAAAAACAATAAGCTTTTTGACTACGGCATCAGTACGGACTACAGTGGAGGACTTGCGCAAATTTGCAGGACTAATGCAGATCTCAAATACACATCAGCAGGTACCGGAAGGTAAGAAAAGTTGGTTTTGCATAATGTTGTGTAACAAAACTCTAGATAATATGTTTGCTAATACGCCACTATAGTAATACGTGTATCTCTGACTATGGTAGCCGTAATGGGCTGACATTCCATTAAGCGGTGCGTGTTATGTATGTAGGTGGAGTTGTGACGGCACAGAACCACAAAGGGGCAATATTGCTCTATGTGTTTGTTATATATAAATAAACAACATTATATAATAAGTAATGAACAATATATTTAATTAAAAAACAAAGGAACGGAGTTTGACAAAACCCTAAGGGTGTATGGTGTAAGACTGTGTATGAATGATTAGCTGTTGAGGTTTACCATAATAATAATAATAATAATAATAGATTAGATTTATATCGCGCTTTTCTATTGTTAGATACTCAAAGCGCTCACAGTGAAGTGGGAACCCATCATTCATTCACACCTGGTGGTGGTAAGCTACATCAGTAGCCACAGCTGCCCTGGGGTAGACTGACGGAAGCGTGGCTGCCAGTTTGCGCCTACGGCCCCTCCGACCACCATTCATTCATCATTCATTCACCAGTGTGAGCGGCACCGGGGGCAAGGGTGAATTGTCCTGCCCAAGGACACAACGGCAGCGATTTTGATGTCAATAGATAGGAAGCGAACCTGGAACCCTCGGGTTTCTGGCACGGCCGCTCTACCCACTATGCCATGGCGCCCCATGTAGTGTTGAGAGAGACAGCAGACAATTCCAAAAAGAGGCAAGGCAGATAGAGGTCTCCAAAGCGGGGGTCAAGGCTCGAGGGAGCGAGCGGACAGTAGAGATCCGGGGGGGTCCAAGGAAGTGAGATGCACAGCTCGAATCCAAGGCAACAGAAGGAAAACACTGCGGGCACAGGGAGGTGACAGGGGAAAAATCTAACACAGGGAAGAAAACACGGAGAGCAAAGAGCTACGTTTCATCGGGCCAACGATCGCTTACGGCACATCAACAGAAGGTTTCGTTCTGGCAACGGATAGCAGGGTGAGCAGGCTCTTGAAGCCAGGTGCGTAGATTGCAGGCGATTGATTGCGGATGCTCGCAGCACACACGAATGAACACTGACACGCGTCTGAGCCGTAAGAGTGTGGCTTCAAAGTCATACTAAAACATGTTGAAAGATGTTTGAGTGCCGTGTGTAATGTTCTTTATTTTCAAAGGAACATTTAAAGTTTTGGTGTCATTTACTGTCGTCATATTGCAGTCTACACGTATCTCTTATGTGTGACTACTATCTACTGGTCACACTTATCATTACACCATGTACCAAATAAAATTGCTTCGAGGTCGGTAAGCAAAACCAGAATTATTTCATACATTAGGCGCACCAGCTTATAAGTTGCACTGTCGAGTTTTGAGAAAATTAAAGAAGTGTGTCTTACAGTTAAAAAAATACGGTTAATGTTATGCTTTAGATTGCGAGCAAAAATTGGTGTTACGAGCCTCTAGCATTAGTTTATTGCTACAGATGCACACAACTTTGTTTTTTCAGAAAGAAAGAATGAAGAAAATGAGTGTGAAGGATAGTGCTGAGAAGGAGAAGTGGATGATATGAACTTATTGATAGGAAAAAAGCGTGACAAACATGACAGAGGGTGTAGCGAGCTAACTCGGTGAAGCGAGCTAACTCGGTGAAGCAGTTTGATTGTTGGGGTGCAGCATTGCTAGTCTGCACCATAGTGATGCAGAAAGATGAATGAATGACGTTAAAATAATATCCAAACATGCATCCATGAAAATATGGAGAAGCTGCTAATGATGGTGTGTTGGCGGAGAAGCAGCTGTAAAGAGATACCGTAGAAATCCGCCCTCAAAGGTAAACGTATTACATTTCTTGATAAAAATACTGTACTTGTTGTTGCACATATTTAGATATATTTTGGGGTATATACGGGGCTGTGAATATTTTGGCCCCACATGATTTGATTCGATTCTTGGGGGCAACAAGTCGATTCAGATTCGATTTGCGATTCAAAGCGATTCTCGATTGAAAATCTATACTTTTTTTTCATGAAAATGGATGCCAGTTCTATGATTACCTACCTTTTTATACACAAAGAGGATACAAGTAAAGGATATTAAATGAGCTCAAATATACCTACAAATGAGGCATAAGGATGCGATATGTACAAACACCTAGCCTAAATAGCATGTTAGCATCGATTAGCTTGCAGTCGTGCTCTGACCAAATATACCTGTTTAGCACTCCAACAAGTCAATAACATCAACAAAGCACACTTTTGTGCATTCACGCACAGTGTAAAACGTTTGGTGGACAAAATGAGACAAAGAAGGAGTGGGAGATTTTACATGTAAACAAATTGTTGCGTCACAGTCCACACTATGGTGAGTTCAAGAACCGCCGAAATGAGTAGTACAAAACGATGTTCAACAAATACTCTCATTGGTGAAGCATACACACAAAGAAAATAAACAGTGGTCTTTCAAACAATTGGGAAGGTTTGTGTCATGTTTGTCCTCAAACAAAAAAAATACTAAAACAAAAAAATAATTTTCCCCCATCTTTTTCAATTTTTGATCCTTTTTTAAAAATGCTCCAGAGAGCCACTAGGGCGGCACTAAAGAGCCGCACGATGCTCGAGAGCTGCAGGTTGCTGACCCCCGATCTAAGAGTTAAATTTTCCTCCGAAAAGGCATGTTACATGTTAAAATGGTGATGTTTTGGGGGGCCAAGCACCGATTAAATTGATTTTTATTCATTCCAATGGGCAAAGCTGTTTCGCAATACACGTTTTTCAAAGTACTAGCTGCATCACGGAACCAATTAAACATGTATCCTCAGGTACTATTGTGTGTTGTTGTTCACACAAACAAGGGTGGCTGAATATAGTTCATGTTGCATTTCACCCCAAATATCCAAGTGAGAAACATGAGAACGAAAGCATGTTTTGTAATATTCACTTTGCAGCATTTGTACTGCGATCGTCCTTGAAGGTAAAAGTGTTTAAACGATTCTTACAAATATTGATTGTTACTACATCCTTTTCACTTCCACATCGGCAGACACATACACAAATAGATTATAGAGCATGGACAAGGCAGTTTGCTAATTTTTAACCATCATTCTGCCTTCCTACACACCTCTGGTATCAAATGATGGTTGCCATAGAAACAGGCTCACAAGCTACAACATGGCTTTTGGAGGACAAATACAGAACAACATAAGAGAAAGTCTTATTTCTGCTTTCTCTCTTTGTTTTACTTATTTATTTTTTTCCCGGTGTATTTTTTTTATCGCTTAATGATTTTATTTGACTTTTAATTAAGTCGTTTTTTTCCAACACACTTTGCACTCAGGACAAATGTGCGGAAATATTCCTAATGAAAAGTATCAATTGCCTGACCCTTAGAGTAAGTTTAAATTAAATACAAAACGTCAAATAAACTGTAATAGTTGTAATCTGTAATCTAGATCAGTGTTTTTCAACCACTGTGCCGTGGCACACTAGTGTGCTGTGAGATCCAGTCTGGTGTGCCGTGGGAGATTATGTAATTTCACCTATTTGTGGTAAAAATATTTTTTGCAAACCAGTAATTTTAGTCTGCAGATGATGTGTTGTTGTTGGGTGTCAGTGCTGTCTAGAGCTCGGCAGAGTAACAATGTATACTCTTCAATCAATCAATCAATGTTTACTTATAAAGCCCTAAATCACGAGTGTCTCAAAGGGCTGCACAAGCCACAACAATATCCTCAGCTCAGATACTACACCAGGGCTCAAGAAAAAACTCATCAATACTCTTTAATATCAGTAGGTGGCAGCAGGTAGATAATTGTTTTGTCGATGTCGGAACATGTTTTGTCGTCATCCCAATATGCAGATGACAGTGGGAGGCAGGTTGCAAGTGAAAAGCTATCCAATGCTAAAACCAAAAATAAACAAAAGGTTAGTGCCCCTAAGAAAAGGCATTGAAGCTTAGGGAACAAAACTAAAACCGAATTGGCTACAAAGTAAACAAAAACAGAATGCTGGACGACAGCAAAGACTTACAACGTGTTGAGCAAAGATGGCGTCCACAAAGTACATTTGAACATGACATGACAATCAACAATGTCCCCACAAAGAAGGATAGCAACATCTTGAATATTTTTTATTTCTAAAACCAAGTAGATGCAGGGAATAGCGCTCAAGGAAGACATGAAACTGATACAGGAAAATGCCAACGAAACAAGAGAAGTCACCAAAATAAAAGCGCAAGACGAGAACTAAAACACTACACACAGGAAAACAGCAAAAAAGTCCAAATAAGTTAGGGTGTGATGTGACAGGTGGTGACAGTACACCCACTTTGAGACAAGAGCTAAAGTGATGCATGCTTGGTTATGCTTTAAAGTCATATACAACAACTGCGACAACAACTTTTTACTGTCACCTGATTTTAATTTTCTAATGATTTCTGCTGGTGGTGTGCCTCCCGAATATTTGAATAAAAAAAATGTGCCTTGGCTCAAAAAAGGTTGAAAAACACTGATCTAGATTAAAACTATTACAAACATCAAACGGAAAATGCCTGATTTTGTCCACCAAATGGGAGAAAAAAGGCTTAAATTGGATTAGTCATTCCATCCATTAAGCAACAAAATCTATCACATGCTCTGCTGCTCCCATAGATGCACGCTGGAGTGTAAATAACTCAACAAAACCGTCTGAGAGAGAGAGCAAGTGCACTTTTTACAGTAGTCACTGCAATAATGCTGTAATCAATGCAAAAAGCCAATATATTTGATTTTGTACATCAAGTTATTCAACAATAATAAACCCAATGTTCTTTACATTGGATATTATTGGACACTGGACATGCATAACAGAGGCATTTTCTCCACAAGGAGTAACTCTGACATAAGAAGTAGATCACAAACAAATGTCCACTGCAGAGGACGCTGGTTCTCAGGGGAATATTTGTTGATTAATTGATAATAAATGACTAAAGGAATGATCCACTTTGAATGGTAACGACCAATGAGGCCTCACTGAGTGTGTGGCACACTCACTGGCTGTATTGACACTCAACTTGTTACCTGTCCGTCACCGCATTGATTTTAAATTACTTTTAATTGTTTTTATATCCCTAAATGCTCTGGCCCCACAATACCTGACCAAGCTTCTGCATCATCATACCTCATCTAGAGCCCTAAGGTCAGCTGACCAACTGCTGTTGGCGGTCCTCAGATCCAGGCTAAAGACCAGAGGGGACAGAGCCTTTTCTGTTGCCGCCCCTAAGCTCTGGAACAGCCTTCCCCTCCACATTAGGTCAGCCCAGAGCTTGGGGGTCTTCAAAACCCTTCTTAAGACCTACATCTTCTTGCTGGCCTTTGACCTGAGCTGAGTCCGCCCACTAGGCCACCATTTCTAGTCCCCACTCACCCCCTTTGCGTTATTTTTTTTTTCACTTTTATTATTACTATTTTTATTTTGCAATTTTTGACTTTTTATTCGACCCCTTTTACCATGTTGCTTTTGCACTATCTTGTTTAGCTCATTCATTGTTCATGTTATTCGTATTTTTTTTCTTTTTGCTCTATACTTTTTAACCTGCAAAACACTTTGGTTGAATTTAAAAATTGTTGTAATGTGCTATATAAATAAATTTGCCTTGCCTTGCCCAGCCTAGGAGGGTGTCCCGATATCCGATTTCAGCAAAATAACAAGTGTGTGGTATCGGCTTGTGTAAAATTAGTGACACAATGTCCGATACAAGCAGTCCTGTAGTTAACATCTAAATGTTCTCCAATAAGCACACAAGGTTTGTCTTTTCTTTTCTTTTTCTTTTCTTTTGGTCAAAAAATAGACTCAAGGTAAACATGGTAGGCTATGAACTAGGAAGAACTAGAAGCTACACAACAGCTAAGCACACAATAGCACACATGCTAGACAAACATATTAATAATTGGAACAATATTGCAGGGCAACACAGGGGTTAGTGCATGTGCCTCACAATACAAAGGTCCTGTGTGCGATCCCCGGGCTCGAGGTCTATCTCTGTGGAGTTTGCATGTACTCCCCCGTGAATGCGTGGGTTCCCTCCAGGTACTTCTTCTTCCTCCCACCTCCAAAGACATCCACCTGGAGATAGGTTGATTGGCAACACAAAATTGGCCTCAGTGTGTGAATGTGAGTGTGAATGTTGTCTGTCTATCTGTGTTGGCCCCGTGATGAGGTGGCGACTTGTCCGGGGTGTACACCGCCTTCCACCAGAATGCAGCTGAGATAGGCTCCAGCCATACTTGCCAACCCTCCCGGATTTTCCGGGAGACTCCCGAAATTCAGTGCCTCTCCCGAAAACCTCCCAGATGAAATTTTCTCCCGAAAATCTCCCAAAATTCAGCCAGGGCTGGAGGCCACGCTCCCTCCAGCTCCATGTGGACATGAGTGGGGACAGCCTGTTTTCAGGTCCGCTTTCCTGTAATATAAACAGCTTGTTTGCCCAATCACGTTACAACATCTACGGATATTAAAAAAAAACTGCACACACAAGGAGACGAAGCAGAATAACGAGGAAGTTACAGCCATGGCAACGCGTCTGTAACAGAGTGATTTATGTTGTCTGTTGCCGTCTCCTGGTGAGTGTTCGCTATAGCGTTATGGGATTGCTTTTTGATTGGCCAACGATTTACGTGGTGTTGTGCACCTGGCGGCAAGTGACTCTTGCCAGTTCGCAAATGGCAGAACAAAGCTTACTCAAATAGTGAAAGGTAAGTGTTGTTGTTGTTTATTTAGTAACCAGCAAGCACAGTACAGTACAGTTAGTAGAACAACTGTGTTTTTATTACTGTGTATTTGATAGGTGCTGTCTGAAATTCAACTATTTATTTTATTTATATATACATGTAGAATAAAATACATATATATAGCTATATTTTACTGAAAGTCAAGTATATATATATATATATATATATATATATATATATATATATATATATATATATATATATATACAGTATATATGAAATGCTCGAGTTGGTGAATTACACTCCTCCCCTCTTAACCACGCCCCCCGCCCAAACCACGCCCCCAACCCCGACTCCACCCCACCCCGACCACGTAACACCCCCCCCCCCCCCCCCCCCCCCCCCCCCCCAACTCCCGAAATTGGAGGTCTCAAGGTTGGCAAGTATGGCTCCAGCACCCCCTGCTACCCCGAAAGGGACAAGCGGTAGAAAATGGATAGTTGGATGGCCCAATATTGCAGTCTAAAACAGTATATTTGTCAATATAAACAAGTATCATATATATTAGAAAATATACAGTAACAAATGTGTCAGCATCATTTAACTCATTTTATGAATTATTGTCACATTATAGGTTTCAACAAAAAAAAAAAACATCTATCATTCCACTTTAGAGTACAAATAGCATAAATCCATTCCAGAAGGTCAATAATAAATAGGTAAGTGTTTTTTCATAGTTTTTCCTTGCTATTTGTTTTACCATAACATTTTTGAATGGAAAAATGGTGCCATTGTTTTTTGTACGATAACATTCTGTTGACTCAGCTGTAAGTTGTTTATATTCTAAAATCTATGCTCAATGTTTTTGCAGTGCATTACTGTAAATTAAAAGTTGGTGTAGCCTGTTATTTTCATGGTAAAATATACTGACTTTTTTTTTACAGTGTATTTTAATGTATACCTTTTTGAAGTCCAGAACAAGAACTGTGTAGATTTGGAAAATCTGCTGTTGCATTCATAAAAGATGGCGGATGATTGTCTAGTGAAGATGGCTGCTTGGAGGTGAAAGTGCTTCCGTTGCTGTGCAAACATGTCTTTGCCTACGCCAATGATCTGCTGTTCCAAACATTGCGTGTGAGAGCTGAAACGGGAACAAACAAAACACTTCTCTCCATCTGTGACCTCCCAGCTCCTCTTGCTTTCTAACAGTGGCGAGTGCGGCCGACAGCGAGGAAGCCCGCCTCCTCCTTCGCGGCCCTGCTGACGCTCGACAAGCTCAAGGAGACAAAATTCAATTCCCACCAGAAAAAAAAAAAGGTGGCAGAATATGTAGCAAATATCTGGTAACAAAGTTAATGCACGGAACAGATTAAAAAAGAAGCATGATGCTCTTCAAAAACATTCCACATGTGAAAAATATTGTTTAAAAGTGTAAACATTGATTGTGGTTGTTGTCATTAACACTGAATTAATCATCTTGTACATAACATTATTGAAAACATATTTCACTGATGATGATGACATCACTGATGAAACTACTGCATATTACGCAGCTTTTTACCTTATTTACTTTACCTTATCACTTACTTTGTTACTTAATCACATACTTAATTGCTTAATTAGTTACTTACTTTCTTATTTACACACTTACTTTGTTACTTACTGTGTTACTTACCTACTTATTTGCTAACCTACTTACTTATTTACTTACTGAGTTACTTATTTATCGTATTTTCCAGAGTATAAAGTGCACTTAATATCTTTTTTTTCCCCCTTAAAACTTGACAGTGCGCCTTATAACCCGGTGCATCTATTGTACGAAATAATTCAGGTTTTGCTTACCGACCACGCAGCTATTTCATTTGGTACTCGGTGTAATGATAAGTGTGACCAGTAGATGGCTGTCAAACATAAGAGATAAATGTAGGCTGCACTATGATGGCAATATGACTCAAGTAAACAACACCAACGTTTTATATGTTCCATTGAAAATATAGAAAATTACACACAGCGCTCAAAAATCTATCAACATGTTTTAGTACGACTTTGGTAAGCTATGAAGCCGCACCGCTTGACGGATTGTACTGGGCGTCAACATACAAGTATTATTGTGGTGTGTGTGTATGGTAAGACATATTAACTGGCGTTTTGTTTCGCAATATTATGCAAAAGCAACTTTTCTTACCTTCTGGTACCTCCTGATCTGTATTTGGGATCTGCATGAATCCTGAAAAATTGCGCGCGTCCGCCTTTGTAGTTTGTGGCAACACTGTCGTCGATAAGCTTCTTCTTTTTCTCTATCTTCTTGTTATGGGACATTCATCCTACACTGTTGCCATTTTTATCTGTCAGTAAACTCGCCATAAAAGTGCTAAAACATAAGACAGAGACATAGAGACACAAGACATAAGATAAAATAAATATATAAACATACAATAAATATATCCATCCATCCATTTTCTACCACTTATTCCCTTTGGGGGCGCGGGTGCCTATCTCAGCTAGAATCGATAAATAAATAAATGAAACTAAATAAAATATTGCATAACTAATTAGATAAAAAGTAAAGTATTAGATAGATAGATAGATAGATAGATAGATGGATAGATAGATAGTACTTTATTGATTCCCTCAGGAGAGTTCCTTCAGGAAAATTTGAATTCCAGCAGCAGTGTACAGAGTAGAGCTCAATTTTTAAAAAAAAGTAAATAATGGGGGTTTAATTGGAAACAAAATAGAGAAATATTACAATAAGAATAAAAGATAAAAAGCAACAATGGCAAAAAAATAACAGTAAAATAAGAATATAACAAGACAAAGTAGGCAGTAGTGACCATGTTATGAAAACGTATTGCACTGTTATTGTTTTGCATCCCCTGTCATCCTAGTACCCTCCACCCCCCGCTCCAGAAAGGAGTTGTACAGTCTAATGGCGTGTGGGACAAAGGAGTTTTTTGAGTCTATTAGTCCTGCACTTGGGATGAAGCAGTCTAGCACTGAACAGGCTCCTCTGGCTACTGATAACGCTATGCAGAGGGTGACTGGCATCATCCAGGATGCTCAGTAGTTTCTCAATAGTCCTCTTCTCTGCCACCGTCACCAGTGAGTCCAGTTTCATTCCCATTGTAGAACCGGCCCGCCTGATCAGTTTCTCAAGTCTGGAGCTGTCCTTCTTAGATGTACTGCCCCCCCCCCCCCCCCCCCCCCCCCCAGCACACTACCATGTAAAAGAGAACACTGGCAACCACAGACTGGTAGTACATCCACAGGAGTTTTCTACAAATGTTGAAAGAGTGCAGTCTCCTGAGGAAGTACAGCCTGCTCTGTCCTTTCTTGTAATGGTGGTCCGAGTTGACAGTCCAGTCCAGCTTATTGTCCACCCAAACCCCGAGGTACTTGAACGAGTCCACGGTCCGTACCCCAACTCCCTCGATCACAATAGGTATTAATGACTTCAATAAAATTAATTAATATTAGGTACAGGCCAAATCAAAAAGTTGGGTTTCAAGCCTGTTCTTGATTGCCACATGATTGTCTCTGCAGCCCGGATGGTGGAAAGATGCCATCCCAGGACTTTGTGTCCTGACTTTTGAAATAATTTGGAGCTGAATGCCGGAGGATTTCAGGGCCGGTGAAGGTTTGTAGGGTAAAAGCAAATCTAAAAGATAAGAATACCAAAAGAACATTCTTTTTTTCTGTCCATTCCACCTTCCTTGCCTCCTGGTTTCTTTACTTCCGATCTTCTTTCTTTCCCTTTCTTCTTTCTTTCCTGCCTGTGTTTCTTCTGGCCTTTCTTCTTCCTTTCCTCCCATTCTTCTTTCCTCTCTTTCTTTTATCTTTACTTCGTTACAGCCTCCCTACTTTTTTTCCCTCCTTCTTATCTTCTTTCTTTCTTTTTTATTTTATTTCTAAAGTATCTTTCTTAATTTTGTCTTTATTTCCATTTTTTCTTTTTAAATTTCCTTGCGTGTTTGGATTCAATTTCAAGTTGAAAAATTGACATCTGATTGAAAATGTCACATTATATTTTGGAAATTCATTGTTGTCAGTCTATCTGTATTGGCCCTGCGATGGGATGGTGACTTGTCCAGGGTGTACCCTGCCTTCTGCCCGATTGTAGCTGAGATAGGCACCAGCGCCCCCCGCAACACCAGAGGGAATAAGCGGTAAAAATGGATGGATCTTTCCATTAATACATCAAAGCTGGCAGCACTCATAACAGCCTCAGACCATAAGACCATAATATTACTTAATCATGTTAACAGATTTTTCACAATAACGTTCATATCATATTATGCAAATTATATATATATATATATATATATATATATATATATATATATATATATATATATATATATATATATATATATATACCGTATATTACCAAATAGTAGCCCGGGCGTTTATTTCACAAAATAATTTTTGGAGACGGGCGTTTAAAAGAAGCAGGCGGTTATTTGCAGAAGGTTTTTATTTATTTTTGCACCAGCCTGCACCAGGCCAATATTTGGTTACAATGGTTACAGTCCAGTATTTTTTTTTCGTATAAAAAACTTTAAATGTAAAAGCTATTGTAAACATACAAACAGAAAAACAAGACTATCGAAAGACAAGAGATAAACAAGGCCTCAACATGGCAGTAGTGCAACAATTGTCAAATAGAATACCAATACTGAAAATAAATAAAGTTTTTAAATAAAGCAGCCTACCGGGAAAAAAAAATGATGGTACCAAGTACTCAAGTATAAAACCCACCATCAAAACAGAACAATAACAGTGTCACTTAAATAAAATAAAGGCTACAGTATTCCAAGGTTTAAATAAAGCAGCATACAGGAAAAATAAAGTTATGGTACCAAGTATTCTATAAATCCATCAAAACAATAACACTGCAGCAAACGCAACCCCAAATGCAACTCAAACCCACTCATCATCCTCCTCCTCTTCAATCACAAGTTAATTGTAGAACTGCTGTTCCTTATCACTTGCCTCCTCTTCCGGAACCACAGCAGCACCCTGCTGTCTAGCCCTCAAAAGCATCTCTCTGCCTGCCTGACATGGCTGTCCCTCCTTGAGGCAGTAAATGTGCTGGTCCTCACTCCCATCAGCTGCCACCGTCAGCCCACACACCTTGTAGGATACCAGAAAGCAACAATCAGCTATGGCTACTGTTTGTAACACAAGCAGACACACACATACACACAGCCAGCCAGCCTTCCTTGAGTTGATCAGAGTGTCCCGATCCAGAGCATCCCTGGCTCCCAGGACCCAGTCGACCAGGAGGCGGCGGGAAGGGACTCTCAGGTTCCCTGACTTGGTGTAGGTCTTGTCTTTATCACCAGCCATCCAGTTATCATAGTAGTCACGGAGCTGCGCTTTGAAAGGGCCATTCCACACAACATCGGGGGCCTGCAGGTACTTTGTGCAACCTCCAGATATAACAGCCACTGTAAGGTTGTAGCCCCTTTTGAGCTCTGCCTTCGTGGCCTCGCTGATATGGCATCGGTACGAGTCCCATGCAAGTAGCCTCGGTCCGAAGTGAAATTTCCCCACAGCCCTCTGGAGCCAATCCTTTGTCAGGTCATCATTAAACCAGCCATTCTTGGAGGAAGCTATGATGCTCTGCATAGCCTTTATATCACTGACAGCACATTTAAACATAATGTAAGGCTTCAGCTTTGTCCCGTCTGCTTTGGCTGCAAGAGCCACCGTGACGCGTGCCTTCTCGTAGCCGGTGGTTTTGAGGCAGATGGAGCGGGCGCCCCTCTCATTGACCGTACTAAAACCAACCATGTCAAACCAGACGGCTGTTTCATCCATGGCAATGATATTCTTGGGCTGATTTTCTTGGCCTCTATCTGTTTAGTAGTGAAAACGAGGAAGTTGACAATCTTCTCGACGGGAGCGTCCTTCTGTGCAACAGTTGTTCTCCTCCTGAGGGTAAAGTTGTTCCGACGGAAGAATCGATTAAGCCAGCCACTCGTTGCACCAAGCACCACCCCAGTGTCTCTCGTGTAACTCGCGGTGGCATACAACTCCTTGGTCTTAATGCGGATCATTTTGCGGGACACACCGTGGTTCAGTCCACGAACGTTATGTATCCACTCACACAAATTAGCATCAAGCTTGTCGCTCACTTTCTTCCTACCTCTGCCCGTTTTCCATCGATTGCCGACTGAGATAGTAGTTCTCCCTTTTTTTGTTTCCATTCGTGTACGCGCTTTGGGTCAACGTTAAACTTTCTGACCGCTGCCAACCCAGAATTCTGCTCCGCATACTTCACAACCGCTAGCGCAAACTTAAAGTCAAACTTTCTGTTCTTCTTCCCCCTTAAAGTATTCCCGTCCATCAGTTGTGGTGTACCGCTATACATGGGCTATTATTAGGAGGAGGCGTTTAATTCACAAAAGGGGTTCAGACCCCAGTCGGCTATTAGGACATGGGCGGTTATTTGCCCAAGGGTGTTTCCTTGGTAATATACGGTATATATTTATATATATATATATATATATATATATATATATATATATATATATATATATATATATATATATATATATATATATATATATATATATATGCTCACCTTGCCCCCCACGTGACCCCAAGAAGGACCAGCGATAAAAAATGGAGGGATATATATATTTACAACATGCTATACAATAGTTATATCATTTATAATGCATTTGTTTTGTGAAACCCTTTGAGGCACTTGTGATCTACAGAAATAAACATTGACCGATTGCTTTGATTGATTTTTTTTTTTTAATTGATAAGGAGGGATGATGCAGCAAATCATGTTTGGAAACATTGTTAGGAAAATTATGACTGAATGTATCATATATCATTTTAAATTAATGATTTTTTATTACTAAGTAATAATTTGTGTGGTCAACTGCACAGAATGTTTTCCAAACAATTAATAATTTTGCATAAGAAGCCATGGTGTGTGATTTAAGTAACATGCACAATAAATTGAATGCTGCAAATGTTTGTGTACTTTTTGTGTGTTGACGTGTAATGCGTCACATCACTGCGGCATGTCTGTGTGCTTCCACACAATGCTTTGAGTGCCCTCTAGTGGTGATCATTGATACTGTTAAATGGTAAAATGGTAAATGGTTGTACTTGTATAGCGCTTTTTTACCCCTTTTTAAGGAGCCCAAAGCACTTTGAGAGTATTTCCACATTCACCTATTCACAAACACATTCACACACTGATGGAGGGAGCTGCCATGCAAGGCGCTAACCAGGACCCATCAGGAGCAAGGGTGAAGTGTCTTGCTCAAGGACACAACGGACGTGGCGAAGATGGTAGAAGGTGGGGATTGAACCAGTAAGCCTCAGATTGCTGGCACGGTCACTCGCCCAACTTCGCCAGGCCAACCCCCCGTTCCAACTATTTACCTTATTATCCAGACGTGTTCAGCACATCTCTTGTTGAATTAATGTGGTACACATATCTTGGAAAAATAAGTTCATTTTATTCAGTGAAATTATTTATTCTGCATTATATTTTCTATACATATATATTGGATATAATTCACATGTATAAAAAGCTGAGCCCTGAGTGGCCAAAAGTTTGGACACATCTTCTCATTAATTTCTCATTCATTTATTTTCACGACTATTTATATTGTAGATTGTCACTGAAGGATTCAAAACTATGATTGAACGCATGTTAAGTTATGTATTAAACAAAAAAGGTCTAATAACTTAAAACATATTTTATATTGTAAATTTTTCAAAATTGCCACCCTTTGCCCTGATTACCTTTTTGCACACTCTTGGCTTTCTTTCAATGAGCTTCAAGAGGTGGTCACGTGAAAGGGTTTTCACTTCCCATTTGTGCTTGAAACTCATCGAGAGAATGCTAAGAGTGTGCAAAGCAGTAATCATATATACATATGCACATATGTATATATGTACGCCCGAAAGCTCCAGCATCCCCTGCGACCCGAGAGGGACAAGTGGTAGGAAATGGATGGATGGATATGTATGTGTACATACATATATATATATATGTATATATATATATATATATATATATATAAATGATAAATGGGTTGTACTTGTATAGCGCTTTTCTACCTTGACAGCACCCATCAGGAGCAAGGGTGAAGTGTCTTGCTCAGGACACAACGGACGTGACGAGGTTGGTTCTAGGTGGGATTTGAACCAGTGACCCTCGGTTTGCGCACGGCCACTCTCCCACTGCGCCACGCCGTCCCTATGTGTATATATATGTATATATATATATATATATATATATATATATATATATATATATATATATATATATATATATATATATATATATATATATATATATATATATATATATATATATATATATATATATATATATATATATATATATATATATATATATATATATATATATATATATATATATATATATATATATATATATATATATATATTTGAAGTCGCTTCCTAGCGGTCCCACTTTCAGACACTCAGGAGCCAAGCGTGCAGGTTTTAACAAGGTTTTACTGATCAATCAATCAATCAATGTTTACTTATATAGCCCTAAATCACTAGTGTCTCAAAGGGCTGCACAAACCACTACGACATCCTCGGTAGGCCCACATAAGGGCAAGGAAAACTCACACCCAGTGGGACGTCGGTGACGATAATGACCCAGTGGGACGTCGGTGACAATGATGACTATGAGAACATGATACTGTGATACTGATGATACTGATGACTATGAGAACATATGAGAACATGATACTGTGAAAGATCAATCCATAATGGATCCAACACAGTCGCGAGAGTCCAGTCCAAAGCGGATCCAACACAGCAGCGAGAGTCCCGTTCACAGCGGAGCCAGCAGGAAACCATCCCAAGCGGAGGCTGATCAGCAGCGCAGAGATGTCCCCAGCCGATACACAGGCGAGCAGTACATGGCCACCGGATCGGACCGGACTCCCTCCACAAAGGAGGGTGGGACATAGAAGAAAAAGAAAAGAAACGGCAGATCAACTGGTCTAAAAAGGGAGTCTATTTAAAGGCTAGAGTATACAAATGAGTTTTAAGGTGAGACTTAAATGCTTCTACTGAGGTGGCATCTCAAACTGTTACCGGGAGGGCATTCCAGAGTACTGGAGCCCGAAATGAAAAAGCTCTACAGCCCGCAGACTTTTTTTGGGCTTTGGGGATCACTAATAAGCCGGAGTCCTTTGAACGCAGATTTCTTGCCGGGACATATGGTACAATACAATCAGCAAGATAGGATGGAGCTAGACCGTGTAGTATTTTACACGGAAGTAGTAAAACCTTAAAGTCACATCTTAAGTGCATAGGAAGCCAGTGCAGGTGAGCCAGTACAGGCGTAATGTGATCAAACTTTCTTGTTCTTGTCAAAAGTCTAGCAGCCGCATTTTGTACCAACTGTAATCTTTTAATGCTAGACATGGGGAGACCCGAAAATAATACGTTACAGTAGTCGAGGCGAGACGTAACAAACGCATGGATAATGATCTCAGCGTCTTTAGTGGACAGAATGGAGCGAATTTTAGCGATATTGCGGAGATGAAAGAAGGCCGTTTTAGTAACGCTTTTAATGTGTGCCTCAAAGGAGAGAGTTGGGTCGAAGATAATACCCAGATTCTTTACCGTGTCGCCTTGTTTAATTGTTTGGTTGTCAAATGTTAGAGTTGTATTATTAAATAGAGTTCGGTGTCTAGCAGGACCGATAATCAGCATTTCCGTTTTTTTGGCGTTGAGTTGCAAAAAGTTAGCGGACATCCATTGTTTAATTTCATTAAGACACGCCTCCAGCTGACTACAATCCGGCATGTTGTTCAGCTTTAGGGGTATGTAGAGTTAGGTGTCATCAGCATAACAGTGAAAGCTAACACCGTATTTGCGTATGATGTCACCTAGCGGCAGCATGTAGATGCTGAAGAGTGCAGGGCCAAGGACCGAACCCTGGGGAACTCCACACGTTACCTTAACGTAGTCCGAGGTCACATTGTTATGGGAGACACACTGCATCCTATCAGTAAGATAAGAGTTAAACCAAGACAGGGCTAAGTCTGACATACCAATTCGTGTTTTGATACGTTCTAATAAAATATTATGATCGACGGTATCGAAAGCAGCGCTAAGATCGAGGAGCAGCAACATAGATGACGCATCAGAATCCATCGTTAGCAATAGATCATTAGTCATTTTTGCGAGGGCTGTCTCCGTCGAGTGATTTGCCCTGAAACCGGATTGAAAGGTTTCACATAGATTGTTAGACGCTAAGTGTTCATTTAACTGCTCCGCAACAATTTTTTCGAGGATTTTTGAAATAAAGGGAAGGTGAGACACCGGTCGGTAGTTTACCATGAGGTCAGGATCGAGGTTAGGTCTTTTAAGAAGAGGATGAATAACCGCTTTTTTGAATGCTAGGGGAACAGTGCCCGAGGAAAGTGATACGTTTATAATATTTAGCACTGATGGACCTAATAATACAAAGAGCTCCTTGATCAGTTTCCCAGGAAGAGGGTCAAGTAAACATGTTGTTTGTTTTATTCCATTTACACGTTGTAACAATTCCTCTAATGTTATTTCCTCAAAACGAGAGAAACTATTTTGGAGGGCAGTATCCGCCGTATATTCAATCGTATCTGTGTTAATAGAACCCCGTTGCAGCTGGGACGCATTGTCTTTAATCTCCTTTCTAATGACTTCAATTTTCTTACTAAAGAATTGCATAAAGTCATCAGCTGAGTGGGTGGAGCTACTGGAAGGAGTCCCTTGTTGGGTTAGCGATGCTACCGTACTAAACAAAAATTTAGGATCGTTTTTATTACGGTGGATGAGATTTGAGTAATAATTAGCTTTAGCTAAGGTAAGCATGCGTTTATAAGTTATTAAACCATCACTCCATGCTTGATGGTGCACCTCAAGTTTAGTCGTGCGCCATTTGCGTTCCAGCTTTCTGCATAATAATTTCTGAGCTCTAGTTTCTTCTGTAAACCACGGGGTGCGCTTTTTTGGAGCCTT
This sequence comes from Nerophis ophidion, assembly GCF_033978795.1. Lineage (NCBI taxonomy): Eukaryota > Metazoa > Chordata > Actinopteri > Syngnathiformes > Syngnathidae > Nerophis > Nerophis ophidion. The sequence goes on from NC_084626.1 coordinate 21,207,003, forward strand.
TTTTAACTTTAGCGGTGCTATGTTATCAATGGTTTCGCGCAGGGCGTCGTTAAAGTTGTTAGTGAGGTTATCAATAGAGCCCACATATTTTGGGAATGGTGCCATTACCGAGGGCAGTAGGTCAGCAAGAGTTGTCGTTGTGGCCGTATTAATGTTGCGGCTGCTATAGCAGTTATTATTATTATTAGTTTGACGAACATGCGTCTGAACCTCGAATTTTATAAGGTAATGATCGGACAATACTTTAGTATACGGGAGTATCGTAACTTTGGAAGCGGTGATACCCCTGACAAGCACTAGGTCTATCGTATTACCGTTGCGATGCGTGGGTTCATTTATTATTTGTGTGAGACCACAGCTATCAATTATAGTCTGGAGCGCTACGCACGGTGGGTCCGATGGGGTATTCATATGGATATTAAAGTCCCCCATTATGATTATATTATCGGCGTGTGTCACTAGATCAGCAACGAACTCTGAGAATTCATTGATAAAGTCCGAATAGGGCCCTGGGGGGCGGTAGATAACAGCCAGGTGTAGAGGCAGCGGTGTGACAGACCTCATAGTAAGCACCTCAAACGATTTATATTTATTATTTATGTTAGGACTAAGGTTAAAGTTTTCGTTGTATATTAGTGCGACCCCCCCACCCCTTTTAAGCGGACGGGCAATATGCGCATGTGTAAAGTTAGGAGGACATGCCTCATTTAGCGCAAAAAAGTCGTTTGGTTTAAGCCAGGTTTCACTGAGACCGATTACGTTAAGATTGTTGTCTCTGATAATATCATTAACTAACAACGTTTTAGGAGACAATGATCTTATGTTTAAAAAACCTATATTATAGGTAGTGGGCTGTTTTAGGGAATTTTTGATCAAATTATCCGTAGTAGCGATATTAATAATGTTGTGTTTATTATGCCCAGTGCATTTAGTATAGTTACGACCATATCTAGGAATTGATACGACGGGAATGTTCCGATTTTTTGATTGTTGCTTTGATAAACTGCACGCATCATGGTTAGCCTCCTCAGTAACGGGGATTTTCCGATTGTTTGTTGCTTTGATAAACTGCACGCATCATAGTTAGCCATCTCAGTAACGGGGATTTTTCGATTGTTTGTTTGTTGCTTTGATAAACTGCACGCATCATAGTTTGCCACCTCAGTAAAACACATGTCCAACTCTGAAACACTCAAAGCAGAAAAAACTTGTTCTAATTTAACAGACTCCTTACCCAGACCAGTAGTCTCCGCATTTTCCATTTAAATCCGTCTGCAGGGTGGAGAGAAGTGGTGTCCTGTGGGGATTAGCCTTCTGCTTTGTTTTAAGCCCCGCTCGGCATCCGCGTTTCCGATCACACCGCTGGCGTCTGCTCCGTAGACGGCCCCCGCTGCTACTAGACTCCGCTGCTTCACAGGCCGCTGGATGTAGCCGCCGACGTATTCCCATGCTAGTTAGCATGTTTAGCACCCACGCGTCTATCAGTCCAAAACGGCCCGATATGTCCACATCCAGAAGTGTCTGGCGGTCGTACGTGATCACGGAGTGACCACGATGCGAGCCAGCCATGAAGTCTGCAGAACTGTCCGGCATTTCCGCCAAATGTTCCATCTTTAGCAAGAGCACCGCAGTGTCGCAGCCCGTCCGGGCGCCGCCATCTTGCCATTAATTAATGATAATGTTTCAACAACAGTTTTTTTCTCCAGTCAAACATGACGCGTCCATATCCTCTCTCTCCTCCTGCTCCCGGCCGCTTACTGTTAAAGACAACAGATGATTAGACTAACACGTACCACCTGTGAAATCTAATCATCTGCCAGCTGTGTCTCGCCGTCAGCACATCCACGCCCCCGTCTGGTGGTGCTCTGTCCTGAGCACCATGGACAGAGGCGGTGACCTTTCCTCCTGCATTCAGCGCTGACAACACCTCCCCCCACATACCTCCACTACCAGACTTAGGCCTACTCCCTCACCCCCAATCACTCTATCATTAAAAAATAAGAGCTGTAAAAATTATTGGAAACTCCTCACAGCCATGACATTATGTCTTTCACAAGTGTATGTAAACTTTTAACCACGACTGTATATGTGTGTATGCAATTTTTTTAGTTAAAAACATTTTTTGGTGGCAAATTATTCTTTGGTTAAAAATGCAGCTGGGATAGGCTCCACCCACTCCCGGAACCCCCGAGAAGGACAAGCGGTAGGAAATGGATAGATGGATGTTTTGTTTTTTGTTATAAATCTTTTTTCAGCTGAAAATGTGTCTTTTTTTGGTTACAACTTAACTTCAATCTTGAGGGCGTGGCCTCTGAACAATAGGGTAGAGGCCTTTTTATTGGTCTGTCAAGTAATAGCGTGACAACATGAGTGTGGCTACTCACTATTTAAAAACTTTTGGAGGGAAAATACCAAACACTAATGATAGTGGGCGATATGGACCACCCTATGCCCCCCAAAAAGGCTTCTGACATATTGTTCAGTAGAGGACCTACCCACAAGATTGAAGATGAGTCATAAGCCCAAAAAATATTTGCAACCCAAATATTTTTTTGTTTGAAAAAAATAATAATCAATACACAGACACATACAACCAGTGATTGGCAAGCTACTTGGAAAATGTAGTAAGCTAAGCTACAGGTGCCTTAGACAAAACTACATTTAACAGCCTTTCTATCTATGGGCCCACATGTATAATATCAATGGTAATGTAACTGAGAGTGTACTATTAACTATCACTCTAGCTGGGTACATCCTACAACTACCTCTAGTTTGCTTTTTCTTTGGCCCACACCAATAATGTTATTCAAATGTCTCTGCCTACAGTAAAAAAAAAAATACATTATTTCTTTATATCTTGACACAAAAACAATGACTTTTGTGTCATTTTGGGAACAGTTGGTAATGGTTATGTGCAGTGAAACTTTTTATGAAGTCAACTCACCTTAATGTGTGTTCTTAAAGTCCTACTGAAACCAACTACTACCGACCACGCAGTCTAATAGTTTATACATCAGTGATGAAAATTAACATTGCAACACATGCCAATATGGCCTTTTTAGTTTACTAAATAGCAACTTTACATTTCCCGCAAGTTTCTTGTTGAAAACGTCGCGAAATGATGACGTGTGCGCGTGACATCACGGACTGTCAGGAAATATTAGCGCTGCACCACTGGCAGCTAAAAGTTGTCTGCTTTAATCGCATACTTACACAGTATTCTGGACATCTGTGTTGCTGAATCTTTTGCAATTTGTTCATTTAATAATGGAGACTATAAAGAACAATGCTGTTGGTGGAAAGCAGTGGATTGCAGCTGTCTTTAGCACCGAGACACAGCCGGTGTTTCTTTGTTTGTTGTGAAGCAGAGCGGTCAAGCGAATATGTTTTCTCTACGTCAACCAGCATGTTTTTGGATGGGAAAATTGTGGTATATATCTTACCGGAGACATCATTGGATTATTCGTCGTCCTGCAGCAGCTGTCAAAAGAGGCAGCTGTGAGCTTGGCTCCTCGGCTTCTCTCTGAGACACTGCGTGTTCACCGCAGCCATCCGACCTCGAGGTATGTCTTTACAATCTTTACAATCTCACTAAAACACTATTGAAACAATAAGCAGATAAAGGATCTTCCAGAATTATCCTAGTAAATGTGTCTAATTACATCTGAAACGCTCACACTTCCGCCGCCCGGAGCCGTCGCTTTTTTTTTAAATTCTAGTCCTTCACTATCAATATCCTAATTCACGAATCTTTCATCCTCGCTCAAATTAATACGGAAATTGTTGCTTTCTCGGTCCGAATTTCTCTTACTGCTGGTGGCTCCCATTATAAACAATGTGAATATGTGTGGAGCCCTGCAAATCGTGACGTCACGCGCACATACTTCCAGTAAAGGCAGTGCTTTTTTATTAGCGACCAAAAGTTGTGAACTTCATCGTCGATGTTCTCTACTAAATACTTTCAGCAAAAATATGGCAATATCGCGAAATGATCAAGTATGACACATAGAATGGACCTGCTATTTCCGTTTAAATAAGAAAATCTCATTTCAGTAGGCCTTTAAATTTATGTTGGACTTCTTAGATCAGGGGTGCTCACACTTTTTCTGCAGGCGAGCTACTTTTCAATTGACCAAGTCGAGGGGATCTACCTCATTCATATATATCATTTATATGGTTTTATTTATGAGACATACGTTTTCGTTTACAGATTAAATGTTTTTAATGGTAATGCAATGATGTTTAACACATATAGAGTCCTTTCATTCATGAAGACAAGAATATAAGTTGGAGTATTACCTGATTCGGATTACTTGCATTGATTGGAATCCGACAGAAGTGCGGATAACGTCGGCATTTTCAAATGGAGGAGAACAAAAGTCCTCCTTTCTGTCCAATACCACATGAAAGTGGTTGGTTTTTGGCATCTTATTTGTCCAGCTTCCACACACGTTTTTATACACTTTACAAGAAATACATTAGCTCCGTAGCTTGCTAGCTTGTGCATGCCAGCTTTCTGAGACTCTTATTTTGTTAGCGCAGGCAAGAAGTAGCAGCGCTTTTATTGTGAAGATAGAAACTGTGCAGTCACTCTTTAGAGTTTTGACAGCAGGTACGGAGCGAATGTGTTGAAATAAAAAGTGTTTCTCGCCTTCCTGTCTATCACTTTTACTTAATGATGAGCTCGCAGCAGCCAGTGTCAGCTCACAAGACCCTCAGGTGTCGTGAATGTCAATCAAGTGACGAAAGTGAAGTCTTGGTGAAGATTGATGATCGCAAATTTTTAGGTCTATTTTTTAAATGCCCGGCTGGCGATCGACTAGCACAGTGGTTCTCAACCTTTTTTTCGGTGATGTACCCCCTGTGAACATTTTTTTTAATTCAAGTACCCCCTAATCAGAGCAAAACATTTTTGGTTGAAAAAAAGAGATAAAGAAGTAAAATACAGCACTTTGTCATCAGTTTCTGACTTATTAAATTGTATAACAGTGCTAAATATTGCTCATTTGTAGTGGTCTTTCTTGAACTATTTGGAAAAAAGATATAAAAATAACAAGAAACTTGTTGAAAAATAAACAAGCGATTCAATTATAAATAAAGATTTCTAGACATAGAAGTAATCATCAACTGAAAGTGCCCTCTTTGGGGATTGTTATAGAGATCCATCTGGATTCATGAACTTAATTTTAAACATTTCTTTACAAAAAAAGAAATCTTTAGCATCAATATTTATGGAACATGTTCACAAAAAATGTGGCTGTCAACACTGAATATTGCATTGTTTTTCTTTTCAGAGTTTATGAACTCACATTCATATTTTGTTGAAGTATTATTTGATAAATATATTAATATAGGATTTTTGAATTGTTGCTATTTTTAGAATATTTTAAATAAATCTCAGGTACCCCTTGGCATACCTCCAAGTACCCCCAGGGATACATGTACCCCCATTTGAGAACCACTGGACTAACACATCCTCCGCGATCGACGTAATGGGCACTAGTGATGGGATCGGCAGTTCTTTTGACTGTACTGAATCACTAGAATCAGTTCCTTAAATTGATTCGTTCAAAAAATTTGTTCACACCGAATCACAGAATCCCCCCCCCCCTCCCCCCCCAAAAAAGTGTGCAGGTCGGCAAAAGTCAGTCAGTAACAGCTTCCCCAGCGGCAGATCTCGGTGTGTGTCAGTTCGCGAACGACACAAGCCCTCAGCACCCAATGAACGACGCGCACAGTGACTGAACGAGAACCTCAATGTGAGTCCTGAGAGCGAGAGCGTTGTCGTTCACTGAGTCATTCACGTCGTTAATCCGCGGTGAACGAATCGTTCGCTCAGTCCCTCCCCCCGCCCCTATGAAGAGTAGCTGGCTGCGTCGAGGGTTCAGTGATCTCACAGAATGCGCCAGTTCCACTCATACCGGCATGGTCGCGGCGGAGCTAACTGAACTGAGAAAGGAACGAATCAGTTCATGAAGTGATTCGGTTCAGTACGTTCACTCAAAAGATTCGTACTTTCGAACGAATCGTTCGCGAACGACACAACACTAATGTCTTAGATGATAAGAGCAGTTTGGTTTTATGTTATGGTTTGGTTTAAACAACAAAAAACAAAGACTTTGGCCATTGTTTTCTCTAAATGCATACATTGGTCTAAATGTGGCCAAAAACATGCATTATTGTGGGTTTCCTGCACGTTATCTTCATTAAAAAAGGATCCGGCCGGGGAAGATAATCCCTCTGCCATTTTCAAGCATATTATTTTTTTACAGAACAAATATATATATTGTTTTGTTCTTGCTCATTCATTTAATGCTGATTTAAGTGGTAGCTTTACATTCATTTGGCCTCAATTAATTTTTTTCAAGCTCTCTTTTGCAGGATTCACTGGTTGTAACAGAACGCACACACAAAAGTAAGCAACGAGTCTTTTAAACGAGCGTCTGAGCTGCCACGATTTCAACAGGTGATAAATAAATCTTCTCTTCGTCCTCCGTGAGTTGGATCTTTCCAAGTCTTTACAGCTGTCCCTCAGCTGCCGGCGTGAGCGTCCGTGTCCGACTCAGAGCCCTCGGCCTCATCTGCGGACGGCGTGAGTGGCATGTAAGGCCTCGCCTGGTCCAGGTTGACATAGTTGACCTTTAGGTTGATGTAGTGCTCTCCTACGAGACAGGACAGGATGTGCTGCACGTCCTCCACCAGGCTGTGGAACGTTGGTCTGTGCTCAGGCTCCGGGTCCCAACATGCCAGCATGGTGGTGTAGCTGTGGAATAAATTGTTGTTTTTGTCGTCCAACACTCATGCGAAATAGTGTGGAAAGACTCTTACAGGGAATCGGGGCAGTACTGCGGCTGCGGAAGTCGACGACCCTTTAGTAAGTAATGTGTGATGTCATAAGGGTCCACGTCTGGATATGGACTGGCCCCTCGTGTCAGCAGTTCCCAAACCAGCACGCCGTAGGACCACTAAAGACACATTATTAGATTAGGAGGTGAGCCCAAAGAAAAGAGCTTTCGATAGGATGACTTATCATCAATATGCAGGCGTTGTTAAGAATACTGAAACAACTCCAACATTTTTCCTTTAAACTAAAACAATTTAAATTAAAAAAAAAGATTTTCATAATCTGATTTTTTGGATTAGTCCCATTGTCCGCAACCAATCAATGGTAGGGTTTTTTTCAGAGTGAAATAAACCGATTGTGCTGACATGTATAACTTATGTATGTATGACACTATAGGGATACTGATTGATCACACACATGGACGCATATCTATCACTTATTGTCATGATCTGTGGTCTGGATCATGTTTTTGTTATTTTCTGTTAGTTTTAAGACTCCATTAGATCCTGTTTTTGCACCCTTGTGTGTTTTAGTGTCCATGGCGACTTATTAGTTTCACCTGCCTCTGAGTTCGGGACACGCACCTGCTCTAATAAAGTTAACATTATTTAGATTCAAGATTTAATATTCAAGATTGTTTATTGTCATATGCATAGTTAAACAGACAGTTTGCCGTACAATGAAAATCTTACCAGCATGGAACTGTTATTTAAGCCTGTCTTTGCCAGTCACTCGTCCTGGCGTCATTGCTTGTTTTCACGCGATACCATAGTTCATGTTGATCTTTTCATGTCACAGTTTCATGCTCTTTTCATGCCATTGCTTAATTCACGCTGCTCGCTCCATGTCCGATTCCAAGTTTTCCTAATTATTTGTTTCATGCCACAGTAAGTTTTGTTTGTTCTTTACCATTGTTTGGTTAGGTGTTTTCATGTCTATAGTTTCATGTTCTAAGTTTTTTGCCATAGCTTCCGCGTGCGATAGGCACGCTTGCCTTTGGTTTGTTTTCTGTTTTTTGTACTTTGTTGAGCGTTAGTGAATAATTAAATATGTTCCTACCTGCTACCCTTGTCCGCAAAAGTCCATTTGTATCCCGGGAGAACAAACTTAGCAGCAAGCTGCGAACCCCCTCTCCGTCATGACACTTATAAGGTGACTCTTTCAAAAGTTAGTCAAAGAAATTAATCACGCGCACACACACGCGCACACACACGCGCACACACACACACACACACACACACACACACACACACACACACACACACACACACACACACACACACACACACACACACACTTAATATTCTCTCTACTTTTAATGACGTTAGGGTGTCGATTAAGTGAGAGTGAACAAAAGTATGTCGGTTTCCAACACACACAACAAGTTGCATGAATGAAGTTAGTGAAAAAAGTAGTTGGTCATATTTACGATATTTATATATATGTCATTTATCAGCTGCTTGGGAGTCGACTGCGCTTCACTGATCAAACATTATCTTCTATTTGGCATCATAGCTCTTTTTCTGTTGTTTGGTAACAGCCTTTCAGACACTTTTTACAGAGGGTCTCTGTTTCTCCGCAGCACTTCTCATGTCACTAGTGTGAGTGACATGAAGAAAAGCTCTGGCTTGCCTGGTGTTTTTTATTTTATTTTTTTTAACATGTTTCTGATTGTTATGTACACTTATATTGCACTTAATTTGACTATGCCGCTGTATATATCGGGGTACATTTTACTCACCACGTCCGACTTGGTGGTGAACTTTTGTGTTTGCAGGCTTTCAATGGCCATCCACTTGACGGGCAACTTGGCTCGTTTGTGGTCTTGAATGCTGTAGTACTCTTTGTCGTAGATGTCCCTCGCCATGCCAAAGTCGGCCACCTTCACTGTGAAGGTTTCATCCAGCCTGTGACAAGAAAATCAGGTCGACACTCGAGTCAAAATAGTACACTGCCTTGTGTTTTATGCTGCCAATTCTGATCCCCATCATCATCCACGAGCGAGGTCAGGATGATTAGAAAAATAAGTATTAACCAAATATACTGCATAAAAAAAATGACTAAAAATAAATTTACATACAATAATGTTGTACTAAAATAAATAAACAAAATTCATATATTTCTTAACTAAACGGTCAATAAAATGAAAGTGCAAATGAAAATACAGCTTCATAATTTTAGTCATAATTTTTGCGCTTATAGGGGAACTGCACTTCTTTTGGAATTGTTTCTATCGTTCACAAAACATGACGGTGTATGGATTTTTTAATGCATTCTAAATAATAAATACAGTCGATCAAATGTCTGCTTACAATGGTGCCTATATTCCTCACAAAGAAAAGAGTTGGGGAATCGGGGGGAACAAGCGCATTTTGTGTTGTTCTAGCCAGTTCCAGGTCCTAAATGGTGGTCAAAGTGTCCTAACTCGTCGGATTATATTTTCAGCATTCTACTGTCCAGGTGAGATGCATGATTTATGATCTACAATAAACTTACAGGGAGAAAGGAAGCAAGGAAACAGGAGTTCACTCGATGATGTAAACATAAACACCATGGAAGTGATTGTGTCGTTGCTATGAATAGTTTGTCTGCGTTAGCGCTTATAATAACAATATAACTAATACTTGGTTAATATCAAAGTCACAAAATGTAAATGGAGTATTCTATGCACTTTTTGAACGGTTATTTATTGGCTCTTATTGGCGGAATACTCCTATTGGCTCCACTGCAAGCAGACTTTAATTTAATTGTATCTATCATTTAGAACTCATTAAAAGAAATCCGTCCTTTGTCATGTCTTTCATAATGATTGTGAACGAAAGGCACAATTTCAAAATGAGTACAGTTCCCCTTCAAGAAACTTCTCCATGACTTTAGGTCCAGGCGTCTTCTATTTGCTTGATATTATCATTACTGCCACAAGCGGTGGAAAAGTGTATTACAACTGAGTAGCGCTGCAGCCCACACTGACCAGAGCTGAGAAACAGATATTTTTTGTCGGCCCTCTCAATGATCCTGTGGTTAAGAAACATTATGCTAGTGTACATGATGATCACTCACATGCAGTTCCGTGCAGCCAGGTCTCTGTGCACAAACTTCTTCTGAGCTAAATACTGCATCCCCTTGGCAACCTGCAGTCCAAAACCGACCAGGTCTTTAACAGTTGGATTCTGTGTTGGACACCGAAAATTACAAAAAGACAGCAAAAAAAAAAATACAGACAGTCACAAGTTCCACTTTACCCTCTGAGGCGAGCGGATGAAATGTCGCACATCCCCGTGCGTCATGTAAGGCAAAACCACAAGGGGGAGCCCTTCTTTAGGCAGCATGATGCCAAGCAGCGAGAGAATGTTGGGATGGTGGAAGCCCTTCATGATGATCCCCTCCTTGAGAAACTGGTCCACTTCCTTTAAATCTGTGATGCCTGTTGTTGTGACACAAGCCATACTTTATCAGACATGCTCTTATACAGTGGGGCAAAAAAGTATTTAGTCAGACACCGATTGGGCAAGTTCTCCCACTTAAAATGATGACAGAGGTCTGTATGTTGCGATCTGCTGCTCAGATCTTCACGTGTTTGTTTTTTCATTCTCTGTCTGACCCGTTTATCTCCTGTTTTTGTCCATCACTATGGTTACACATCAGTCCACCTGTTAGTCTCGCCCCGCACACCTGCTACTAATTTTCACCCTCCTATTTAAGCTCACCTTTTCTGTTTACTCATTCTCGGATCCTAATTTGCCCACGCGCATCAGTGACGACTCTCATCATTCGTATGTATTTTCTCGCTAGCTCTCACGCCAAGCCACTTTATTGTCTAGCTTTCATGCTAAATGTTTTGTTTACTCTTTTGTGTCCTCGTACCAAGTTCTAGTTTTCCTTGTTTTATCCTAGCTTTCACGCTAGCGTCTTTTGTTTACTTTTTCTCTTTACACCAGTATTTTTGTTCATAGACTTTTGTTATTAAATAAATACCCTTTATCTTACCTATGCTGTGTTCTGCTTCGACGCATCCACGGGAAACCCACACCGGCATTACAATGCCGAAGAAGAGTCTTCACAGTAGGATCCGAGCATTAAAAAGTTTTTCCGCGTCTGGCAACCACGAGGAGACCTTCGACGAAGGCACATGGAGGGTATTCCGAGCGATGGAGGCTGAAACTCTCCGATGCAATCCAGACGAAAGCATGATGTGGGACCTGGAGGGAAAACTGGTTCCGATCGATGCTTCCGGGAGCGGTGAGTTTCCCTCCCGCAGCGCTCGCGCTCGTCCGCGTAGGCGGAAGCCGCGAAGTATGGCTTCGTCGGGCGACAGTGACTTGCCCACTCCATGTCTCCCTCCTCACGAACACAGCAACCTACAGTCAGCACACAAAACCCCTACACCATTGTTTGGGGACCCAATAACACACTTTGCTAACAGTTTTACCGACTGGGCAAATTCCCAACTTGTGTCCCGCGCAGATGACGTCATTTCGTCGACGCCCCCCGGTAACGCAAACCCGTCTTCCGATGATGACGGCATCAACAAGGAATTTTTTGGGGAAGATTCGTTTTCTCAGCCATTTTCAAATGACAATAACATTAATAATAAGATACAAAAGTATCAGGATATTTTTTCTTATTATTCTAGTCAACCTCAGTCACCTAGTTTTTCTTCTAACCCACCGTTTAAACCTCATTCTCTGCCCAAGTCCAAGGTTTTTTCTCCCTTTTCAAAGGGACACTCTGGACAATATAGAGGGGAGGGGTCTGCCTGCCTCCAAACCTCCCACCACCCTCCCTTATGGTCAGTCCCTGACCACAGGGAACGGGTCTGGGATTCCCGTCTGGAGGGGGGGGCTACGGCCTATAGCTGTGTTGCGGAGGTAGGGCAGACGCTACCTCTTCTTAAAACTACTAAGCCTCCTAGACCTCCACCACCGGTGTTTACCCCTGTTATACCACTACGGCCTCCTAGACCTCCTCCACCGGTGTTCTCCCCGGTCAAGTCACGCCCTCTTAGACCTCCTCCACCTGTGTTCCGTCTGTGCCCTAGTTCTAGTTTTAGTCACAGTCTCTCTCAGAGTTCGAGTCCCAGCCTTCTTCGTAGCCCATGCTCTAGTCCTACTCGTAGACCGACTTGTAGACTGAGTCGTAGTCCAAGTCCTGGTCCGAGTTTCCGTTCTGATTCTAGTTGTAGTCCTAGTCTTTCTCGTAGTCGTCCTAGTTCCACTCGTAGACTGATCCGTAGTCCGAGTCCTGTTTCGAGTCCGGTCCCGAGTCTTGTTTCTTGCCTTTGTAATATTAGTACTGATTCCCCTCGTGGTCTTAGTCCGAACCCTAGTCCTTACCCAAGTTCTTGTCCGAGCCCCAGTGTTACTGTAAGTCCTAGTCTTTGTCCTAGTCCTTGCCCGAGCACCAGTTTGATTGTTAGTCCCAGTCCTTGCCCAAGCCCTAGTTTGACCGTTTGTCCTAGTTCTTGCCCAAGCCCTGGTATGACTGTAAGTCCTGGTCGTTGCCCAAGCCCTTCTCAAAGCACTAGTGTGATTGTAAGTCCTGGTCCTCTCTCAAGTCCTTGCCCGAGTCCTAGTGTTTGTCTTATCACTCATCATAGTCCTAGTCCTGCTCACAGCCAGTCCCCTAGTTCTCCTCGGCAGACCCCTGTGCCTGCTCCTCGGCTGAAGCCGACTCCTGCTCCTCGGCTGAAGCCGACTCCTGCTCCTCGGCTGAAGCCGACTCCTGCTCCTCGGCTGAAGCCGACTCCTGCTCCTCGGCTGAAGCCGACTCCTGCTCCTCGGCTGAAGCCGACTCCTGCTCCTCGGCTGAAGCCGACTCCTGCTCCTCGGCTGAAGCCGACTCCTGCTCCTCGGCTGAAGCCGACTCCTGCTCCTCGGCTGAAGCCGACACCTGCTCCTCGGCTGAAGCCGACACCTGCTCCTCGGCTGAAGCCGACACCTGCTCCTCGGCTGAAGCCGACACCTGCTCCTCGGCTGAAGCCGACACCTGCTCCTCGGCTGAAGCCGACACCTGCTCCCAGTCTGGTTCTCACACCAGCACATGACACTAACCTGGTTTTCACGCCAGAATTCGACTCTCGCCTGGTTCACACACCAGCAGCTTTTTCGGGCCTGGTTCTCACACCAGTTTTGAACTCTAGTCTGGTTCTCGCACCAGAAACTGATGTTAGCCTGGTTCTCACACCAGCCTCCGACCCAGAACTGGTTCTCATACCAATTACAGACTTTAACCTGGATCTCACTCCAGCAACAGCTCCAAAGCTGGAGCCGACTCCAGCAACAGCTCCAAAGCTGGAGCCGACTCCAGCAACAGCTCCAGAGCTGGAGCCCACACCAGCGTCGACGACGGGGCTGGAGCCCACACCAGCGTCGACGACGGGGCTGGAGCCCACACCAGCGTCGACGACGGGGCTGGAGCCCACACCAGCGTCGACGACGGGGCTGGAGCCCACACCAGCGTCGACGACGGGGCTGGAGCCCACACCAGCACCACCGACGACTCCTGCGGCTCCCAGGCCGCCTCCGACGACTCCTGCGGCTCCCAGGCCGCCTCCGACGACTCCTGCGGCTCCCAGGCCGCCTCCGACGACTCCTGCGGCTCCCAGGCCGCCTCCGACGCCTTCTTCGGCTGCAGCACCCGCATCATCCTCGCCAGCTGCACTCGGGCCTGCTTTGGCTGCAGTCCCCGCACCCTCGTCTGCTGCTTCCAAGCCTGCTGGGATTTCGGTGCTGAGGCGTCGTCCACCACGTCGACCACGGGCGTGGCCTCTGCGAGGTCATCCTCCTCGCCAGATACTCCCTCCTCCATGTCGGCCACGGATGTGGCCGTGCCCGGGTCGTCCGCCTCGCCGGGCACCTCATCCTGCGAGGCGGCCACTAATGTGGCCTTTTCGAGGTCGCCCGCCAAAACTTTTTCGGCAGCAGCGTTCCACCCGCCGCCGCCACATGATGTGTCCTCGGTGGATTCGGGGACATGCGATCTGGCGACCCTCCACCGTGGCCTCCCTCCGCCCTCCCTTCGTTTGTGAACTTTCTGGTTTTGGGGAGGGGGTTCAAGTTTTGTTTGTTTTTTAAGACATCTGGTATCTGTCTTTTGTTGGGGGGGAATACTGTTGCGATCTGCTGCTCAGATCTTCACGTGTTTGTTTTTTCATTCTCTGTCTGACCCGTTTATCTCCTGTTTTTGTCCATCACTATGGTTACACATCAGTCCACCTGTTAGTCTCGCCCCGCACACCTGCTACTAATTTTCACCCTCCTATTTAAGCTCACCTTTTCTGTTTACTCATTCTCGGATCCTAATTTGCCCACGCGCATCAGTGACGACTCTCATCATTCGTATGTATTTTCTCGCTAGCTCTCACGCCAAGCCACTTTATTGTCTAGCTTTCATGCTAAATGTTTTGTTTACTCTTTTGTGTCCTCGTACCAAGTTCTAGTTTTCCTTGTTTTATCCTAGCTTTCACGCTAGCGTCTTTTGTTTACTTTTTCTCTTTACACCAGTATTTTTGTTCATAGACTTTTGTTATTAAATAAATACCCTTTATCTTACCTATGCTGTGTTCTGCTTCGACGCATCCACGGGAAAACCACACCGGCATTACAATGCCGAAGAAGAGTCTTCACACTGTAATTGTTATCATAGGTACACTTCAACTGTGAGAGACAGAATGTGAAAAAAAATATCCAGGAATTCACATTGTAGGAATTTTAAAGAATTTATTTGTAACTTATGGTGGAAAATAAGTAATTGGTCAACCATTCAAAGCTCTCACTGATGGAAGGAGGTTTTGGTTCAAAATCTCACGATACATGGCCCCATTCATTCTTTCCTTAACACGGATCAATCGTCCTGTCCCTTTAGCAGAAAAAAAGCCCCAAAGCATGATGTTTCCACCCCCATGCTTTACAGTAGGTTTGGTGTTCTTGGGATGCAACTCAGTATTCTTCTTCCTCCAAACACAACGAGTTGAGTTTATACCAAAAAGTTCTATTTTGGTTTCATCTGACCACATGACATTCTCCTAATCCTCTGCTGTATCATCCATGAATCCATTTTGGTATAAACTCAACTCGTCGTGTTTGGAGAAAGAAGAATACTGAGTTCCATCCCAAGAACACCACACCTACTGTGAAGCATGGGGGTGGAAACATCATGCTTTGGTGCTGTTTTTCTGCTAAAGGGACAGGACTATTGATCCATGTTAAGGAAAGAATGAATGGGGCCATGTATCGTGAGATTTTGAGCCAAAACCTCTTTCCATCAGTGAGAGCTTTGAATGGTTGACCAAATTCTAATTTTCCACCATAATTTACAAATAAATTCTTTAAAATTCCTACCATGTGAATTCCTGGATTTTTTTTCACATTCCGTCTCTCACAGTTGAAGTGTACCTATGATGAAAATTACAGACCTCTGTCATCATTTTAAGTGGGAGAACTTGCACAATCGGTGTCTGACTAAATACTTTTTTGCCCCACTCTAATTACATTTCATAATCATAAAACATACGGTTCAGGGATTTAACAGCACAGTGGATCTCCTGCTTGTTGCTGTCTTTCAGATATCCATGATAAACCGTCCCAAAGTGGCCTACATGAGAAGAAAAGCAAATGACAAAAAACCCTTTAGGGTGCGACACAAGTCAGGTCCAAAAGACTCGCCTTTCCCAATAATTTGGCTATCTTCAACTCTGAGCATCTCAGCGGGGATGAGGACATCTTTGACCTCCTCCAGCAGGTCTGAGCTGAGGCTGACCATGGAGATGTTGTCCTGCGGCATCAGTGGAACAGACAGGTGGTCGTGGCTGGCGGCGTACAGCATACCTTGGAAGGCCAATCCTCCTGATGTCGTCGTCTGGTTGGAAGCTGGTGGAAAGAAAACACGTAAAACAAAATCCTCTTTTACCGCTTCCCAGCTGTAATGATTGATGAGTCATTTATCCGTTTGTATAGGGTCAGCATATGTACGCTATTGCATAAATCAGATAATCAGATGCGTGTCAATTGACAGAGACAATTGCTTCCAACACAACAGGGTGGCAGAGGTGAGTATTGAGTGTTAAAATTTTACGTGGAATTATCTTCCACCCCTCCATTATGAAACTACAATATCACAGTAAATGTTGGAATCTACAGCTCCCTTGTGACGGCAACACTCATTCAGTCCCAGGTCACGATGTTACCAGTGCCAGGCTTCACTCAAAAGCTAAGGGTTTCCTGATGTGATATTGATACTGTATATTGTTCTGATATCATCCAAACAACAAGTATCAGATTATATGTAAAATGTGTGATATAATGTCCAATACAAGAAGTCCTGTGCAAAGCTGGACAGCCGGTTAACATCTAAATGTCCTTCAATAACTTTGGTCTTTCCTTGTATTTTAGTGAAGTCATTTACAAAAAGTAAACCTGTTAGGCTATAGCAGGGGTAGGGAACTTATGGCTCTAGAGCCAGACGTGTCTCTTTTGATGACTACATATGGCTCGCAGATAATTATATTTATATAGCGCTTTTTTCTAGTGACTCAAAGCGCTTTACAAGGTGATACCCAATATCTAAGTTACATTTAAACCAGTGTGGGTGTCACTGAGGGTAGGTGTGTAAAGTGTCTTGCCCAAGGACACAACGGCAGTGACTAGGAAGGCGGAAGCGGGAATCGAACCTGGAACCCTCAGGTTGCTAGCACGGCCACTCTACCAACCGAGCTATGCCGAGTAACCGTGTAATAGTCTTCCATATCAGTAGGTGGCAGTCGGTCGCTAATTGCTTTGTAGATGTGGGAAACAGCGGGAGGCAGGGTGCAGGTAAAAAGGTGTCTAATGCTTAAACCATGGGTAGGGAACCTATGGCTCTAGAGCCAGATGACTGCATATGGCTCTCAGATAAATCTTACCTGACATTGCTTAACACGATAAGTAATGAATAATTCGGCTGGTAATCACAGTTTCAAAAATAACGTTCAAATTATAAAACATTCTCATGCAATTTAATCCAACCATCCGTTTTCTACCGCACCTGTTCAAGATGTCGCATTAATGGTAAGAAGTATTATATGTATTATTGGTTAACTTTTATAATAACAATGTTGTTAAAAAGAATAAGACACTTATTATACTCTACAAATGTTCGTCATACTTAAAAATGCACGAATTTAGTTGTCTTCAGTGTTGAAAAATGTTATATTGCTCTTACGGAAATACATTGTGAAATATTTGGCTTTCATGGCTCTCTCAGCCAAAAAGGTTATTGACCCCTGGGCTATAGGCTACAAGAAGCTAACAGCTACACAGCAGCTAAGCACACAATAGCACACAAGCTAAACAAATGTGATAATAATTTAACAATATTGCAGTGTTGGCCCTGCGATGAGGTGGCAACTTGTCAAGGCTGTACCCACGACTTCCGCCCGTGTGCAGCTGGGATAATCTCCAGCACCTCCCACGACACCGTAAGGGACAAGCGGTATAAAATGGATGGATGTATTCAAAACAGCACATTTGTCAATATAAACAGTATCAAATAATTATAGTTGCATATTACATACACATACAAAGTCTCCAAGGCAGAAGCAAACCAGAAAGTATCCAGTAACAAACGTGTCCGCATCATTCAACTTATGCTATTAATTGGAAATACTAAAAAACAATTACTACTCTAATTCATCTTAAATGCAGCGTAAGTCCATACTTGACAGTCAATAGGCTAGTGTTTTTCATAACTATCATTGTTCTCTAATTGACAAAATTCACTTGATCAAACATTTTGTAACATTCCACACTGCAAAATATCAAATGTTTGTATAACTCAAGCAGGTATTTTATCAGCTTAATGTCACACCTCCCTATTACTTAGACAAGAATGGCTGAGTGGATTATATAATGTATCTGTACTGTTGAAAAGGCCGTACAGTGACTACTCTAAAGTACCTCCAAGTTTGATTTGTATGTTACATTATCAATTAAGGAGAAATGATGCACTAATAATGTTTGCTGAAAAGTGGGCTGGTGTAGATTGACCTCATCTAGAAACGATCAGAGGGGAAAATGGCATTGATGTCTCACTCTGTCTGTAGTCGCCTGTCGGGGACAGGTCATTATGCACGCCCAAGTGATTCCTGGACAGCCTGCTTGATAAACGATTCTCGATGATGGCTGGAAGCACAAATGTGATCACTAAGTACTGCTGAAAGGGAACAACCAAGATGACATAAAACAGGACAACTTTTTTTTCCTCACCTCTCTTCTTTTTCTTCAAATGATTCATCACAATTAAGGCGATTCCAGCGCCTGCCCCTGAGGCGAAGATGACAGCCAGCACAATGCCGGCGATGATTAAATCATTATTGACGTCCTCATAGAGGACAGTGCCGACGTCATGGAGGTCCCCGTTTACAGAGACCTATGGCGGCAGATCATTCTTGTGAGTCGTTCGTAAGATGTTTTGTTCAGCCACAATATTAGGCAGGCGTGTACCAGTCTAATATTGAAATCAGATATGGATTTTTATATCATCAAAATGTAATCAAGTATGTGATTATATAGAACAAATAAAATGTGTGATATAAAGTCCGAAACAAGCAGTCCTGCAGCGTGTTTACTTGTGCAAACCTGGGCAGCCAGGAAGCATCTAAAAATCCTCCAATAATCACACAAGCTTGGACTTTTCTCCTATTTTACAAACCCCGTTTCCATATGAGTTGGGAAATTGTGTTAGATGTAAATATAAACGGAATACAATGATTTGCAAATCCTTTTCAACCCATATTCAATTAAATGCCCTCCAAAGACAAGATATGTGATGTTCAAACTCATAAATTTAATTTTTTTTTTGCAAATAATAATTAACTTCGAATTTCATGGCTGCAACACGTGCCAAAGTAGATCGGGAAGGAGGATGTTCACCACTGTGTTACATCACCTTTTCTTTTAATAACACTCAATAAATGTTTGGGAACTGAGGAAACTAATCGGGTTCTTTTGGCTCATAGGACTCCGGAGGCAGTGGACGGGTACCGACGGGCAGCTTTAGCGGTCGCGGAGGCAAAAACTCGGACATGGGAAGAGTTCGGGGAAGCTATGGAAAACGACTTCCGGACGGCTTCGAAGCAATTCTGGACCACCATACGCCGCCTCAGGAAGGGGAAGCAGTGCACTATCAACACCGTGTATGGTGCAGATGGTGTTCTGCTGACTTCGACTGCGGATGTTGTGGATCGGTGGAAGGAATACTTCGAAGACCTCCTCAATCCCACCAACACGTCTTCCTTTGAGGAAGCGGTGCCTGGGGAATCTGTGGTGGACTCTCCTATTTCTGGTGATTAGGTCGCTGAGGTAGTCAAAAAGCTCCTCGGCGGCAAGGCCCCGGGGGTAGATGAGATCCGCCCGGAGTTCCTTAAGGCTCTGGATGCTGTGGGGCTGTCTTGGTTGACAAGACTCTGCAGCATCGCGTGGACATCGGGGGCGGTACCTCTGGATTGGCAGACCGGGGTGGTGGTCCCTCTCTTTAAGAAGGGGGACCGGAAGGTGTGTTCCAACTATCGTGGGATCACACTCCTCAGCCTTCCCGGTAAGGTTTATTCAGGTGTACTGGAGAGGAGGCTACGCCGGACAGTTGAACCTCGGATCCAGGAGGAACAGTGTGGTTTTCGTCCTGGTCGTGGAACTGTGGACCAGCTCTTTACTCTCGGCAGGGTTCTTGAGGGTGCATGGGAGTTTGCCCAACCAGTCTACATGTGCTTTGTGGACTTGGAGAAGGCATTCGACCGTGTCCCTCGGGAAGTCCTGTGGGGAGTGCTCAGAGAGTATGGGGTACCGGACTGTCTTATTGTGGCGGTCCGCTCCCTGTATGATCAGTGTCAGAGCTTGGTCCGCATTGCTGGCAGTAAGTCGGACACGTTTCCAGTGAGGGTTGGACTCCGCCAAGGCTGTCCTTTGTCACCGATTCTGTTCATAAATTTTATGGACAGAATCTCTAGGCGCAGTCAAGGCGTTGAGGGGTTCCGGTTTGGTGGCCGCGGGATTGGGTCTCTGCTTTTTGCAGATGATGTGGTCCTGATGGCTTCATCTGGCCGGGATCTTCAGCTCTCACTGGATCGGTTCGCAGCCGAGTGTGAAGCGACCGGAATGAGAATCAACACCTCCAAGTCCGAGTCCATGGTTCTCGCCCGGAAAAGGGTGGAGTGCCATCTCCGGGTTGGGGAGGAGACCCTGCCCCAAGTGGAGGAGTTCAACTACCTAGGAGTCTTGTTCACGAGTGGGGGAAGAGTGAGATCGGTGCGGCGTCTTCAGTAATGCGAACGTTGTATCGATCCGTTGTGGGGAAGAAGGAGCTAAGCCGGAAGGCAAAGCTCTCAATTTACCGGTCGATCTACGTTTCCATCCTCACCTATGGTGATGAGCTTTGGGTCATGACCGAAAGGATAAGATCACGGGTACAAGCGGCCGAAATGAGTTTCCTCCGCCGGGTGGCGGGGTTCTCCCTTAGAGATAGGGTGAGAAGCTCTGCCATCCGGGAGGAACTCAAAGTAAAGCCGCTACTTCTCCATATCGAGAGGAGCCAGATGAGGTGGCTCGGGCATCTGGTCAGGATGCCACCCGAACGCCTCCCTATGGGGGTGTTTAGGGCACGTCCAGTCGGCAGGAGGCCACGGGGAAGACCCAGGACACGTTGGGAAGACTATGTCTCCCGGCTGGCCTGGGAACGCCTCGGGATCCCCCGGGAAGAGCTAGACGAAGTGGCTGGTGAGAGGGAAGTCTGGGCTTCCCTGCTTAGGCTGCTGCCCCTGCGACCCGACCTCGGATAAGCGGAAGATGATGGATGGATGGATGGATGGATGGAAACTAATTGTTGAAACTTTGAAAGTGGAATTCTTTCCCATTCTTGTTTTATGTAGAGCTTCAGTCGTTCAACAGTCCGGGGTCTCCGCTGTCGTATTTTACGCTTCATAATGCGCCACACATTTTCGATGGGAGACATGTCTGGACTGCAGGCGGGCCAGGAAAGTACCCGCACTCTTTTACTACGAAGCCAAGCTGTTGTAACACGTGGCTTGGCATTTTTTAGCTGAAATAAGCAGAGGCGTTCATGATAACATTGCTTGGATGACAACATATGTTGCTCCAAAACCTGTATGGACCAGTCAGCATTAATGGTGCCTGCACAGATGTGTAAGTTACCCATGCCTTGGGCACTAATACACCTCCTTACCATCACAGATGCTGGCTTTTGAACTTTGCGCCTATAACGATCCAAATGGTTATTTTCCTCTTTGTTCCGGAGGACACCACGTCCACAGTTTCCAAATATAATTTGAAATGTGGACTCGTCAGACCACAGAACACTTTACCACTTGGCATCAGTACATCTTAGATGATCTCTGGCCCAGCGAAGCTGGCGGCGTTCCTGGGTGTTGTTGATGAATGGCTTTTGCTTTGCACAGTAGAGTTTTAACTTGCACTTACAGATGTAGCGACCAACTGTAGTTACGGACAGTGGTTTTATGAAGTATTCCTGAGCCCATGTGGTGATATACTTAACACACTGATGTTGGTTTTTGATGCAGTACCGCCTGAGGTATCAAAGGTCCGTAATATCATCACTTACGTGCAGTGATTTCTCCAGATTCTCTAAACCTTTTAAAGATTTTACGGACCGTCGATGGTAAGATTCCTAAATTCCTTGCAATAGCTCGTTGGGAAATGTTGTTTTAAAACTGTTTGACAATTTGCTTACAAATTGGTGACCCTCACCCCATCCTTGTTTGTGAATTACTTAGCATTTCATAGAAGCTGCTTTTATACCCAATCATGGCACCCACCTGTTCCCAATTAGCCTGCATACCTGTGGGATGTTCCAAATAAATGTTTGATGAGCATTCCTCAACTTTATCAGTATTTATTGCCACCTTTCCCAACTTCTTTGTCACGTGTTGCTGGCATCAAATTCTAAAGTTAATGATTATTTGCAAAAAAAATATGTTTATCCGTTTTTACTTCAAATATGTTGTCTCTGTAGCATATTCAATTGAATATGGGTTGAAAAAAAAATTGCAAATCATTGTATTCTGTTTATATTTACATCTAACACAATTTCCCTACTTATACGGAAACGGGATTTGTAGTCAAATCATTTACAAAAGGTAAACAGGGTAGGTTAAAGGCTACTAGGAGCTAGTAGTCACACAACAGCTAAGCACTCAATAGCACACAAACTAGACACACGTAATCACTAAACAATATTGCAGACCAAAACAGAACGTTATCAATGTAAACAAGCATCTCCTCCTCCAGCATCTGGACTCCCCAGGCAACTTTGCCAGGATCCTCTTTGTGGACCTCAGCTTCGCCTTCAACTCCCTACAGAAGCATCTACTGATCCGGAAACTACACCAGCTCAACATCCCCCCTCAGCTGATCCACCTCACCCACAACTTCCTCACCGACCGACTGCAAGCAGTAGGGGTGGGCTCAAACATATCCCCGATGCTTACCATCAACACCGGGGTCCCACAGGGATGTGTGTTGAGCCCTTTCTTGTACACACTCTACACCACTGGTTCTCAACCTTTTTTCTGTGATGTACCCCCTGTGAACATTTTTTTAATTCAAGTACCCCCTAATCAGAGCAAAGCATTTTTTGCTTGAAAAAAAGAGATAAAGAAGTAAAATACAGCACAATGTCATCAGTTTTTGATTTATTAAATTGTAGTGGTCTTTCTTGAACTATTTGGAAGAAAAGATATAAAAATAACTAAAAACTTGTTGAAAAATAAAAAAAAGATTAATTTATAAATAAAGATTTCTACACATAAAAGTAATCATCAACTTAAAGTGCCGTCTTTGGGGATTGTAATAGAGATCCATCTGGATTCATGAACTTAATTCTAAACATTTCTTCACAAAAAAATAAATCTTCAACATCAATATTTATGGAACATGTCCACAAAAAATCTAGCTGTTAACACTGAATATTGCACTGTTGCATTTCTTTTCACAGTTTATGAAGTTACATTCATATTTTGTTGAAGTATTACTCAATAAATATATTTATAAAGGATTTTTGAATTGTTGCTGTTTTTAGAATATTTTTCAAAAATCTCACGTACCCTTTGGCATACCTTCAAGTACCCCCAGTTTTACGCGTACCTCCATTTGAGAACCACTGCTCTACACCAATGACTGCCGTAGCATCTCACCCACCACAACATACCTAAAATACTCATATGAAACAGCCATTCTCACACTCCTCTCCAACAGACAATCCATCCTGGACTATTATAACACAGTGAAACATTTCACAATCAAAGTCAATAAAACAGAAGAAATATGGTTCAACCCCCCTCACCTCAACACCCCTTTATCGTAAACACACAAACAGTTAAAAAATTTGACACCTTTAAATACCTGACACCTTTAAATACCTGGGCGCAACCTTGGACAATAAACTCACCTTTGATCAGCACACCACGGACATTCAAAAAAGAAGTCAACAAAGACTGTCAGCCATCCGAAAACTTAAAGGACTATACGTTGCACTTCATCTCCGGTTATTACTTTACCAAAGCATTGTTCAACCCATTCTTCTGTACTGTTCCATGTATTTTTTCACCATGCTTTCTGTAACCAACCGGACCAAACTCACACGCATTACAAACATAGCAGCTAAAATCATCAGCCTACCCACACCCAACATTTCAGATTTAAACAACAGGTCCATCATTCAACTGGCAAAAATGATAGTCCGGGATAGGAGTCACCCACTACACCAATACATAATTCCACTACCATCAGGGCACAGGTACAGAACCAACAAATACCGGAGGGCCCGCCTCAAGGAAAGCCTTATCCCTGCAGCTAGAGCCGACCTTAACAGCAGGCCCGGTTGACCTGTCTGACAAGCCTGAAAATGTGTTGGTCATGTATGATGTCTTTTTGTTATTTTTGTTTTGTGATGTGTAATGTCTATTGTTTAAATGTACGGCAGTGAAAATGAATTTCCCCAATAGGTTCCAATAAATCTAAATCTAAATCTAATCTAATTCAATTGATGTCATTTTGTTATGAGCTTTACTTCATAAATTATTGGTGTCACCAAAACCAATTACTACTCGACATCAAATAAAAGAACAGTTCATAAGAAATAGGTTAGTGTTCTTCATATCTACCATTGTTATCTGTTTGACTAATTTCTGTTGATCAAAGCTTTTATAACATTCCACACTACTAAATAATACAAGTATATATGATTCCTGCTGATATTGTATCAGACAATACCAAAAGCTCCAATGTAGTTATTGTATTGGAAGTAAAAAAATATGTATCAAGACATGCCTATAATATCTAATTTCATCCAATATGTGAGCTGAATTAAAAAGGAATTCCTTTAAAAATAGTGCAGCTCCAAGTTTGGATAGCTTACTATCTCACCCTGACAGGAAGTCCCTCACTGGGGATGACATGGTTCTTCGGAAGCCTGCAGGTGAGCTCATTCAACAGAACCTCAGCATGGCAGTCCACACCCCCGATGGTCATCCTGATCTTCATGCACGAGTTGACTGTATTGAGTTTCCGATGCTGTTAAGATAATATTCAAAGTTTGTTATTATACGCTGTGTTTCATGCAGCTTTGACAGCGTGCAAACCTACGTGCAGTGAAACCTCATTTTCTCCAGGTTTGAGGTACAGCATGTTGTCGTCGTTTTCGAACGGGATAACTTTGGCGTCGGGATGGTAGTCAAAACGTCCACTCCACAAGTTTCTTTTTCCATCCATGTGAATGAAGATCTCTCCAGTGTCGGACTTGTCCTCCAGCATGTCATATGGCAGGAGTACGGGGGCAAAGCACTCCATATGTGTGGCATTCCTGGTGCCGTTACATTCCTGAAAGAAAATGAATCGTCATTGATTGTGTCCCTTTTTTAACGGCATCACCACTGAGCGCTATGTTAAATATTAGTTCATAGCGTACATAAAGGTAATAACGTGTACAGAAGGTAAAGTTCACGTACATAAAGTTACAACCATGTACATAAAGTAAATAACACATACATAAAGTAAAGAACATGTACATAAGTTAAAGAACACATACATACGGTAAAGAACATGTATGTAAAGTTAAAAATATTTACGTTAAGTATAAGTCACAAAATATTAAGGAAATAACACATATATAAAGTAAAAAACGCGTACATTAAGTAAATAACAAACATGTACTTAAAGTAAAGAACATGTACATAAGGTAAAGAACACGTGCATAAATTAAAGAACACATATATAAGGTAAAGAATATGTACATGAAGCCACAACCATGCACGTAAAGTACAGAACACGCACATATAGTAAAGAACTTGTCTATAAAGTAACAACCATGTACATCAATCAATGTTTACTTATATAGCCCTAAATCACTAGTGTCTCAAAGGGCTGCACAAACCACAACACAAACCACTACGACATCCTCGGTAGGCCCACATAAGGGTATGGAAAACTCACACCCAGTGGGACGTAAAGTAAAGAACACGTACATAAATTAAAGAATGTGTAGACAAGGTAAAGAACTTGTACATAGATTAAAGAACACGTACGTAAATAACAGGTACATAAGGTAAAGAACATGTACATAAAGATAAAGTAAAGAACATGTACCTAATTTAAAGAATGTGTACATAATGTAAAGAACACGTGCATAAGTTAAGGAACACATATATAAGGTAAAGAACATGTACATAAAGATAAAACCATGCACATGAAGTTAAGAACAAGCACATATAGTAAAGAACATATCTATAAAGTAACAACCATGTACATAAAGTAAAGAACACGTACATAAATTAAAGAACGTGTACATAAACTAAAGAACTTGTACATAGATTAAAAAACACATATGTAAAATAAAGAACAGGTACATAAGGTAAAGACCATGTACATAAAGATAAAGTAAAGAACATGTACCTAATTTAAAGAATGTGTGCATAAGTTAAGGAACACATATATAAGGTAAAGAACATGTACATAAAGCTACAACCATGCACATAAAGTTAAGAATGTGTACATAAAGTACAGAACATTTCAATAAAGTAACAACCAAGTACATGAAGTAAAGAACACGTACATAAATTAAAGAATGTGTAGTTAAGGTAAAGAACTTCTACATAGATTAAAGAACACGTACGTAAAGAACAGGTACATAAGGTAAAGAACATGTACATAAAGATAAAATAAAGAACATGTACCTAATTTAAAGAGTGTGCATAATGTAAAGAACACGTGCATAAGTTAAGGAACACATATATAAGGTAAAGAACATGTACATAAAGATACAACCATGCACATAAAGTTAAGAACAAGCACATATAGTAAAGAACATGTCTATAAAGTAACAACCATGTACATAAAGTAAAGAACACGTTCATAAATTGAAGAACATGTACATAAGGTAAAGAACTTGTATAGATTAAAGAACACGTATGTAAAGTAAAGAACAGGTACATAAGGTAAAGACCATGTACATAAAGATAAAGTAAAGAACATGTACCTAATTTAAAGAATGTGTACATAATGTAAAGAACACGTCCATAAGTTAAGGAACACATATATAAGGTAAAGAACATGTACATAAAGCTACAACCATGCACATAAAGTTAAGAACACGTACATAAAGTAAAGAACATTTCTATAAAGTAACAACCATGTACATAAAGTAAAGAACACGTACATAAATTAAAGAACGTGTACATAAGGTAAAGAACATGTACATAAAGATAAAGTAAAGAACATGTACCTAATTTAAAGAATGTGTACATAATGTAAAGAACACATGCATAAGTTAAGGAACACATATATAAGGTAAAGAACATGTACAGAAAGCTACAACCAAGCACAAAATTTAAGAACATGTACATAAAGTAAAGAACATTTCTATAAAGTAACAACCATGTACATAAAGTAAAGAACACGTACATAAATTAAAGAACGTGTACATAAGGTAAATAACTTGTACATAGATTAAAGAACACGTATGTAAAGTAAAGAACAGGTACATAAGGTAAAGAACATGTGCATAAAGATAAAGTAAAGAACATGTACATAATGTAAAGAATGTGTACATAATGTAAAGAACACGTGCTTAAGTTAAAGAACACATATATACGGTAAAGAACATGTACATAAAGATACAACCATGCACATAAAGTTATGAACAAGTACATAAAGTAAAGAACATACCTATAAAGTTACAACCATGTACATAACATAAAGAACATATACACGTGGCGCAGTGGGAGAGTAGCCGTGCGGAACCGGAGGGTCCCTGGTTCAATGCCCACCTAGTACCAACCTCGTCATGTCCGTTGTGTCCTGAGCAAGACACTTCACCCTTGCTCCTGATGGGTGCTGGTTAACGCCTTGCATGGCAGCTCCCCCCATCAGTGTGTGAATGTGTGTGTGAATGGGTAAATGTGGAAGTAGTGTCAAAGCGCTTTGAGTACCTTGAAGGTAGAAAAGCGCTATACAAGTACAACCCATTTATTTATTTATAAAGAACTTGTACATCAATTAAAGAACGTGTACATAGGGTAAAGAACATGTACATAAAGTAAAGAACACATATAAAGTAAGAAAATGTGTACATAAGGAAATGAACATGTACATAAACTAAAGAATGTGTACATAAGGTAAAAAACATGTATATAAAGTAAAGAACATGGATATAAAGTAACAACCATGTACATAAAGTAAAGAACACGGACGGACATAAAGTAAAAAATACATGAACATCAAGTAGAGAATATGTACATAATGTAAAGAACACATACATAAAATAAAAAACATGTACATAAAATAAAGAACACATCCATAAGGTAAACAACATGTACATCAAGTAAAGAACACATACATAAAGTAAAAATTGTGTACATAAAGTAAAGAACATGGACGACATCAAGTAAAGAACATGGACGGACATAAAGTAAAGAACACATACGTAAAATAAAGAACATGTACATAAAGCAAATAATGTGTGCTTAAAGTAAAGAACATGTACATCATGTAAAGAACACGTACATAAAGTAAGAAAACATGTACATAAAATAAAGAACATGTAAATAAAGTAAAGAACATGTGCATTAAGTAAAGAACACATACATAAAGTAATGAACATAAACTTCAAGTAAAGTACACATACATAAAGTAAAGAACACGTACAAAAGGATGGGCTGTTTTGCTATTTGCTCACGCAGTTGTGGACAAATAGTCAAACAGTTTAAGAACAACATTTCTCAAAGTGCAATTGCAAGAAATTTAGGGACTTCAACATCTAAGGTCCATAATATCATCAAAAGGTTCAGAAAATCTGGAGAAATCACTCCACGTAAGCGGCATGGCTGGAAACCAATATTGAATGACTGTCACCTTCGATCCCTCAGATGGCACTGTATCAAAAACCGACATCAATCTCTAAAGGACATCACCACATGGGCTCAGGAACACTTCAGAAAACCACTGTCACTAAAGACAGTTTGTCGCTACACCTGTAAGTGCAAGTTAAAGCTCTACTATGCAAAGCGAAAGCCATTTATCAACAACATCCAGAAACGCCGCCGGTTTCTCTGGGCCCGAGATCATCTAAGATGGACTGATGCAAAGTGGAAAAGTTTTCTGTGGTCTGATGAGTCTGCATTTCAAATTATTTTTGGAAATATTCGACATCGTGTCATCCGGACCAAAGGGGAAGCTAACCATCCAGACTGTTCTTGACGCAAAGTTCAAAAGCCAGCATCTGTGATGGTATGGGGGTGCATTAGTGCCCAAGACATGGGTAACTTACACATCTGTGAAGGCACCATTAATGCTGAGAGGTACATACAGGTTTTGGAACAACATACTCTATGCTGCTATCCAAGCACCATCATTTTCATGGACGCCCCTGCTTATTTCAGCAAGACAATGTCAAGCCACATTCAGCACGTGTTACAACAGCGTGGCATCATAAAAAAAGAGTGTGGGTACTTTCCTGGCCCGCCTGCAGTCCAGACCTGTCTCCCATCGTAAATGTGTGGCGCATTATGAAGCGTAAAATACAACAGTGGAGACCCCGGACTGTTGAACGACTGAAGCTCTACATAAAACAAGAATGGCAAAGAATTCCACTTTAGTTTCCTCAGTTCCCAAACGTTTATTGAGTGTTGGTAAAAGAAAAGGTGATGTAACACAGTGGTGAACATGCCCTTTCCCAACTACTTTGGCACGTGTTGAAGCCATGAAATTCGAAGTTAATAATTATTTGGAAATAAAAAATAAAGTTTACGAGCTGAGATAGGCACCAGCGCCACCCGTAACCCGAAAAAGGAATAAGCGGCAGGAAATGGATGGATGGAGTTTGTACATCAAATATCTTGTCTTTGTAGTGCATTCAATTGAATATGGGTTAAAAGGGATTTGCAAATCATTGTATTCCGTTTATATTTACATCCAACACCATTTCCCAACTCATATGGAAACGGGGTTTGTACATAAAGTAAAGAACATGAACATCAAGTAAATAACATGTTCATAAAGTAAAGAACACGTACATCAAGTAAAGAACATGTACATAAAGTAAAAAACATGTACATAAAGTAAAGAACATAAACATCAAGTAAAGAACATGCACATAAAGTAAAAAACATGCACATATAGTAAAGAACATAAACATCAAGTAAAGAACATGTACATAAAGTAAATAACATGTACATAAAGTAAAGAACATAAACATCAATTAATGAACATGTACATAAAGTAAAGAACACGTACATCAAGTAAAGAACATGTACATAAAGTAAAAAACATGTACATAAAGTAAAGAACATAAACATCAAGTAAAGAACATGTACATAAAGTAAATAACATGTACATAAAGTAAAGAACACTTACATAAAGTAAAGAACATGAACATCAAGTAAATAACATGTACATAAAGTAAAGAACACGTACATCAAGTAAAGATCATGTACATAAAGTAAAAAACATGTACATAAAGTAAAGAACATAAACATCAAGTAAAGAACATGTACATAAAGTTAAAAAATGTACATAAAGTAAAGAACATAAACATCAATTAAAGAACATGTACATAAAGTAAAGAACACGTACATCAAGTAAAGAACATGTACATAAAGTAAAAAACATGTCCATAAAGTAAGGAATACGTACATAAAGTAAAAAACATGTCCATAAAATAAAGAACATAAACATCAAGTAAAGAACATGTACATAAAGGAAAGAACATGTACATAAAGGAAAGAACATAAACATCAAGTAAAGAACATGTACATAAAGTAAAGAACATGAACATCAAGTAAAGAACATGTACATCAAGTTAAGAACATGCACATCAAGTAAAGAACATATACATCAAGTAAAGAACATGTACATCAAGTTAAGAACATGCACATCAAGTAAAGAACATAAACATCAAGTAAAGAACATGTACATAAAGTAAAGAACATGAACATCAAGTAAAGAACATGTACATAAAGTAAAGAACATGAAAATCAAGTACAGAACATGTAGGTCAATTAAAGAACACTTACATATAAAGTAAAGAACATAAACATCAAGTAAAGAACATGCACATAAAGTAAAAAACATGCACATATAGTAAAGAACATAAACATCAAGTAAAGAACATGTACATAAAGTAAATAACATGTACATAAAGTAAAGAACATAAACATCAATTAATGAACATGTACATAAAGTAAAGAACACGTACATCAAGTAAAGAACATGTACATAAAGTAAAAAACATGTACATAAAGTAAAGAACATAAACATCAAGTAAAGAACATGTACATAAAGTAAATAACATGTACATAAAGTAAAGAACACTTACATAAAGTAAAGAACATGAACATCAAGTAAATAACATGTACATAAAGTAAAGAACACGTACATCAAGTAAAGATCATGTACATAAAGTAAAAAACATGTACATAAAGTAAAGAACATAAACATCAAGTAAAGAACATGTACATAAAGTTAAAAAATGTACATAAAGTAAAGAACATAAACATCAATTAAAGAACATGTACATAAAGTAAAGAACACGTACATCAAGTAAAGAACATGTACATAAAGTAAAAAACATGTCCATAAAGTAAGGAATACGTACATAAAGTAAAAAACATGTCCATAAAATAAAGAACATAAACATCAAGTAAAGAACATGTACATAAAGGAAAGAACATGTACATAAAGGAAAGAACATAAACATCAAGTAAAGAACATGTACATAAAGTAAAGAACATGAACATCAAGTAAAGAACATGTACATCAAGTTAAGAACATGCACATCAAGTAAAGAACATATACATCAAGTAAAGAACATGTACATCAAGTTAAGAACATGCACATCAAGTAAAGAACATAAACATCAAGTAAAGAACATGTACATAAAGTAAAGAACATGAACATCAAGTAAAGAACATGTACATAAAGTAAAGAACATGAAAATCAAGTACAGAACATGTAGGTCAATTAAAGAACACTTACATATAAAGTAAAGAACATAAACATCAAGTAAAGAACATGTACATAAAGTAAAGAACACGAACATCAAGTAAAGAACATGTACATAAAGTAAAGAACACATACATAAAATAAAGAACATGTACATAAAGTAAAGAACACGTACATAAAGTAAAGAACATGAACATAAAACAAAGAACACATACATAAAATAAAGAACATGTACATAAAGTAAACTTACCAGTACTTGAGGTTTCATTGTGGGTGTTTTGGAAGTGTACTGTACTATAGTTTTTTGTGCGGAGTCCAGACTTTGACCCTCAATCAGCAGCCTGGAGCCGCTGAACAACAGCAGGAACAAAACAACACACAAGCAATGTTTACTTCCATTCGTGTACATTTCCTGCGCTGTTGTGGTATTTTTCCTACGTCCTACCTGATGAAACTGCAGTGAGGATGCACAGAATCGATGACGGGGTTTGTTTTGTACACAAACATCTTCGTAGTGGTGACCTGAAAGTTGTCGATGACGACTTTGACAGGAAAACTTCCCACACTTGAGGCAGCCTCAGTGACACACTCCATCCAAGACGAGGTGCTGCTGTTGGCTGCAGTTGCAACGCTGCAGGCAGGAACACCTTGAACTACATACTTTTTTTTTTTGTACAAAGAAATACTCATGCGATGCTCACCTTCGAATCTGACACTTTTTGTCAGCAATGAAAGCTTCTCTCTGCATTCCAGAATCAAGATAGCTGCCTGTCAGTGTGACCAGAGTCCCTCCAAACACAGGACCGTGTTCTGGTTTGATCTGTGTGATGCTCGGCTCCTAATAGATGGAACATTTGCTTCTGTCACTTCACCGTCTAATTCATGCGCATCATACACACGATGCTTTAAATGAGGCCTCTGTTCAATCACCTACAGCAGGGGTACCAATTTTTTAAAATCTTCTTTAAAAAAAAAAAAAAAAAAATATTTGTTTTATTTATCAATCCAACAAACCACTACACAACAATACCATAACAATGCAATCCAATTCCAAAACCAAACCTGACCCAGCAACACTCAGAACTGCAATAAACACAGCAAAGACGACACAGAACAAACCAAAAGCAGTGAAACAAAAATGAATATTATCAACAACAGTATCAATATTAGTTATAATTTCAGCATAGCAGTGATTAAAAATCCATCATTGACATTATCATTAGACATTTATAAAAATAAAAAGAACAATAGTGTGACAGTGGCTTACACTTGCATCACATCTCATAAGCTTGACAACACACTGTGTCCAATATTTTCCCAAAGATAAAGTATGACATATTTTTGGTTCGTTTAATAGTTAAAACAAATTTACATTATTGCAATCAGTTGATAAAACATTGTCCTTTACAATAATAAAAGCTTTTTTTTTTTTTTTAAATCTACTACTCTGCTTGAATGTCAACCGACTGGGGTAGATCCTGCTGAAATCCTATCTATTGAATGAATACAGAATCGTTTTGAATCGGAAAAAATATAGTTTTTGAATCGAGAATCAAATCGAATCGAAAAAATCTATATATTATTGAATCGTGACCCCAAGAATCGATATTGAATCACATCGTGGGACACCCAAAGATTCACAGCCGTAATATATATATATATATATATATATATATATATATATATATATATATATATATATATATATATATATATATATATATATATATATGTAAATATATATATATATGTATACACACACATATATATACACATATATACATATACATCCATCCATCCATCCATCTATTTCTACCGCTTATTCCCTTTGGAGTCGCGGGTGCCTATCTCAGGCGGGGTACACCCTTGACAAGTCGCTACCTCATTGCAGGGCCAACACAGATAGACAGACAACATTCACACTCACATTCACACACTAGGGACAATTTAGTGTTGCCAATCAACCTATCCCCAGGTGCATGTCTTTGGAGGTGGGAGGAAGCCGGACTACCCGGAGGGAACCCACGCATTCACGGGGAGAACATGCAAACTCCACACAGAAAGATCCTTCGTATTGTGAGGCAGACGCACTAACCCCTCTGCCACCGCGAAGCCCCAGTTTAAATGTATTTATGTATTTATTTGACATGTATTCATCCAGTGTTTGCAATGCTGACCTAGAAGAGAGGTAGCATTTACATGCTAGAGATGTTGAAGTGTGATGATAATTGGTCATAGTCTATCATTTACCAACAAATATTAGCGCTATAGATGGCATTCGCCAGTTCACAAATGCTCTTAAAATGCAGGAGTAAATGTGTTGGAACATAAATGAATTAAGATGGACACTTCTTTTCAAGTGTAGAACATACACAGAGAATGTCTGCAACTTCTGAACGATGGAGCAGACATCGGAAAAGGAAGCATTTGGTGGTGCTTTTTCTGGAATTATAATTAACTAATGTGATTATTAGTTATAGTTCATTACAATGACAATGAGTATGTTCTTTTACCGCCATCTAGTGCCTACTTTTAAACATGTGCGCCATAAAAGGAGTAAATCGACAATACAGTATTTTTTTTCCAATTTATGTTGAAATCTGTGCATCTTTTTGAGATTTAACGTTACAGGGAACACTTAAAACGGCAACAACAACCCTTCCTTCTTTTTCCTTCCAAGATAGATTAGATTAGATAGTACTTTATTTATTCCGTCAGGAGAGTTCCTTCAGGAAAATTTAAATTTTCAGCACACTCCCATTCAAGATCAGACAAACATTACAGGGAGACAGAACAGGATTGCTGACGGGTCTGCCTGCTTCCAGCGCCCCTTACAAAAAAGGTGAGATACAGGTAAACAAGTGGGGGGAATGGGAGAAAAAAATAGAAGATTAAAATAAAATAAAAATAATCGGTCTAAGCCTGGGCCCTGGAGAGGGGGTCCAGACTGAGGCCAAGGGGAAAAAAAACACAACAACTCATAGCCATAGTACACATCCCTCTTACATGTGTCTAAGAGGTAAACATCAAACATCAAAGACACAAAGAACATTAAAGACATTAAAGTATTGGAGCTGATGCAACCAGCAACTTCTACATACAGCTATGAATATGTAGTGTATGTGGTACAAGCGTGGTACGTTCATGACCATGGGAACTCTGAACATCACCCAGACATGAACCCGACATCAACCCCGGCAGGTCGTTACATTATTTTATTTCATATGGGACCCAGAATTCCTGGCGACACTTTAGGCTGATGGTGTGAAAATGACATTTGTCGTACTGTAGTTTACAATCAATTCATCAATATTTTTGATGCCGACTCAGCAATTTCCTTTTATTTTGTGTTTATGTTTGTGTTGTGTGTTTGTTGTACAACATTATTGATCCTTTCCTTTCCTATACTGGCTCACCTGCACTGGCTTCCTGTGCACTTAAGATGCACCTTTAAGGTTTTACTACTTCCGTATAAAATACTAAACGGTCTCTTTCCATCCTATCTTGCTGATTGTATTGTACCATATGTCCCGGCAAGAGATCTGCGTTCAATGTACTCCGGCTTATTAGTGATTCCCAGAGCCCAAAAACAGTCTGTGGGCTATAGAGCATTTTCTATTCAGGCTCCAGTACTCTGAAATGCACTCCCGGTAACCGTTAGAGATGCTACCTCAGTAGAAGCATTTAAGTCCCATCTTAAAACTCATTTGTAAACTCTAGCCTTTAAAGGGCCATTGAAACCCACTACTACCCACCACGCAGTCTGATAGTTTATATATCGATGATGAAATATTAACATTGCAACACATGCCAATAACGGCCTTTTTAGTTTACTAAATTGCAATTTTAAATTTCCCGGGAGTTTCCTCTTGAAAACGTCGGGTAATGATGACGTGTGGGCTTGACGTCACGGGCTGTTAGGAAATATGAGCGCCGCACACACACACAGCTAAAAGTCGTTTGCTTTAACGGCATAATTACACAGTATTTTGGACATCTGTGTTGCTGAATCCTTTTCAATTTGTTCAATTAATAATGGAGAAGTCAAAGTAGAAAGATGGAGTTGGGAAGCTTTAGCCTTTAGCCACACAAACACATGGTGATTCCTTGTTTAAAATTCACGGAGATGAAACTTTACTATAGATCACAGCGAACATGGATCCCGACCGAATGTCAACCAGCAGGTTTCGGTGAGAAAATTGTGGTAAAAAGTCATTTCTTACCGGAGATCAGCTGAGCTTGTGCCGCCCATAAAGCTGCCGTCGACTTCCCTGAGAAATTGCGCGTCAACACACCCGTGGACACACACCTCCGAATTTCAGGTACTGTTAAACTCACTAAAACACTAGCAACACAATAGAAAGATAAGGGATTTCCCAGAATTATCCCAGTAAATGTGTCTAAAAACATCTGAATCCGTCCAAATGCAATCGCGTTTTTTTTTTGTTTTTTTTCCTAGTCCGTCGCTATCAATATCCCCAAACACGAATCTTTCATCCTCGCTCAAATTAATGGGGAAATTGTCGTTTTCTTGGTCCGAATAGCGGTTTTTGTTGGAGGGCTCCCATTAAAGACAATGTGAGGATGTGAGGAGCCATCAACATGTGACGTCATCGTCTGCGACTGTGGTGTAAGAACAAGAAGTGTATGACTTTAAAACTCACCACAAGAGAGAAACCAGACACCTGAGCTCTGCCTTCAATGGAGTAGTCCCCCTTCACCATTCCCTCATGCACTTCCAGAGCGATGGTCAGATTGTGTTTGGACACGTTGTCCTTTACTTTGCACACAACCCTGAAGGGAACATATTTAACCACATAAGGTCAACATTTGTGTTGCAATGTGGGTATTATGCTACTCACACTTTACTGCTACTTTTCGCAGGCAGGACAGCACACGGCGTCGCGGTGCCCACTGTGACCACATGTGTGGTCACAGTGGTCGGGCTGAGAGGAGACTGGAACTCTCTGCCGCAAAGTGTCAGCTCTGTTTCTCCACCAGCTGGTGCTATCTTGGGGAAAAACTGCAAAAGAAAAAAGCCATCAATGGTTTGCTGTGGTGAGTGTCACCAGTACGAGTCTAAATTGTCTGTTGGGTTTACCTCGGTTATGACTGGCGCGCAAGAATGTTTGTTCCATACGGAATCGCACTCGTGTTTCCTCGAGCACGTTCCCGAGCACCAGCCGCAGTTCATGAAGCGCGGAGCCGTCAAACACATGGAGCACGTCACGAAATGTGTACACCCAGGTCCAATGGAAGGCACTCGAAACAACTGGAAGCAAAAAAAAAGGATTCGTTCACAGGTTGGTTCATTTTGGGAACAATATATTTTCCCGTTTGCGCTTTTTTTATACACTTGAAGTTAGGCACGTTTTTGTTGTTTGTATTCTCCCATCCAGCTTGCAGACACACACACCCCGCTCAGATTAGGCTGAAGTGCTAAAGCAGTAAATTCATAGAGGCGTACCTTGCCATCACACCTTTTTTTTTTCATGTTCCATAAGTTTCACACAGCCAAAAAAAGTTAAGCTGTTTTACAAATACTTACTAATGTTTTTGAGATCCATGAAAAATATAACACTTTTAATTTGAAACGGTCGTATCAATCCAGGTAGCGCTTGTTATGTGAATGTGTATTGTCAGGGTGATGTAGTGCAGTGGTCCCCAACCTTTTTGTATCCGCCGACCGGTCAACGCTTAATAATTTGTCCCGCGGCCCGGGTGGGATCCTTTTTTTTTTGGGGTGGACTAATTGTAAGTGTATATTGTGTTTTTTATGTTGATATAATCAAAAAATTAAAAACCAAAAAAAATGATAATTTTTTTTTTTCAATAAAAATTAATAAAAAATTATTCTGTGGCCCGGTACCAATCGGGCCACGGCCCGGTACTGGGCCGCGGCCCGGTGGTTGGGAAACACTGATGTAGTGTGTGTATGCATGCTACAACAGCTTCTTCTTCCTGGCACGCGTTATGTAAATAATAATCTGTAGATTCAACTTTGTTTATTTGTTATAATAACCACCCAGCTGTGACGTATCAGAGGCGCTTACTCAGCTGTTTGTGTCGTTTTATGTGTTTCTGTGTGTGTGTGGATGTAGGGGGGAGCGTGACAGTTTGACATTAATCATTTGACATGTAATCAATTGAGCTGCATAAAATGTGTATTTTCTATTAAATAGTCACAAAGTTCTATGTCCCGGTCCAGATGTAATAAGTGTCCGTTTGTACCAGGATAGTCAAACATGGCAGACATATGTGCGGCCGCCTAATAGAGAGCAGCATTATGATGCTTGTATCCTCATCTCAATGGATGTTTGCAGATGCCTTAGTTGAAGTGGTCAGAATAGATTTAATAGTTTTCTGCAAGGTTTTTTTTTTCTATTTTATAATAAAAACTTCAAGTGCAATGCAATGTTTGACCTTCAGGGGCACTTACTGGCTTGTACCGCTCGAAGTGTCGTATGCAGGGGACCAAAGATTTGGAACCAGCTTAATGAGAGCCTCAAGATCTCCCGTCCAAAGGCAAAACCTAGTAACTCACTTCTAGCTGATTTTGAGAAAACAAAAGAAAACCAATCTATCTTGATGCTGTCTTACAAAGATTTACAAAGTCATCAAACGTATAGATGTTTTCTTGAGCTTTCATTTTCTTGCCGATTCAGCCATGGATTGAATCTGTTCTCATGAACGTGTGCCCTTTCTCCAGATATTTTATCACAATCTCAGGTGGGCCCCATTCTGCGTTTGCACATTGGGCAAGAGCCGTGTACAGCGTCCAGTTTTTATTTTGACCTCCACGGTTATCTGCCCAAAAGACTATGCAAAGGGAAGAATCAAGAACAATACATTTAATGAAGGTGCTTGCAACGTCCTGGGCCAATCTTCCAAATATCCCCTCGTGCCATAATATCACATAATCAGGTTGACCGTCGGCCACCATTCGTGCAAATGTCTCATTAAAGACAATAAGGCAACTGAAAAGAAGCTCTGATTGGTCCCTTGAGATACTAGGTTTTTCTGTTGTATCTACGTGGTTATGTGGTAGTTGCTAGGTCCTGCCATGCGCGTAACAGCTTACTTACGGAACAAATTACAATATCGCATACACTAATGTAAAGCATATCACCTAGGAACTCCAAAATTATTATCAGCTCAGTTTTGACCAAAATTTAGTTACTGGGTTTTGCCTTTGGACGGGAGAGATGCTGTATCCATTCTCCAACTTCAAAAAGAAACTGAAACTTACCTATTAACCACCTATCTTTAATGCCCCATGTGGGGTAGACTACTCTTGGGTTTTGCATGGTTGAATGAATGTATGTATGTATGTATGTGTATGCTTGCTTTAGTACTATTATCTTGTATTTATCATATAGCGTTGTTATTGTTTTTCTTTTTGTTTTGTTTTTGTGTTTGCTACCATGTTTCATCATTCCATGTATATACTGTCCTCTGGACCCTATGTCAAAAGCTTCTTCTAGCTTATTTGGGGGACCCTTTCACGTACCAACATCTTTAAATGATGACATTCACCACTATTGTAATTGTTACATGGTATTGTGAATAAACTTGAAACTTGACTTCTTCCAGTCTCAAAGACACATAAGAACAAAAAAACTTATGTCAATGGGAGAATACACAGAAAGCAAGATTTGAGAGGGAAACTTCCACATCTAAGGGTTGCTCCACCCAAAGTGCGCATTTTGGATAAAGGTACGCAGTGATACGCTTAAATGGAGACTAGACTTTTTTTTTTTAATTTTGCCTATTGTTCACAATCATTATAAGAGACACGTCTTTTTTTTATTTTATTTTAAAGATGATAAAAAACGCTTGGAAGCTGCAGCAAATGGGAGCCTTCGATGCCCTCTAAAACAACTTCAAAACCTTCCATCAATGTTTTGAATACACACTGAAAGTCTACACATAATGTAGTAACAGACACGTTCATAAAAATATGTAATATGTTCAATATTTACTGTATTTTGGTCATTTTAACCATTGCTGGAACTAGTTTTTTGGCACATTTATTTCCGTTGCCATAGCAGCACACTTCTGACTTCTAATGGCAGACACGGTAACAAACAACAAATACGACTATTTCTGCACAAAGGATGATTCACAACCTTATCTTTTTTAAGCTAAATATAAAGAGGATGAACTACTGCTTCTAAAAGCCAGCACAAAGGAAGAACGAGATGTAGGAGCAGACGGGAGTTGAGAGAGTGAGGTGAAAGTCACTTGAAGCTGTGCAATTTGAAGCTGTGCTATCTTGATATAAATGGCATGCTTACCCCTAAAACGTTGGAAAAAACTTCCCTGGCCAGCTGGACCAAACAGACAACTGTTCATCGAGTGAGTCACACATTATATTGATCACGATACATGCAGCACGACATTGCCTGTGATTACAACTACAGTACATACACTGTGTCGCTAGCTGTGTACAAAAAAACGTGAAATTTGGGCTAATACTTTACAGAGATTGTAATATGAGTGTTCATGTTTTTCAGACAGTAAGATTGGTGTCTTATCATATTGTATTGTGTATTACAAACTCAAAAGTGATTCCTGTTAATGTAGAAGCTAGCGTATCTCTTTCCATATCTGTCTTTTACGACTAATGCCGTGGCACGCCAATGTGTTACTACGCAAGAAAAAGAGTTCTTCAGTGTTCGCTCTTACAATAACAATGTCGCTACAGCTTTGTTGTGATACTGGTTACAAAATGTAAATGAAATATTGTTGATGATTTTTGAATGCATCTTAAAGTGATTTAGAAGTAAAATTGGTTGCTCCCATTAGCTGCATTGGTAGCCACCAAGAAGAACAA
The DNA here is from genome assembly GCF_033978795.1 of Nerophis ophidion. Taxonomy (NCBI): domain Eukaryota; kingdom Metazoa; phylum Chordata; class Actinopteri; order Syngnathiformes; family Syngnathidae; genus Nerophis; species Nerophis ophidion. The sequence continues at coordinate 21,247,180 of NC_084626.1, forward strand.
CAAAAAAAAATGTTTTCTTCTTGTCTTTTATAATAATTGTGATTGATAGAAAAAATTCCAAAACATGTGCAGTTCCTCCTTAAGTCAAGAAAGCAAAATCAAAAACATAACATTGCAAATCATATACATAATTTCTAATAATAATGTGTTCTGCGGACATTGAGAAGACATTTCGACCGTGTCCCTCTGGAAGTCCTGTGGGGAGTTCTTTGTCACCGATTCTGTTTACAACTTTTGTGCACAGAATTTGTAGGCGGAGTCAGGGTGTTGAGGGGGTCTGGTTTGATGGCTGCAGGATTAGGTCTCTGCTTTTTGTTGTGTTATGATAGAATATACCAGTGGTCCCCAAACTCTGGCCCACGGACCGAATGCAGCCCTTCAGCGTTCACAATCCCGCCTGCGACAGGTCCACATGTTAGTATTAGACCATATTCAACTTTAACTGTTGACAATGCGCTGGTGCGATGGTGTATGTTGCTGTTGCTATTCATTGACCATGAGCATTACAATGGTTTTGGAGTGCACAGAAGCAACGTACAGTGCAGGGACCATTCACACAGCCTTTCCCACCCATGGTCTAATTATTTAAAAAAAACACACAAAAAGTAAATATATGAGTACAAAACCACACAACTTGCCCGTTGAACTATGTGGGCAAAAACTGTCTGAGCACCACACACAATTCAAAATCACACCCATTTAAAACCAGTACCAAGCCTGATGGGTAAAATGCACAACACTCTGCACACTTTGGCATTTCGGACGCAATTTAGCTGCTTGATATTTCTGATGGATTACAAAAGTAGGACATCAGGGAAGTAAACAATGTATGAGTGGTTCACATATGCTTAATACTCAATGTTTTATCGTTTATACTTCATATAGTATTGGGGGTGTCAATGTTTTGTTCTGTTAACTAAAGCTTGTTGTAACTAATGCTTTAAGAAACTGACACGTCTCTGCTTGTTTCTGATAATATTGTAAATACTACATATTTTATTTTTGTGCAAAATGATCATTGTTGCTGTCATATTTTATTACATACATACTTTGATTCCTAAGAAACAGCAATTATTGAAGGACTGGGAACTACGTATACGCTATGGCGCTGTAATGTACATTGCGGAAGTTGTTTACGTAGGAGTTGTTGAAAAATAAAGCCATGTAGATCCACACTATGGTCTATGTCTCCTCTACTTAGTCCAAAAATGGATAAGAACTTTAAAAAATATATTTCTGTTCAGTGCTCTGTTGTGTGGCGAAAAAAGGGTTGTTGTGTGTGCGTGTATGTAATAATAATAATATTAATAATGGATTAGATTTATATCCATCCATCCTTCCATTTTCTACCGTTTATTCCCTTTTGGGGTAGCGGGGGGGCGCTGGCGCCTATTTCAGTTACAATCGGGCGGAAGGCGGCGTACACCCTCGACAAGTCGCCACCTCATCGCAGGGCCAACACAGACAAACAGACAACATTCACACTCACATTCACACACTAGGGACCATTTAGTGTTGCCAATCAACCTATCGTGCTTTTCTATTGTTAGATACTCAAAGCGCTCACAGAGAAGTGGGAACCCATCATTCATTCACACCTGGTGGTGGTAAGCTACATCCGTAGCCACAGCTGCCCTGGGGTAGACTGACGGAAGCGTGGCTGCCAGGTTGCGCCTACGGCCCCTCCGACCACCACCAATCATTCATTCTTCATTCATTCACCAGTGTGAGCGGCACCGGGGGCAAGGGTGAAGTGTCCAGCCCAAGGACACAACGGCAGCGATTTGGATGTCAATAGGTGGGAAGCGAACCTGCAACCCTCAGGTTTCTGGCACGGCCGCTCTACCCACTAAGCCATGCCGCCCAAAACGCCCATTTGTGTGTGTCTTGGCAAGCGCAGGTCTATATGACAGCGAATTGGCGAGTTTCTCTGAAAATCGGGCTTTATTGCACACCGTAAAGAATTACAGTTAAAACTACGGCAAGCAATGGTTAAATAGCAACAGTTAAACACCGTAAAGTCAAAAATAGTTGATCACAGTAGCAAATGATGTCTGATTCTTGCAAATTAAGAAACAGTAGGTGACCTAATTTACTATAGGTATAATATGTAGAACACACATGACATAACTGTGAACAGTCAAAAAAAATACATTTAGGCAAATACTGTAATGTCACACAAATGCCAATACTTTGACATTTAAGGTATTATTTTGTCTAAATTATAGATTGCAGATTGTACATTTAAATTTACAATTAACTTTAATTGTTTAAGACAGTGGTTCTCAACCCTTTTTCAGTGATGTACCCCCTGTGAACATTTTTGTAATTCAAGTACCCCGTAATCAGAGCAAAGCATTTTTGGTTGAAAAAAAAAAAGATAAAGAAGTAAAATACAGCAGTATGTTATCAGTTTCTGATATATTCAATTGTATAACAGTGCAAAATATTGCTCATTTGTAGTGGTCTTTCTTGAACTATTTGGAAAAAAAGATGTAAAAATAAGTAAAAACTTGTTGAAAAATAAACAAGTACCGTACTTTTCGGAGTATAAGTCGATCCGGAGTATAAGACGCACCTGATGAAAATGCATAATAAAGAAGGGAAAAAACATATAAGTCGCACTGGAGTATAAGTCGCAATTTTTGGGGGAATGTATTTGCCAACACCAAGAATAGACATTTGAAAGGCAATTTAAAATAAATAAAGAACAGTGAACAACAGGCTGAATAAGTGTACGTTATATGAGGCATAAATAACCAACTGAGAAGGTGCCTGGTATGTTAACGTAACATATTATGGTAAGAGTCATTCAAATAACAACATATAGAACATGCTATACCTTTACCAAACAATCTGTCACTCCAAATCGCTAAATCCCATGAAATCTTATACGTCTAGTCTCTTACGATAATGAGCTAAATAATATTATTTGATATTTTACGGTAATGTGTTAATAATTTCACACGGGGCGGTATAGCTCGGTTGGTAGAGCGGCCGTGCCAGCAACTTGAGGGTTGCAGATTTGATTCCCGCTTACGCCATGCTAGTCACTGCCGTTGGGTCCTTGGGCAAGACACTTTACCCACCTGCTCCCAGTGCCACCCACACTGGTTTAAATGTAAAAATTAGATATTGGGTTTCACTATGTAAAGCGCTTTGAGTCACTAGAGAAAAAGCGCTATATAAATATAATTCACTTCACATAAGTCGCTCCCGAGTATAAGTCGCACCCCTGGCCAAACTATGAAAAAAACTGCGACTTATAGTCCAAAAAATACGGTAATGCAATTATAAATAAAGATTTCTACACATAGAAGTAATCATCAACTTAAAGAGTCCTCATTGGGGATTGTAATAGCGATCCATCTGAATTCATCAACTTAATTCTGAACATATCTTCACAAAAAAAGACATTTTTAACATCAATATTTATGGAACATGTCCACAAAAAATCTAGCTGTCAACACAGAATATTGCATTGTTGCATTTTTTTTCACAGTTTATGAACTTACATTCATATTTTGTTGAAGTATTATTCAATAAATATATTTATAAAGGATTATTGAATTGTTGCTATTTTTTAAAATATTTTTCAAAAATCTCACGTACCCTTTGGCATACCTTCAAGTACCCCCAGGGGTACGCGTACCCCCATTTGAGAACCACTGGTTTAAGGGTTTGTGTTAAAGATTTAGCCTAGTTACCTTTTGGCTAACAACATGTTTTCTTGTATTTTTGTGGCATGTTCCTTCAGACTTTGAGGGCTTATTGCTATGTCCTTAATCGCAAACTGCATCGAAATGAACCATGCTTTGTGTTTAAGTGTGTTGGAACTGGTTGCAAGCAACTATTTAACAGATATGGAGCATTTATGTTTCATTTTTAATAACTCACTTGAAGAAACATGTTGTGAGTTCTCCAGTGAAAGGCTGTACGCATACTTTCAAGTTAAAATCCTTAATGTACTGCTAACATGTCTCAGAAACACAGACATTTTGCAGATAGTAATATTGGTGACAGGGCATCAGGGTGGAGCTGTTCTTAGAATTTGTGCCTCACAGTGACAAAGTCCTGGGTTCAATTCCCAGGCTAGGGTTCATTGTGTGTGGAGTTTGCATGTTCTCCCTGTGACTGTTTGCCTTTTTTGTAAACAGGTTAACGTTATATAATGTTTCTTCATAATAATTTACTATAAGCACAAACAGTTATCAACTGTATATTTTACGGATTCAACATCAACATACCATAATGTCCGATACATTATTTTTTACAGTGAATTCTCTGCAACCTCAACTGCTGGTATTTTACCGTAAATTGTGCAAATTATTTTTTTCTTACAGTTCAGGTTGTACTGTAACTTCCCTCAAACTACCCTCTTAAATCTTAAAGTATTGTTGCTGTTCCTGCGTGAAAACATCTGTTTGAACGTGACTATCGCACACACGCACTCTTACAGTTTAGCACAAAATGGAATAAGTAATAAGAAAGAAACAGAGTTTTTTTCTTCAAAATTTTAACTACGGTTTACTTTAACTTTCTTTTAAACATTTCTGAAGTTAATTCAATCAATCAATCAATGTTTACTTATATAGCCTTAAATCACTAGTGTCTCAAAGGGCTGCACAAACCACTACGACATCCTAGGTAGGCCCACATAAGGGCAATTGATTTAACTATTTAATTTTTTTGTAAGTATCCATCCATCCATCCATTTTCTACCGCGTATTCCTTTGTGGGGACGCGGGGGGCGCTGGCGCCTATCTCAGCTACAATCGGGCGGAAGGCGGGGTACACCCTGGACAAGTCGCCACCTCATCGCAGGGCTTTTTTTTTTTTTTGTAAGTATTTATCTATAATTATATTTCATTACAGCCCTAACACTAATAATAATGAAATACATACAGGGAAGATAAAGTGCTTCCAATCAGGAGACCCTAACAACGGAAGAGTCCGGCTTCTACTTGCTCAGTGGCCTTGTGGTTAGAGCAGTGGTGTCAAACTCAAATACAGAGTGGGCCAAAATTTAAAACTGAACACAACCGCGGGCCAAGGTTGAACAAATTAACCTTTTAATAGGGACCCGAACAAGTTTTGCATTGAATATTGAACAAGCAAGGCTTATATAACTTTATAGTGACATGCAAAATCGAGTTTCAAATAATAATAAGAATAATAAAAAAATATCAATCATTATTGCTCAGTTTGCTACACTGATTTGCTTTAACACTGAATATGGAACAAGCAACGCTTATATAACTTAATAGTGCAAAGTCAACTTTCAAAAAACAAACGAAAAAACATCAATGGCATTGTTAAGAGACGGAGCAGATGGTCCGACAGCGGGGCAGGGCACGCTGCAGTCCTGCCCAAGATGGCGGCAAGGAGGCGGAGAATGTGGCGGAGCAGAGAGGCTGAGAGCGACGCCGCAATCTGATTCAGGTGCGTGGATCACGCACTGGCACAAGATTGACTTATGTCCTCGCAGTGTATAAAAGGGGAGAAGGAGGAGAGAACGAGGAAGGAGGAAGAGAGGCCGCAGCAGCGATCAAAGAGCAACAAAAAGCAGACAAGGACGACGACGGCAGCTGAAAAGCAGACCGGGAACAAGCAGTGGAGGAAGGAGCTGAAAAGCTATCCAAACTGCAGCCAAGCTTTATTGGGTAGAAGCCGCATATATTACGTGACTGGGCCGGCACGCTGTTTGTATGGAGGAAAAGCGGACGTGATGACAGGTTGTAGAGGACGCTAAAGGCAGTGCCTTTAAAGCACGCCCCCAATATTGTTGTCCGGGTGGAAATCGGGAAAATGTTTTTCGGGAGTCTTTGTAAGTATGAGTATTAGCGGTGAATGCGGTGTTACAGCGACACCGCCGCTGTACAATACCGGCGGGTCAGCTCTAACGTTAATTTGATATTGCCTCAAGGGCCAAATGAAATTACACGGCGGGCTAAATTTGGCCCGCGGGCCAGAGTTTGACACTCATTGGTTAGAGTGTCCGCCCTGAGACTGAAAGGTTGTGAGTTCAAACCCCAGCCGTGTCGTACACAAGACTATAAAAATGGGACCCATTGCCTCCCTGCATGGCACTCACCATCAAGGTTTAGAATTGGGGTTTAAATCACCAAAATGATTCCCGAGCGCAGCCAACGTTGTTGCTCACTGCTCCCAGGTCAAATGCAGAGGATAATTTCACCACATCTAATGCGTGTGTAACTATAGTTGGGACTTAAATTTTAACTTTAAATTAGATAGATAGATAGATAGTACTTTATTGATTCCTTCAGGAGAGTTCCTTCAGGAAAATTAAAATTCCAGCAGCAGTGTACAGAGTTGAGATCAATTTAAAGAAAAAAGTAAAAAGTAAATAATCGGGGTTTAAAAGGAAACAAAATAGAGAAATATTACAAAAAGAATTGTCTTCTCTTAACTCTCAGCTGCAAACTGCCCCAGCATTCGCTGTAGGTCACAGCTTGAAGAGGCCATCAGGACATTAACATCTGCAAATAGCAGATATAAAATCCTAAGGCCTTCAAACAGGACAACCATAGCGCCTGAAATTCTGTCAATGATAATTATGAAGCAAACCGGTGACAAAGGGCAGTGTATCGCTTCTGGCACCCCCATATCCGAAGTTGTGGTTCTCAACTGGAGGATGGATTGCAGTTCCAGTGAGGGAAGGCGTGAGTGAAGATCGACAGTAGTCTCTGCGGCAAAGTGGTCGCTGTACCGGACTGTTGTGGTGAAAACAGAGAGCTGAGCCGGAAGGCAAAGCACTCAAATTACCAGTCGATCCACGTTCGTATTTTACCTCACTTATGGTCACAAGATTTGGTTCGTGAGCAAAAGAGCACTAACCGGGTACACTCGGTTGAAACGATTTTCCTCTACAAGGTGGCCGGTCTCTTTCTAAGAGACAGGGGGAGGATCTTGGTCATCCGGAAGGAGCGCAAAGTGGAGACACAAGAGCAGCAGGTTGAGGTGGCTTAGAGATCAAAACAGGGGGCCTCCTGGTCGCCACCCTGCTGAGGCGTTTCGGGTATGCCCAGCTGGAAGGAGGCCCCAGGGTAGACAAGTTGGATGGTTTATATCTCGCAGTTGGCCTGATTTCATGTCATCTCTGTGTTCCTCTGGTGGAACTGAAATACAGTGGGGCAAAAAAGTATTTCGTCCGACACCGATTGTGCAAGTTCTCCCACTTAAAATGATGACAGAGGTCTGTAATTTTCATCATAGGTACACTTCAACTGTGATGGACAGAATGTGAAAAAAAAATGAAGGAATTCACATTGTAGGAATTTTAAATAATTTATTTTTAAATTATGGTGGAAAAATAAGTATTTGGTCAACCATTAAAAACTCTCACTGATGGAAGGAGGTTTTGGCTCAAAATCTCACGCTACATGGCCCCATTCATTCTTTCCTTAACACGGCTCAATCGTCCGGTCCGCTTAGCAGAAAAACAGCCCCAAAGCATGATGTTTCCACCCCCATGCTTCACAGTAGGTCTGGTGTTCTTGGGATACAACTCAGTATTCTTCTTTCTCCAAACACGACGAGTTAGGTTTATACCAAAAAGTTCTATTTTGGTTTCATCTGACCACATGACATTCTCCCAATCCTCTGCTGTATCATCCATGTATCCATTTTGGTATAAACTCAACTAGTCGTGTTTGGAGGAAGAAGAATACTGAGTTGCATCTCAAGTACACCACACCTACTAGATTATTTTAAATTCCTACAATGTGAATTCCTGGATTTTGTTTTCACATTCTGTCTCTCACAGTTGAAGTGTACCTATGATGAAAACTACAGACCTCCGTCATCATTTTAATTGGGAGAACTTGCACAATCGTTGGCTGACTAAACACTTTTTTGCCCCACTGTAGGTGGACGGAGACCTGGATGGCTGAACTTCCCGATTGACATCCTGACCCGTATTATTGTAAGAAAAACGGATTACACTCATTTAGTCCTTCACTTAATGTGTTTCGTGTGAGAACTCTTCTGTACCCTATGGAATGTTTCATTCCGAAAATTAGTTTTAAATACATAAGACATACCTGATTTCCAGCCACAAAAAGAAGCAAATCCTGATTGTAGACAGCTGCTGTCCTGGTTATTTCAGCCTCTCCAAGAGAATAGTTGGCAAAAACATAGGGTGTGTCTATTGTAAGAATGATCTAAAACCACAAAAGTTGCAGCAGTCAACAAAAAGCACAAGGCTATTAACACAGAAAGAGCGAAATTAAGCGGATTACCTGCAACATCCTTCCATCTGAGGTCCCAAAGTGGCCCAGTGTTTGCCTCCCATTAATGGTAACCAGGATGGACGTAAGGAGGACGTCACTCATCTGGCGGTTGAAGCGGTCCAGTCTGTAGTAGGGCTGTGACACCAGGGTGGGTCTGTCAGGGCACGTGTCATTGCCGTACTGTGACAAACATAAAAGTAAGCGTTGACCTCATCCATCTATTTTTGTCCTTGCAGGACCATTGAGGATGGACCTAAAACACTTGGGTCTACACAAGTACTTATTAGCCCATGAGAGACATTTGCCTGATTTACAACATAACATAAACATTGTGGACTGTAGAGAGACTAAGCACAAGGTTATAGACACTAAGTCAAGATATGAACCCAGAAAAGGACACTGTAAAATAAATAGGGAGATATTACGGTAAAAAATAAAAAATGGCAATGGCAAAAATAACAATAGCATTGTTTTCAATTTACAGTAATGCACAGTAAAAACAACAATCGTTGATTTCGGGAAACTGAGCTTCCAGTTGTTTTTTTGTACCATACAATCTACAGAAGCGTCAGTACAAGTTCACACTTGTGTTTTCTTTATGCGTTTGCGTTTGTCCTTTATGTTCTTCTCCGGATTGATCCTTCACACACAGTGATGGTACCACCAGCCTATAGTAAATACAGTATAGGTTTGTCTCTGTCAGCATAAATATTTACATTTTGTTTATCATTAAAGAAGAAGTTCTCCTCCTTGCCTGCGCTTCAAAGTACCAAGCAGCTCATTAAAGTCCCCTTCATACAGCATGTTGATTTTAGGTGACTCATGTTCTCACACATAAAAGAGCCATTAAGATACAGTATGTCACCACAGCACTTCTACTAGCTCCAATGGCACCCTATGCAAGACCCCTATACCTTCCTTCCTTCTTTGACTCCTTATTTTCTTGATTTGTTTTATTCCTTCCTTGCTCCCTTTCTTCCTCGTTTTCTTGCTTTGTTGTTTCCTTCCTTCCTACCTTGTTTCCTTTCTTGCTGTTTTCCTTTCTTGCTTTCCTTGTTTCCTTGCTTCGTTCCTTCCTGGCTTCACTTATTCACCTCCGTTCTTCCTGGCTTCCTTGTTTCCCGCTTTATTGTTTGTTTCCTTATTTCATTCTTCCCTTCCTACAGTGGGGCAAAAAAGTATTTGGTCAGCCACCGACTGTGCAAGTTCTCCCACTTAAAAAGATGACAGAGGTCTGTAATTTTCATCATAGGTACACTTCAACTGTGAGAGACAGAATGTGAAAAAAAAATCCAGGAATTCACATTGTAAGAATTTTAAAGAATTTATTTGTAAATGATGGTGGAAAATAAGTATTTGGTCAACCATTCAAAGCTCTCACTGATGAAAGGAGGCTTTGGCTCAAAATCTCACAATACATGGCCCCTTTCATCCTTTCCTTAACACGGATCAATATTTCTGTCCCCTTAGCAGAAACACCGCCCTAAAGCATGATGTTTCCACCCCCATGCTTCACAGTAGGTCTGGTGTTCTTGGGATGAAACTCAGTATTCTTCCTCCCCCAAACACGACGAGTTGAGTTTATACCAAAAAGTTCTAATTTGGTTTCATCTGACCACATGACATTCTCCCAATCTTCTGCTGTATCATCCATGTATCCATTTTGGTATAAACTCTGTCATCATTTTAAGTAGTAGAACTTGCACAATCGGTGGCTGACTAAATACTTTTTTGCCCCACTGTACCTACCTTGTTTATTTACTTCCCTGGTTAATTCCTTCCTTTTTCATCATTGCTTCCTTGTTTCTTTGCTTAGTTGTTTCCCTACCCTCCTTCTTTCCTTTGTCTTCCCAAAGCTTTATCCATTCCTTCTTTCATCCCTTCCTTCCTCTCTCCATTCCTTACTATCTTGTTTCCTTTCTTTGCTTTTACTTTCATTGCTTTTTTTAGAATAGATTAGAAAGTACTTTATTGATCCCTGGGGGAAATTCAGCACCACAGTTCACTCACCCAGCCATCCATTTTCTACCGCTTATTCCCTTTTGGGGTCACTAGGGACGCAGGCGCCTATCTCAGCTACAATCGGGCGGAAGGCAGAGTACACCCTGTACAAGTTGCCACCTCATCGCAGGGCCAACACAGATAGACAGACAACTTTCACACTCACATTCACATACTAGGGCCAATTTAGTGTTGCCAATCAACCTATCCCCAGGTGCATGTCTTTGGAAGTGGGAGGAAGCTGGAGTACCCGGAGGGAACCCACGCATTCACGGGGAGAACATGCAAACTCCACACAGATATATCCCGAGCCTGGAATTGAACCCAGATTGGACCTTCGTATTGTGAGGCAGATGCACTAACCCCTCTGCCACTGTGAAGACCCAGTTCGCTCACAATAGAATATATGTATAATATATTATATATATATATATATATATATTATGTAATATATGAATAATATAAATATATTAAACATATAGTCTACATTTGTTTCCTTGCTTCTTCCCTTCCTTGATTCCCTTCTTCGCCTCCCTCCTTCCTGGTTTTCTTGTTTACAGCTTCATTGTTTGTTTCTCTATTTCATTCTTCCATTCCTACCTACCTTGTTTCCTTGCTTCCCTGTCTAATTTCTTCCGTTTTCATCCTTGCTTCCTTGTTTCTTTGCTTAGTTGGTTCCTTCTTTCCTTGTTTCCTACACCTTGTTTCCCTACCTCCTTCTTTCCTTATGTTCCTTATTAAAACTTTATTTATTCCTTCCTTCATCCCTTCCTTCCTTCTTTCCTCCATTCCTTCCTGTCTTATTTCCTTTCTTCCCTTTTACCTTCCTGGCTTTTTTGTTTCCTTGCTTCTTTCCTTCATTGCTTCTCATTTTCTTTGTGCCTGCTTCGTTGTTTTCTTCCTTGCTTCCTTCTTACTCACCAACCTACCTCGTTTCTTTGTGTCCCTGTTTCCTTTCTTTCTTTTTCCTTCCTTTCTTCCTTGTTTCCTTGTTTCATTATTTCCTTACATTGTACCTCGTTTCCTTGCTTTCTTTTTTACATTATTCCTTTTTTCCTTTCTTGCTTCTTTCCTCTTCTGCTTCCGTTCTTTGCGTCTCTTTGTCCTTGCTTTCTTGTTTTCTTCAGTCGTTCCTTCATTTCTTCCTTTATTGTTTCCTTCCTTCTCTGTTACCTTGCTTCCTTTTTTCCTTATTTGCTTTCTTGTTTCCTTGCTGAGTGTTTTTCTTCCTTTCATGCTTGTTTAATTGCTTTCTTGTTTTCTTCCTTCTTTCCATCCCTCCTTCCTTTCTTCCATCTTTCCTTCCTATCTATCCCATGTTTTCTTGCTTCCAAGTCTCCTGTCTTCTGTGTTGCTTCCTTGTTTATTTGCTTAGTTATTTCGTTGCTTCCTTCCTTCCATGTCTGATTCTTTCCTTCCCTGTTTGGTTCCTTCTTTTCTTTCTTCTGTCTTTCATGCCTGTTTTGCTTAATATCACTTAATTGTGACATTTAGACATGGATAGTACATCTTTATGTCTAGACTAGCTGTACACTGACTACTTTCAAACGTCTCCAACTCTTTCTGTGGTGCTTGAAAAGATGCACTGCAATAAACATGGCGACTGTAAAGTTGTGTAAGATATACTATGTGTATGGATTCCTGGTTTAAATCTATTCAAACATCCCATTGTAATGCAAACAATCCGTCTCAACAGGTTTTAGTCCCTTAGTCACTCTTTAGATTGAATAAAGTAGAAGAGTCTGAGCGCACTACTAAACCGAGCAACACTTATCCTAGCAATTTCCTGTTCAAAGACAGCCACTCCCCCTTTGAAATTCCACCTTTGTATCAAAAGGACTTATAACGCGTTTTTTGGCAGGCATTCCTGTCCATGTGCACGCAGCTTGAACACCATAAAAAGCACACGCCGCACCTTTAGATAAAAAGGGGCTTCTATGCTCATGAAGATTAGCTCCTTTCTGACGTATCGTGTGATGGGCTTGCTACTTGGAAAATGTAGTAAGCTAAGCTACAAGTAACTCTCAGTTAAATGTAGCCAAGCAACAGGGAACGCTATCCCCGGAGAATAGTAGCAAACTACACGGCAAAAATAGCTTGCTACATTAAAGCTACATTTAGCAGCGTTTCTATCTGTGGGTCCACATGTATAATATCAATGGTAATGTAAGTGACAGTGTACAAATAGACCCAGTAAGGGTCCATTACTATTAAATATCTGTCATTTAGCTGGGGATTACTCGAGAAGTCCCCGCATCCCACAGCATGTATTTATTTTATTCTTAGTTTGTTCAATTAAAATTAAAAACTAAGGTTTTGGGCATTGTTTTTGTCTAAACGCATACATGTTTCTAAATATGGCCAAGGACCTGCATTATTGTGCGTTTCCTGCACGTTATCTTCATTACTTAAGGAAAAATCTAATCTGCGGGAGAGAATACCTCTGCCGTTTTCAAGTATGATTTTCTTTTTTGGGTCCTCAGCTTGAAACGTCCCTCTGTCTCCGACTCCCTCGCCGTCATGTGAAATGAGTGTGTGACTGTTATAATTATGCTTACCAGTTTTTATGACACGACTTATCTTGCTTCTGATTCGCCAGTCCGTAATGTTTCGCCATAACCTTAGCCAATTGTGACTCATCGGACGAACACCAAACAATCATCATGAATTTTCTGAGTATGAATGGATGTTCTGATTTGTTCAGATCATCGTATTTTCTCCATATTTTTTGGCTTGGATTTGCAGTCCATTGTGTCTCTTTGTAGCTTGTAGTTTTGATGTAAGCTACCCAGCTACTTGGGTGTAAAAGTAGCTAAGCTACAGGATAAGCTACTGGGAAATGTTAAGCTACGTAGCTTAGCTACATGTAGCTTGTTAATGCCCATCGCTGGAGGTACAGTACCTGTCTACTGTAAACATGCCAAGAAAAGAAACATTGATGACTCATGCACCCCTCCCACGCACTGGTCTGTCACACACACCTTTAGTTGTGTTACTAAATATTATTCATTTCCATGAATACACACAGCGTTACAGTGTAGTGTTGCTGTACAAAATAACAATATGTAACAATATGTTTATTATTGTGCTGGGAGTACTAGTGGTGTATTAGTGCACTACAACATACAGGCTACTAAAGAGATGACTTCCTGTCTAAGCTTTGACCTTTGAACTGGATAGAGACTTACCTCATGCGGGCAGTTCTCGCACGTCTGGAAGTGACAAAGTCCTCTGGATAACTGTTCCGATCCGGACCTGCAGCAGGCCTCCACGCCTGCGTCGATGTTTTTGTTGACGTCGCTGAGTTGGAAGACGCACAGGGCAGAGTTTTTCTGGGGTTCCCCTTTCAGGTTCACCTGCGCAAACACGCCGTAGAGGATGTCCTCTGACTCATCCAGCCGCAGCTCCTTGGCCAAATCCATCCCCGCGCGGCCGAAGTGGGCAGCCATGAGTCCGTTGTACACGATATCCCGGTAAGCCTCTCGGCGCCGCCTCTTGGGATCGTACCTGCACTCCAGGACCAGCTCCCGGTACATCCACACCTCGTGACTCCCCACGGGAAGCCTGCCGAGACGGGTCTGAAAAGGCGAGTCAGCTTTGGAGGGGTTCTCCCTCTGGCGGGACAGGAAGTAGACAAACTCTTCAGTGGCAAAGCTGTAGATATAATCAATGTTGTACGAATCCCTCAGGTGGGGCAGCACGGTCAGACCCTCCATCACCATTTGGAAGCCGTCTTCAGTTGAGAGCGGCCTGACCACGGACACGGACCTCCGCGGGAACTTCTGGACCACTTTATCATTCACGGAGGCGGCCACAAAGAAGTACGACGTGGCCCCCTGTACCACGATGGTGACCTTGGTGCCCAGCGGACTGGCCAGGCAGTCGGGACAGTTGGACGGAGAGTTCTGGTCTTCTTTGTATAAACACCGAGGCTCGGGCGGCAAGGCCTCAACATCGATGAAGAAGCAAATGCCATGAAGGGTGCTGCCACAAACGTATAAGTAGGGCAGAAAGTGCAGATCCACGTCCAACAGCAGCACCTCGTTGTCCGTGTCCACCGGATCACTGGGATCCACTTCAATGTTGCACAGGTTGCACGTTTTACACTCTGGACTTCCAACAGGTCCTGTTTTCACCTCCCATATTTTGCTGTACTCCTCATCCAGCGCCTCCACCACGTTCTGCGAGGCCACATACACCTCCCGCTTCACAGGGTTGACTGCGATGTTCTGTATGGCGCTTCCAGTCTGGAAACGGGGCAGCGAGTACTTTACCGAGAAGTCCACCAGCCTGCGAGGATCCGGAGGACACTGTCCCAAGGAGATGCTGGCTCGTACCCCCGTGCATAGCGTCAACAAGGTGACCCACACCAGCATCTCAACAGTCCAATCCTGAGGGGTGAGGCGAGCTACCGAAAAGAGCCTCCTTTCAACTTGGAGAACATTGTGGACATGGTCTACATGGAAGAAACGTTGACATTTTTACAGGCACAACACTTGGACACTGTAAACATTACTAGCTTAAGAAAAACCTCCTTTGTAAGAGTATTATTATTGTAGTAAGAAACAGTCCCTCTATGAATTTGTGATCAATTAACGCCAATTTAACCATTTTTTACGAGTTATGCATAGCTTTGCAACTTTGTCCTACACCCGCAACTGCCTCTCACATTTGCTCCAACAGAATATGTCTTTGAGCGCTCACATCCACTGTCTAATCAAAACTTATGTTTGGTTCTTGTGTAGACTAAGCAGGAACAATGGCATGCGGCTCTGTAGCGCCACCCTTGTGGCTCCCTGGAGCATTTTTAAAAATGGATTAGAAATGGAAAAAGATGTGGGAAAAATAATGTTTTTGTTTTAGTTTGGATTTGTTAGAAAGCCCAATGTTTAATATATTTGTGTGTATGCTTCACTGATGAGTTTTTGGTGAACATCGTTTTGTCCTACTAATTTTGGCGGTTCATGAACTTACCATAGAGTAGACTGTGAGGCAACACTTTGTTTACATGTAAAATCTTCTACTCCTTCTTTGGCTCATTTTGTCCACAAAACGTTTTATGCTGTGCGTGAATGCACAAAAGTGCGCTTTGTTGATGTTATTGACTTTTTGGAGTGCTAATCAGGCATATTTGGTCAGTCCATGACTGCAAGTTATTCAATGGTAACATGCTATTTAGCCTAGCTATATGTACATATTGCATCATTATGCCTCATTTGTAGGTATATTTGAGCTCATTTAATATCCTTTACTTTTATCTTTTTTGTATATAATTTAGTTGTGCATGTCTCATAATACGAAAGGATAAGATCACGGGTACAAGCGGCCGAAATGAGTTTCCTCAGCCGGGTGGCGGGGCTTCCTTAGAGATAGGGTGAGAAGCTCTGCCATCCGGGAGGACCTCAAAGTAAAGCCGCTGCTCCTTCACATCGAGAGGAGCCAGATGAGGTGGTTCGGGCATCTGGTCAGGATGCCACCCGAACGCCTCCCTAGGGAGGTGTTTAGGGCACGTCCAACCGGTAGGAGGCCACGGGGAAGACCCAGGACACGTTGGGAAGACTATGTCTCCTGGCTGGCCTGGGAACGCCCGGGATCCCCCGTGAAGAGCTAGACGAAGTGGCTGGGGAGAGGGAAGTCTGGGTTTCCCTGCTAAGGCTGTTGCCCCCGCGACCCGACCTAGAATAAGCGGAAGAAGATGGATGGATGGATGGATGTCTCATAACACATTTTCTGTATGTAATATTGGCTGCATTTCAGATAGTTATTTACGTGCCATGTTGTTCCAGACCACAGCAAACTTTACCGAGCTTGCCAAAGATTGTAATAAATCTATTAAAAGAAGACAGCCTGCTGTTTCCTTTCACTTATACCTTTGGCCAGTAAAAGCCTGTAATTCACCTTCTGAGTAGCCTCTGATTTACTAAGGGTTTCTAATGTTGTAAAAGTGTGTAAAATAAAGATTGAATTTCAACATTTCTGTCAACGAGGACTATGTGACTATAGTAGGCTGAGTATGTGTCAGCCTGCGACACAATCATTTTGATAGTAGGCTATTATAGCTAATATAGACACTTACGTCATGTCTTGCCTTCATTATAAGACTTATATACGGCTTTTCATTTTTTGCGACTCAGGACCGATTTGTTTTTTGTATTTTAGGCCTAATATGGCTCTTTCAACGGTTTGGGTTACCGACCCCTGGTCTACACCCTGTCTACAGTGCAAAGCATTCTGGGTAATGTAGTGCATGAAGATTTACTTCTTAGTTTTCATGTATTTATTTATTTAACATTTATTCCTCCAGGTAAGACAATTAAGAATACATTTCAATTTGCAATGCTGACCGAGCACAGAGGCAGCATTTACATGTTAGAGGTGTTGGAAGTGTGATTATATACTCTCACCGTCTCTCATTTACCAACAAAAATGAGTGCTATAGATTGGTCTCAAAAGTTAACAAATGCTTTTAACGTGCGGGTGTAAATGTGTTGGAACATAAATAAATGTTTAAGATGGACAAACAATTTTCAGAGAATGTTTGCAACTTATGGACGCCACAGCAGACAAGAAAAACTTTAAGGGTATTTATTTCTGCGATTATAATTAATTATTACTATTATTAGTTACAATTAATGGAAAATGTACAGTAATTTGACAATGAGCTCTGAGTATGTGCATTTACTGCCATCTAGTGTCTACTTTTAAGTCTGTGCGGTATAAAACGAGTAAAACATACTTTAACATAATCAAACATAAACAGAAGAAATTGTCTTCCAATTTGTGTTGAAATATTGTGCTTTTTAAGGTTAAAGTCAGAAGGAACCCTTAAAATATTGATAACAAATTCATCAAATCACAAGATGATTCAACGTAACTGGGGGGAAAAAAGCCTAAACATTGCATCTTTAACGCAATTTTCTGAAAAAGATGCTGGGAATTCAGGCATTTTAATCCGCAACAATCATTTTTTTTAAAAAGACAGGGTAATTCTGGGGGGACTGAATATTAAATGAGACAAACTGCACGCAGAAGTGAATTAGCTTTGAAAAAATGCGAGCAAAAGGGCAAGACAAGACTTGCTTGAAAATGCGATGCAGCCGATGGAAAACATTCAAATCACAAGCAAAAACAAACAAGACAAAATGTACAAAATTCATAAGTAATGTTAAAACTGTTCCATTAATAGTTCAAGAAGAAACAAACTGTTTTATTAACTATTGTATTAATATCATTATTATTATACTAGTGAGACTTTATTACTAATACAGACCATTAAGTCATTATGATGTCATATTTTCTTCTTGAAATTTTAAAAAGCGCTTTTAACAAAAAGGTCTTTTAGTGGCGGCTCACCTGACAGGAAAACTTCCAGTCTGTAGTCTTCAGAGTTCACTCTCAGCACGAAACTCCAAACGAGTCAAGTACATTTTAGTACTTGTAGAACAAACGGATGTGTGGTGTACGAGCTACAAAATAATAGCAATGATAACATCAAAACGTACACGTATATAAAATATTTATTTTTCTTTGTTAAAGGTGAATTTTATTTCTACAATTTTGAGGTATATAACATTGTGGCTGATGATTTGAATGACGGCCATATCGTGAAGGGCTGCAGAGGAGCCTTACTGTGAAAGTTGTCAGCCGGAAACACGTATTTGTTGATCTTTTTGACGATGATCGAGTCAGCCGCACCCGCTAAGGAAGTCAGGATACAATTGCGCAACCTGACCAGCAGACATCTTCATTATTTCCTTGTCATCATGCGTTTTTGCACCATAATCTCCCCCTACTCCCGCCCCACACACACACACATTTTTCGCATAAAATAATAGATATATTTTTTTTATATTGCTGCTCTTTTCTTTCTGCCCTGAAAGGTTCTGCCAGAAATGCATTTCTTAGAGATGAGTGACGATCATCTGGAATGAGAGGAATGTTTCTTTGACCTTTGCAGCTCATGTCTGTACCAAGCAATAATATAGTATAATATAAAGTAATACTCTAGTAATACCACATAGCTGGTATTAATACGCACTAACCTTACAAGCGGCCCAACGATGACGTCATATTAAAAGTTAAACATCGACCAATGGATCCAAAGTCCATAAACAGACAAAAGGGTGTGAATTGTTATCATAATTGACAACTTTGACAAATTAAAATATTTTTTTTATCATGCAATAAAGCACAATTTGAGGTTTTATATGCAAAACAGCAAATAGATGGACACGAAATTGTGCCTGAGGAATAATTTTACTGTAAGAATAACAGTTGTGTCGATTTTTTATTTTAATTGATTTTAAATTAACAGTAATACACTGTAAAAACTGTCAGTAGATTTTACATTAAAAAACTGGCAACTTAGTCGCCAGAATTTTACTGTGAAAAATAACGGTGGAGTCGTTTTTTTCCAATTTACAGCAAAACTATTCAACAACTGTATATCTACGTTTAAAAAAACAAAACTAGCAGCTCAGTTGCCAAAATGTAATTGTAAAAATAACATTTGTATTAATAAAGTTGTTCAATTAACAGCAATACACTGTAAAAAGGATGACAGTAGATTATATGGGGGAAAAAAACAACCCAAAAAACACAGCTCTGTCTCCAGAAATGTACTACAAAAATAAAAGTGGTATTGTTTCTCCACTTACAGTATAGCTTTGGAAAAATAACGACTGGAGAATTTAAGAAAAAAAAAATCATTGTTAATTTACTGTAAAATTCTGGGAACTTAGGGTTTTTTTTGCGTCAAATGTACAGATATATTTCTTCTTTTTTTTTACAGCGTGTAAAACTATTGCTATACTGTTTTCATCAAACGTGATGAATGGGAAAAAACTTGTTCAATCATACTAAAAAAAAAGTGCAAAACAAAATGTTTAACATAATTAAAACATCCGTTGTGGTGAAGAAGGAGCTGAGCCGGAAGGCAGAGCTCTCAATTTACCGGTCGATCTACGTTCCCATCCTCACCTATGGTCATGAGCTTTGGGTCATGACCAAAAGGATAAGATCACGGGTACAAGCGGCCGAAATGAGTTTCCTCCGCCGGGTGGCGGGGCTCTCCCTTAGAGATAGGGTGAGAAGCTCTGCCATCAGGGAGGAACTCAAAGTAAAGCCGCTGCTCCTTCACATCGAGAGGAGCCAGATGAGGTGGTTTGGGCATCTGGTCAGGATGCCACCCGAACGCCTCCCTAAGGAGGTGTTTAGGGCACGTCCAACCGGTAGGAGGCCACGGGGAAGACCCAGGACACGTTGGGAAGACTATGTCTCCCGGCTGGCCTGGGAACGCCTCGGGATCCCCCGGGAAGAGCTAGACGAGGTGGCTGGGGAGAGGGAAGTCTGGGTTTCCCTGCTTGGGCTGTTGCCCCCGTGACCCGACCTCGGATAAGCGGAAGATGATGGATGGATGGATGGATGGATGGATAATTAAAACATAAATTAGAAAAAACTTTCTGACACATTCTGACAGCATTATGACGGCATTTCAAAACCACCACTAAAGCTATACGTGCCACAGAGCTTCTATGCGGAAATTGTCCATTATATTCCTCACAGTGATGCAGCAGGAAGGGGCTCGGAATACGCTTGCGGTAAAATGTATAAAATTTCCATGCGCCTCTTCAAGTAATACTGTGTGTGTACAATGAATTAATTAACACACAATTTGAACCATCTGACATAGTGACTTGTTCCACTGCAGCACTATCTGTCGAACCTGATTTGTCACTGTTTGGCCTCGCTGCAAGTAGACTGTTACCAATGAGAAGTGCTCACCAATTCTTGTTTGTGCTCCTTTCACCTGATTCTTCTTGTTATGCTTCTACAAAATGTTTATGTTGTGTGGAAACTTATTTTGCAGCTGGTCAGTGTGTCATAGGTTCACTTTTCTTTCTTTTTTTTATCACTTATCTTTTTAGGAGCAATTTCCCTTGTGGGATAGTAAAGTTATAAGTCTTAGTCTAATGAGTCATCTGAATAAAAGTTGTATTTGAGTCCTTGCCAGATTGGACATGATCACAGCTTTTGTTGCTGTTTGTAACCATGGGGATGTGAAAAGAAAACTTCTGCTTTTAATCCCGGAAGCCGAGAAGCATTTTGACGTGACTTGGATCAACAACAGGAGAGGCAGCTTCGTGGCCCACAATGCATTTCTATGAGGGGCCGTTAGGGACACTATTCAGAATTACCTCTTACATACACTACTGAAATGCTCTCACATAAACAACTAAAATGTATTTAAGAGCATTTTAGTAGTGTGTGTAAGAGCATTTCAGTAGTGTATGTAAGAGGTAATTCTGAATAATGTCCCTAACGGCCCCTCATACATTTCTTCCTATCTGCTCTTCAAGCGACAGGACTTGATGGCAAAGTGTTATGTTTAGGGTCAAATGGGACAACGTTCAATAACTAAATACATCTTTCAATAATTACTTGGACCTGTCATCAATTATTCATCATTGGAATTAAATACATGCATATGTTATTAAACATGTCATATGTTGATTTAGCGTAAAACTTTATCTAAGTAGGCCTACGGCCATACCACCCGGAGCACGCCCGATGTCGTCAGATCTGGCCTGGTTAGTACTCGGATGGGAGACTACCTAGGAATACCAGGTGCTGTAAGCTTTAGGGGGCTTCACAGTGGAAGAGGGGTTCGTGCATCTGCCTCACAATACGAAGGTCCTGGGTTCAATCCTGGGCTCGGGATCTTTCTGTGTGGAGTTTGCATGTTCTCCCCGTGAATGCGTGGGTTCCCTCCGGGTACTCCGGGTTCAGCTCCTACTTCCAAAGACATGCACCTGGGGATAGGTTGATTGGCAACAGTAAAATGGCCCTAGTGTGTGAATGTGAGTGTGAATGTTGTCTGTCTATCTGTGTTGTCCCTGCGATGAGGTGGCGACTTGTCCAGGGTGCACACCGCCTTCCGCCCGATTGTAGCTGAGATAGGCACTAGCGCCCCCCACCACCCCAAAGCATACTTGCCAACCCTCCCGAAATTCAGAGCCTCTCCCGAAAACCTCCCGGAAGAAATGTTCTCCCGAAAATCCCCCGAAATTCAGCCGGAGCAGGAGGCCACGCCCCCTCCAGCTCCTTGCGGACCTGAGTGGGGACAGCCTGTTTTCATGTCCGCTTTTCCACTAAATAAACAGCTTGCCTTCCCGTTACAACATCTACGGATTTGAATAAAAAACTGCACACACAAGGAGACGAAGGAGAAGAGAGAGGAAGTTACAGCCGTGGCGACGCCGTCTGTAATAGGGTAATTCTATGTTGTCTGTTGCCATCTCCTGGTGAATGTTAGCTATAGCGTTACGGGGTTGCTTTTTGATTGGTCAACGATTTACGTGGTGTTGCGCACCTGATGACAAGTGAGGGAGAAATAAATGGCAGAACAAAGATTACTCAAATAGTGAAAGGTAAGTGTTGTTGTTGTTTTTTTAGTAACCAGCAAGCACAGTACAGTTATTAGAACAACTGTGTTTTTATTGCTGTGTATTTGATAGGTGCCGTCCGAAATTCAACTATTTATTTTATTTATGTATAAAATAAAATAAATATATATAGCTAAAATTCACTGAAAGTCAAGTATTTCATACACACACATATATATATATATATATATATATATATATATATATATATATATATATATATATATATATATATATATATATATATATATATAAAATATATATGAAATATTTGAGTTGGTGAATTGTAGATGCAAATATATTCCTCCCCTCTTAACTACGCCCCCAACCACGCCTCCGCCCCACCCCCGACCACGCACCCCCACCCCACCCACCACCTCCCGAAATCGGAGGTCTCAAGGTTGGCAAGTATGCCCCAAAGCGAATAAGCAGTAGAATGGATGGATGGATGGATTATCTAAGTAATTATTTCACAATTTAGTACATTTGTTTCGCCGTCATGTAAGCGAGTGGACTGAAGAGAAACTAGTCCAATGATTGCTTTGGACGGCAGTCTGGAACTTTGGCATCTATGACGTATTGAAAATGTAGTTGACTATTTGTCCAGCAGGGGGCAGACTCGGCATTACAAAAAAGCAGGTTCCTCTAGGCGTGTTTGATGACGTCATGCAGGAAATGGCTGTGATGGAGGAGGTATTTCCTCCAGCTCAACAGTTTTAACCCTTTGTATGTTTAATCACAATTGAAACATAAATTCATTTTTGATGCTTTCAAGTCATGCACGTGTTAAGAGTGTGTTATTTTTGAGTGTCTTTAACATCCCATAAATTCTTTACGGACATTGAGGAATTTTGGCTCTTCAGTTGACAAAGTTGTGTTTAACCAACAAAGTTGACTTTTGCTCAAACTTAATAGCAGCATTTGTGTTTCAAATGTGTATTGCTCATCTTTTGAATTATTTGAGTGATTTCGTTCACTTATATAATATTTGATATGATGCAAGCTGCTGTTAAAAGCCAGAAATATATTTTACAATGAGTTTCTTTTATTATTACTTTATTTGTTTACTAAGAAGGAATAACTTGTTTTTTTTTTTTTTGAATAACCACACATTTCAGACCATTATCATGTTAGATAGAAAAGAAAACCATTGTGTTGATTTTGATGACTTGAATTTCTCTGCAGGCTTCTAGTTGGAATGTAAGAGTCCAGAAAACTACAAAATTAAATCCACATCAGATAATCCGACTCTGTTTGTGTTTGAACGGAATTACCAGAAAGTGCTTGCAAATTTCCCCTAGAAGGCCCTTATGTGGGCTCTGAACCGAGGATGTCGTTGTGGCTTGTGCAGCCCTTTAAATAAACATTGATTGACCTTGATTGATTGATTTTTGCTTATTTCGCTTCATCACGCTTAGGTTGTCCTTTAAAAATATTCTTACATCCTTCTATATGCTGTTTTTGCCTTTAAGGATATCCTAACATGTTTATTTGTGCTTTTTACATTTAAGGATATACTACTGTAAGATGTTTCTTCACGCAATTTCTTCTTTGAGGATATTCTAGCATGCCCCTCAACACCTTTTTTTACTTTTAAATATATTTTGATTACTTTAATTGTGTTGGTTTTACCATTAAGGATATTTTAACATGCTTCATTATGCCTTTTTTTACCTTTAAAGGGGAACTGCACTTTGTTTAAAAATGTTTGCCTATCTTTCATAAACTTCACGAAAGACATGACAATGGATTTATATATTTTTTGAATGCAATCTAACTCGTAAATAAATGGATTATACTTGTTTAACACTTTTCTACCATCAGGGTACTCAAAGTTCTTTGACATTATTTCCACATTCACCCATTAACACACATTCACACTCTGATGGCGGAAATCTGCCATGCAAGGCACTACCCATGATCCATCAGGAGCAAGGGTGAAGTGCCCTGCTCAAGGACACAACGGACGTGACAAGGATAGTGGAAGCTTGAACTGAACTTGGAACTTCCAAGTTGCTGGCACGGCCACAGCACCATCTGCGCAACCCTGTCCCCACGTAATAAATACAAACCCCGTTTCCATAGGAGTTGGGAAATTGTGTTAGATGTAAATATAAACTGAATACAATGAGTTTCAAATCCTTTTCAACCCATATTCAGTTGAATATGCTACAAAGACAACATAGTTCATGTTCAAACTGATAAACTTTTTTTTTGTTTTGTAAATAATCATTAACTATAGAATTTGGTGCCAGCAACACGTGACAAAGAAGTTGGGAAAGGTGGCAATAAATACTGCTAAAGTTGAGGAATGCTCATCAAACACTTATTTGGAACATCCCACAGGTGTGCAGGCTAATTGGGAACAGGTGGGTGCCATGATTGGGTATAAAAACAGCTTCCCAAAAAATGCTGTCTTTCACAAGAAAGAATGGGGCGAGGTACACCCCTTTGTCCACAACTGCATGAGCAAATAGTCAAACAGTTTAAGAACAACGTTTCTCAAAGTGCAATTGCAAGAAATTTAGGCATTTTAACATCTACGGTCCATAATATCATCAAAAGGTTCAGAGAATCTGGAGAAGTCACTCCACGTAAGCGGCATGGCCGGAAACTAACATTGAATGACCGTGACCTTCGATCCCACTGTATCAAAAACCATCTATAACCGATATCACCACATGGGCTCAGGAACACTTCAGAAAACCACTGTCACTAAATGCAGTTTGTCGCTACATCTGTAAGTGCAAACTAAAGCTCTACTATGCAAAGCAAAAGCCATTTATCAACAACATCCAGAAACACCACTGGTTTCTCTGGGCCTGAGATCATCCAAGATGGACTGATGCAATGTGGAAAAGTGTTCTATGGTCTAACGAGTCCACAATTCAAATTGTTTTTGGAAATATGCGACATCGTGTCATTCGGACCAAAGGGGAAGCGAACAATCCAGACTGTTATCGATGCAAAGTTAAAAAGCCAGTATCTGTGATGGTTTTGGGGTGCATTAGTGCCCAAGGCATGGGTAACTTACACATCTGTGAAGGCACTATTAATGCTGAAAGGTACATACAGGTTTTGGAACAACATATGCTGGCATCAAAGCGCCGTCTTTTTCATGGACGCCCCTGCTTATTTCAGCAAGACAATGCCAAGCCACATTTAGCACGTGTTACAACAGCGTAGCTTCGTACAAATAAGAGTGCGGGTACTTTCCTGGCCCGCCTGCAGTCCAGACCTGTCCCCCATCAAAAATGTGTGGCGCATTATGAAGCGTAAAATACGACAGCGGAGACCCCGGACTGTTGAACAACTGAAGCTCTAAATAAAACAAGAATGGGAAAGAATTCCACTTTCAAAGCTTCAACAATTAAAAGAAGAGGTGATGTAACACAGTGGTGAACATAACCTTTCGTAACTACTTTGGCATGTGTTGCAGCCATGAAATTTTAAGTTAATTATTGTTTGCAAAAACAAATAAAGTGTATGAGTTTGAAAATCAAATATCTTGTCTTTGTAGTGCATTCAATTGAATGTGAGTTGAAAAGGATTTGCAAATCATTGTATTCCGTTTATATTTACATCTGACACAATTTCTCAACTCATATGGAAACGGGGTTTGTAAATGTTAATAAAAGTAAGCTTTCAACGCAGCCAATGAGAGGTCCTCTATCCTGCCCATAAAGCCTGATAAATAACCATCCAAAAAGTGCCAACAATACTCCATTTACATTTCGTGAATTGAATAGTAACCAAATACTCCAGCACCCCACGTGACCCTAAAAGGGGAAAAGCGGTAGAAAGTAGATGGATGGATAGTGATATTGTTATTATAAGTGCTGACGCAGACAAACTATTTATAGTGGCGGCGTGGTCTCCAGCTTGTGTGCCAATGAGCACATCATCAGCTGCTTCCTCACCTCAGTGTTTGTCGAAGTTTATTGTAGACGATAAATAATGCCTCTCACCTGGACAGTAGAAAGATGAGGGTGTAATCTGACATGTTTATGCACTTTGACAGCCAATTTAGAAATGGTATAAAAGCAGCTTCAATGAAATGCTAAGTAATTCACAAACAAGGATGGGGCGAGGCTCAAAACTTTGTAAGCAAATTGTCGAACAGTTTTAGAACAACATTTCTCAACGAGCTATTGCAAGGAATTTAGGGATTTTACCATCTACGGTCCGTAAAATCATCAAAAAGTTCAGAGAATTGGGAGAAATCACTGCATGTAAGCGATGATGTTACGGACTTTTGATCCCTCAGGCGGTACTGCATCAAAAACGACATCAGTGTATAAAGGATATCACCACATGGGCTCAGGAACACTTCATAAAACCACTGTCAGTAACTACAGTTGGTCGCTACATCTGTAAGTGCAAGTTAAAACTCTACTATGCAAAGCCAAACCCATTTATTAACAATATCCTGAAACGCCACCGGCTTGGCTGGGCCCGAGCTCACCTAAGATGGACTGATGCAAAGTGGAAAGGTGTTCTGTGGTCTGACGAGTCCACATTTCAAATTACATTTGGAAACAGAGGACGTGGTGTCCTCCAGAACAAAGAGGAAAATAACCATCCGGATTGTTATAGGCGCAAACTACTTCGGCACGTGTTGCAGCCATCAAATTCTAAGTTAATTACTATTTGCAAAAAAAACAAAGTTTATGAGTTTGAACATCAAATATATTGTCTTTGTAGCACATTCAATTGAATATGGGTTGAAAAGGATTTGCAAATTGTTGTATTCTGTTTCTACTTACATCTAACACAATTTCCAAACTCTTATGGAAACGGGGTTTGTATTATGTTTGTTAACTCTCATGAAGTCTGCAGTGCGTAATAATCAGTGATGTTGTAGAAAAAAAGCAAACGTTCAGATGTGTTGTTTAAATTAATACGCAGAGTATGCTTAAAATTATCAAAATATATACATATTACATGTTATTAATATGCTTGTTATCTCACATTTATATTTACATCATGTATATAAAACCTAAATGGAGGTGGTTGGTTATTTTTAAAGGGCTTAATAGGCAGAATAGAGCAACTCCCATTAGTTCCATTTATTTACTATTTAGAATGTATTAAAAAAATAAAAACATATTTGTTTTTGTCTTAAAGATTGTGAATGACAGACAAAATTAAATTGAAAAAACGGTGCAGTTCACCTTTAAGAATGTCTATCATGCTTCTTTATAGCTGTTTTTTTTTTTACCTTAGAGCAAGGGTGCCCACACTTTTTCTGCAGGCGAGCTACTTTTCAATTGACCAACTCGAGGGGATCTACCTCATTTATATATATCATTTATATTTATTTATTTATGAAAGAGACATTTTTGTAAACAAGTTAAATGTGTTTAATGATAATACAAGCATGTGTAACACATATAGATGCCTTTCTTTCACGAAGACAAGAATATAAATTGGTGTATTACCTGATTCTGATGACTTGCATTGATTGGAATCAGACAGTAATGATGATAACGCCCACATTTTCAAATGGAGGAGAAAAAAAGTTGTCCTTTCTGTACAATACCACATGAAAGTGGTTGGTTTTTGGCATCTAATTCATCCAGCTTCCATACACTTTACAAGAAAAACATTGGCGGCAAATTCCGTAGCTTGCTTGATTGACATTCACGGCACCCGAGGGTCTTGTGAGATGACGCTGGCTGCTGCCAGTTCATTATTATGAAAAAATGACAGAGAGGAAGGCGAGAAACACTTTTTATTTCAACAGACTTTCGCGCCGTCCCTTCCGTCAAAACTCTAAAGGCCGACTGCACATTTCCTATCTTCACAATAAAAGCCCTGCATCATGCTGCCTGCGCTAAGAAAATAAGAGTCTCGGAAAGCTGGCGTCCACAAGTGATGATCTTGCAGCAGCCAGCGTCATCTCACAAGACCCTCCGGTACCGTGAATGTCATTTAAGGGACGTTTTGGTGAAGATTGATGATCACTAATTTTTAGGTCTATTTTTTTTAAAAGCCTGGCTGGAGATCGACTGACACACCCCCCGCGGTCGACTGGTAGCTCGCGATCGACGTAATGGGCACCCCTGCCTTAGAGGATATTCTAAAAAGCTTCTTTGCGCTGTTTTTTCCTTTAAGGATATTCTAACAATTTTCTTTGCTCTCTTTTTTCCTTTAAGGATATTCTAACAAGCTTCTTTGCGCTCTTTTTTCCCTTTAAGGATGTTCTAACAGGCTTCTTTACTCTGTTTTTTTCTTTCAATGATATTCTAATAGGTTTTTTTAATGCAGTTTTTAGATGGTAAACTTTTCCACTGCTTGTTTTAAAGAGGGTTTGGAAAGGTGGCAGTTTTTCCTTTCACACTTGCAGTCAAAGCATGATTGTGTGTTCGTGTGCGGACGTTATGAGTGTTTCTGGAAAAAAAAAGACATTTCCTGTGAGCACAGTGAGTGTGCAAAGCATCACAAGGGTGGAGCTTACAGAAACAATCAGCGGTGACTAAACAAACGTCGGACCAAAAAGGGGACGAGACTTCATTGGTAAACAAGTTTGTGTTTAATGAAAGACTGGATGTCCTCCAGAAGAGAAATATTTTATGTACTGCAGATCGGCGCTCTTACGATCCGAGACCACCTGTGAATAGGGAAAAACGTATACTGCTGCATCGAGGGGCCACAGTAGGCTACGACAGCCAGCCCCTCCTCCAACTTCTGCTAGCTTGATGCTAACTTTTGAATCAATATTTGCATTAAAAGCGAGTGTTATATATTAGCCTTTGATTGACAAAACGCCGCTGTACAGAGAGGTACACGGACGTAAGGAGAAATACAGAGTGCCAATAAACCTTAAGGGCACTGCCTTTGCGTGCCAGCCCAGTCACATAATGCCTACAACTTTTCACACACACAAGTGAATGCAAGCCATACTTGGTCAGACTGAGGGTGGCCGTATAAACAACTTTAATACTGTTACAAATATGCGCCACACTGTGAACCCACACCAAACAAGAATGACAAACACATTTCGGGAGAACATCCGCACCGTAACACAACATAAACACAACAGAACAAATACCCAGAACCCCTTGCAGCAGTAACTCTTCCGGGACGCTACAATATACATACCACCCCCACACACCTCAACCCTGCCTCCCCAACCCCGCCCACTTCAACCTCCTCATGCTCTCTCAGGGAGAGCATATCACAAATTCCAAGCTGCTGTTTTGAGGCATGTTAAAAAATATAACAAGGCACTTTTTGACTTCAATAATAAATATGGCAGTACCATGTTGGCATTTTTTTCCATAACTTGAGTTGATTTATTTTGGAAAACCTTGTTACATTGTTTAATGCATCCAGCGGGGCATCACAACAAAATTAAGCATAATAATGTGTTAATTCCACGACTGTATATATTGGTTGATATCGGTATCGGTAATTAAGAGTTGGACATTATCGGAATATCGGATATCAGCAAAAAAGCCATTATCGGACATCTCTAATAATGAACGATAAACGATAGAACAGATGAAATTACAGTCCAAAGTCGAGATTTAAGCGCTATAATTGGACTTCTGTCCATCCCGTGTTGTGCATAGCGTTTTACGTGAGGAAGTTAATGTAAAATGTCAATTAAAGAATAACAGACTGCTTCATATTAAAATGTAATGCATACTACATACAGTATACTATATTCTTTGCCCTTTATGTTCCAACACTGATAAGAATATAACAGCACATTTCCTGACTTTATCACTGTCTCGCGTGCTGGGTGCACACCAAATGTAAATCCAAAATCAGAGTAGAAGGCTAATGCGGGCTCCAAGAGGGTTCATATACTCATTGGAAATAAAGGACAATAGAAAAACAGACCAATCACAGCCTTTAAGGATAAATCAGAAAATTTTTGGGAGATGTTCGTCAAGCTTGGAGGGGTCGGAGCAAGACAACATGCTGACGCCTTAATGCAGGAACAAAAACCAGCGTGGATGAGTTAGTAACGCTAGTGCTATCGTGTACCTTTTCTAATTGTAGGTGAGGCAGTATAGGATATGGAGCTGGATCAGAATGATTCTTGGTTCGTCGGAGCCCAGGGGGTGCAACAACACATGGAGGTGTACACATTGAACAATTATTTGCAAACATTTAGGAATTTTGAACTGTGCACAATAATAATATGTGTATGTACAGTATGTACATATGTATGTATATGTATGTATATATGTATGTGTGTATGAATCAATGTATAACAGAGAAATGATGAGGCAGATAGTAGCGTCTGTTGTCTTCTCTTGCTACAGTCTGACTGACATCAATTGAAGACTGCTGGCCTTTTCACTAACTCACTAAGGGGGAAATTCCCACTGGTGGCAAAATGGAGATACAACTCCCAACATGATATTCATCAAATGTCATATAGGCTCTTGCATACAAATATACACGTGAAAAATAACAGATATTGCCTAATGAGACCACACATTTGTGTCTCATATATACAGTACAGACCAAAAGTTTAGACACACCTTCTCATTCAATGGTTGTCTTTATTTTCACGACTATTTACATTGTAGATTGTCACTGAAGGCATCAAAACTATGAATGAACACATGTGGAGTTTGGTGAAATAACTGAAAACATGTTTTATATTGTAGTTTCTTCAAAATTGCCACCCTTTGCTCTTTATTACTGCACACTCTTGGCATTCACTTGATGAGCTTCAGGAGGTAGTCACCTGAAATTGTTTTCACTTCACAGGTGTCATAGGATGCCTTAACTGACAATCTACAAGGTAAATAGTCATGAAATTAAAGAAAACACATTTGAATGAGAAGGTGTGTCCAAACCTTTGACCTTTGAAAAAAAAAATCTCCTTCTGACCTCGGTGGGATGGTATATGTATCATCCTTAAGCTAGGGTCCTCTACCAGAAGCCTGGGAGTTTGAGGATTCTGCGCAGTATCTTGGCTGTTCCTAGGACTGCGCTCCTCTGGACTGAGGCTTCAGATGTTGTTCCTGGGATCTGTTGGAGCCACTTTCCCAGTTTGGGGGTTACTGTTCCCCCTAGGGGACCGAAAGCAATGGACGACGAGCGGGTCTAACATGATATTGTGAAAGTCCAAACCATAGTGGATCTAACATATCGGTGAGAGTCCAGTCCAAAGTGGATTCAATATAGTAGCGAGAGTCCCGTCCAAAGTGGAGCCAGCAGGAAACCATCCCAAGTGGAGCCGGATCAGCAGCGCAGGGATGTCCCCAACCGATACACAGGCGAGCGGTCCATCCTGGGTCTCGACTCTGGACGAGCGGTCCATCCTGGGTCCCGACTCAGGACGAGCGGTCCATCCTGGGTCCTGACTCTGGACAGTCAGTACTTCATCCATAATTACCGGACCTGTGTCCACCACCCCTACAAGGGAGAGGGGGACAAAGGAGAAAAAGAAAAGAGAGAGCAGATCAACTGGTCTAAAAAGGTTGTTTATTTAAAGCTTAGAGTATACAAATGAGTTTTAAGGTGAGACTTAAATGCTTCTACTGAGGTGGCATCTCGAACTGTTACAGGGAGGGAATTCCAGAGTACTGGAGCCCGAATGGAAAACGCACTATAGCCCGCAGACTTTTTTTGGGCTCTGGGAATCACTAATAAGCCGAAGTCCTTTGAACGCAGATTTCTTGCGTTCTTGTACAATACAATCGGCAAGATAGGATGGAACTAGACCGTGTAGTATTTTATACGTAAGTAGTAAAACTTTAAAGTCACATCTTAAGTGCACAGGAAGCCAGTGCAGGTGAGCCAGTACAGGCGTAATGTGATCAAACTTTCTTGTTCTTGTAAAAATTCTAGCAGCCGTATTTTGTAACAACTGTAATCTTTTAATGCTAGACATGGGGAGACCCGAAAATAATACGTTAGAGTAATCGAGACGAGACGTAACAAACGCATGGATAATGATCTCGGCGTCGCTAGTGGACAAAATGGAGCGAATTTTAACGATATTACGGAGATGAAAGAAGCCCCTTTTAGTAATGCTTTTATTGTGTGACACATACGAAAGAGTTTGGTCGAAGATAATACCCAGATTCTTTACCGAGCCAGCTTGTTTAATTGTTTGGTTGTCAAATGTTAAAGTTGTACTATTAAATAGAGGTCGGTGTCTAGCAGGACCGATAATCAGCATTTCCGTTTTCTTGGCGTTGAGTTGCAAAAAGTACATCCATTGTTTAATTTCATTAAGAAATGCCTCCGGCTGACTACAATCCGGTGTGTTGGTCAGCTTTACGAGCATGTAGAGTTGGGTGTCATCAGCATAACAGTGAAAGCTAACACCGTATTTGCGTATGATGTCACCTAGCGGCAGCATGTAGATGCTGAAGAGTGCAGGGCCAAGGACTGAACCCTGGGGAACTCCACATGTTACCTTAACATAGTCCGAGGTCCCATTGTTATGGGAGACGCACTGCATCCTGTCAGTAAGATGAGAGTTAAATCAAGACAGGGCTAAGTATGACATACCAATTCGTGTTTTGATATGCTCTAATAAAATATTATGATCAACAGTATCGAAAGCAGCGCGAAGATCGAGGAGCAGCAACATAGATGACGCATCAGAATACATCGTTAGCAATAGATCATTAGTCATTATTGTGAAGGCTGTCTCCGTGGAGTGATTTGCCCTGAAACCGGATTGAAAGGTTTCAGATAGATTGTTAGACGCTAAGTGTTCATTTAGCTGCTCTGCAACAATTTTTTTGAGGATTTTCAAAATAAAGGGAAGGTGAGAAACCAGTCGGTAGTTTACTATGAGGTCAGGATATATGTTTTTTTCCTGCTATATTATGCATTTTCGGCCGGTGCAACGTATACACCGGAGCGACTTATAATCCGAAAAATACGGTACTTTTTACATTCAAACCAAAACAGTTACAATTCCCGTTATATTGGAATCAATACCGGTACATACGCCACCAATTTACTTTTGTGTGTTCATGTGTTAATTAATGTTAATTAGTTTTTAATGTAAAATTTAACAGTAAGCTGAATATATTAACTGTGTTATCAAGTTGTTATATTTTGTTTTCTTACTCTGGGTATCGTTTGCAAACATGCATTCATTTCCGTTTGTCCTCGGTGTGTTGCCGGAGTCAAGAAAGTAGTCTTTGCCATTGAGGTGAAAATGCCGGCTTTGTCTTTGATTAGTCGTACAAAGGGTTTATACTGTAGGTATTGTACTTATTACACACAAACGGTTTAGTTGTAATGTGCATCGTAGTTGTAGTTGTCGTTAACACATTTGTAGGTGTTAAAATCGCTATGTAAAATCACTAATGCTTATCGATAGCATTTATGTGGCATATCCAATGTAAATTAGAAGCAAACTCACATCCATCCATCCATCCATTTTCTACCTCTTGTCCCACCGCCCGAATGCAGCTGAGATAGGCTCCAACAAACGCACATACTTTTTAAAATGTTTTCTATCAGTCACACTTTTTTTGCTGGCATGTAAAATTCCAGCATTAATTTCTGTTTGCTTGCTAAGTGTTTGAGTCTACAACCGAACATGTCGTCACGTGCAACAAATATCAGAATATGGCACTGTTTGAGTTTACCTTTGACTGCAATAAGTGTGTCTAGTTATACAACAAATCGCTTTTGTACTTGACCAAAACAAGCAAACTAACGCACCAGAGTTCCTTTAAACGGAAGCAAAAGTGAAATGTGCTTTGATGAAACAAACGTCTTAGACATTATTGTTGTTGCTCCTGACAAATAGACGCTCACTCGGTTACGTCGTAACGTTTGTGTACCGGGCAGATTACAACCTTTTAACTGACGTGTTTATCGCAGTTCCCCAGAAAGTGTAAGGTCGAGTGTGACGCACGGAAGTAGCATAAAAGCCACCAAAACAAAGAGAATTTAGGAAGAGAAGGAAAACAGAGAAGTAGAAATACAACCACATGAGTTTCCCCATTTTCTATTTTTAATGGCGAGTGTTATAAAATTGTTTCACAATACTGTTGTCATTTAAGGCCTACTGAAATGAGATTTTCTTATTTAAACGGGGATAGCGAGTCCATTCTATGTGTCATACTTGATCATTTCGAGACATTGACATATTTTTGCTGAAAGGACATCCACGATAAAGTTCGCAACTTTTGGTCGCTCATAAAAAAGCCCTGCCTTTACCGAAAGTAGCAAACAATGACGTGACCGGTGTGAGGGCTCCTCACATCCTCACATTGTTTATAATGGGAGCCTCCAGCATCAAGAGCTATTCGGACGGAGAAGGCAACAATTTCCCAATTATTTTGAGCGAGGATGAAAGATTCGTGGATGAGGATATTGATAGTGAAGGACTAGAAAAAAAAAAAAAGGCGATTGCATTGGGAGGGATTCAGATGTTTTTAGACAAATTTACTAGGATAATTCTGGGAAATCCCTTATCTTTCTATTGTGTTGCTAGTGTTTTAGTGAGTTAAATAGTACCTGATAGTCGGAGGGGTGTGTCCACGGGTGTTTTGACGCCAGTCTCTGAGGGAAGTCACCCTGACAAAGCTTAACCTATTGCTACTATAACAATGTACAGGGTTAATACAGATTGCTTTTCTTTTTTCCCCTCCATTAATCTGATTTCTTTTTTAATTCAATTCATATTTTTACATATATGTATTATTGCATTTGAAACAATTGTAGTGTTGATAATAAAGGTAATGATTGTTATTATTCATTATCAATAGTGTTATTTCAATTGGTATTTGTATTGCTCAAATTATAGTGTAATAATGTTCACTGTCATGTTTGTGTTATTAATATTTACTTCACCAACTGCTTCATTGCTATCACTTTTGGATGAAGTGAATTATATTTCATATAGCGCTTTTTCTCTAGTGACTCAAAGCGCTTTTTACACCTCCTTTCATCTCCGTAATATCGCTAAAATTCGCTCCATTCTGTCCACTAAAGACGCTGAGATCATTATCCATGCGTTTGTTACGTCTCGTCTCGATTACTGTAACGTATTATTTTCGGGTCTCCCCATGTCTAGCATTAAAAGATTACAGTTGGTACAAAATGCGGCTGCTAGACTTTTGACAAGAACAAGAAAGTTTGATCACATTACGCCTGTACTGGCTCACCTGCACTGGCTTCCTGTGCACTTAAGATGTGACTTTAAGGTTTTACTACTTACATATAAAATACTACACGGTCTAGCTCCATCCTATCTTGCCGATTGTATTGTACCATATGTCCCGGCAAGAAATCTGCGTTCAAAGGACTGCAGCTTATTAGTGATTCCCAAAGCCCAAAAAAAGTCTGTGGGCTATAGAGCGTTTTCATTTCGGGCTCCAGTACTCTGGAATGCCCTCCCGGTAAAAGTTCAAGATGCCACCTCAGTAGAAGCATTTAAGTCTCACCTTAAAACTCATTTGTATACTCTAACCTTTAAATAGACTCCCTTTTTAGACCAGTTGATCCTCCGTTTCTTTTCCTTTTCTCCTATGTCCCACTCTCCCTTGTGGAGTGGGTCCGGTCCGATCCGGTGGCCATGTACTGCTTGCCTGTGTATCGGCTGGGGACATCTCTGCGCTGCTGATCCGCCTCCGCTTGGGATGTTTTCCTGCTGGCTCCGCTGTGAACGGGACTCTCGCTGCTGTGTTGGATCCGCTTTGGACTGGACTCTTGCGACTGTGTTGGATCCATTATGGATTGAACTTTCACAGTATCATGTTAGACCCGCTCGACATCCATTGCTTTCCTACTCTCCAAGGTTCTCATAGTCATCATTGTCACCGAAGTCCCACTGGGTGTGAGTTTTCCTTGCCCTTATGTGGGCCTACCGAGGATGTCGTAGTGGTTTGTGCAGCCCTTTGAGACACTAGTGATTTAGGGATATATAAGTAAACATTGATTGATTGATTGATTTACATAGTGAAACCCAATATCTAAGTTACATTTAAACCAGTGTGGGTGACACTGGGAGCAGGTGGGTAAAGTGTCTTGCCCAAGGACACAACGGCAGTAACTAGGATGGCGGAAGTGGGGATCGAACCTGCAACCCTCAAGTTGCTGGCATGGCCGCTCTACCAACCGAGTTATACCGCCCATATTTGTACATACCGTAATTGCTGATATTGTTGTTGTTGTGGTTGTGATTGTTGTTGTTTTTGTCGTTGTTGTTTCTCTGTCTTATCCCCCTCTTGTCCCCTCATTTTCCACCTCTGTCTTCCTTTTTTCCTGTTTCTATTCCCTCCTGCTCCAGTCCGGCTGCGCCAAACATCAATTATCCCATTTAAAAAAGTTAAATATAAAACAAGGCAACAAGAGAAGTATCCCACACGTCTCTTTTGTAAAGTAAATCTGTACAGCAATTATGGGCATCTACATCAACTATATAATTTGGCTGAGTAGCTGGACAGGACCAAAAAAACAAAACAAAACAAAAACAGAGTGTGGGTGGGAAGTTATCAAGACTCATGATACTGATCCGTGTGCCCCCAGGTGTGACAGCAACATGTGACATCAGTCTGTCTGCATACTTGAGCAGATTACAAACCCTAAGAGGTGCTAAGAGATATTTATCAGCGCTAGCTTCGGGTTTCAGACGTGCACGAGTGCCAGTAGACACGCTGCTGTGTGTTGGCTGAAATCAGTCAATGGAGATGGGGAGCAGCACCGGAGTAAATACTTTCCTGCGTCAAAGAGAGGACTTATTGATCCTGGCTGCTTTCCCGGCGAGGCCTTCTTTGGTCACATGCTGGATTATTTTAGAAGCTGTGGGTGATTGGATAAGGCACAAAGATTCAATCATCAGCATATAATTCTTTGTTTTGATACACATGTCAAAAGGCAATCATTTTGGCCGTACGATAACGATAAAACGATATATATAGACTAGGGCGAAATGGCAGCCAAAACAGAATCATGTGAAAAAAGGAGCATACGAAAAGCCAAGGTTTTGCTGTATCCAATATAGGTTAGGGATGCGTATTTAATTTACTTAGTACTTTTCTAGTTACCGACCAAATTTTGTCAGTACTACCGTAAAATTGAACAGTACCACTTTTTTTTCCTATTTTAAATCTTAATCTTTTCTTGTCTTGTTTTTCAGTTGCGCTGAAAAAAATGATCTCACACACACTAAGAACATTACCATTTTGTCTGTAGTTACTCCTGAAATTGCTGATTCCCATCCTCAATCAAAGTTTATTTGTATAGACCGTAATCACAAATGTCTCAAAGGGCTGCACAAACCTCAACGACATCTTGGCATCTAGGGCAAGAAAATACTCAACTCAATGGACACAATGACAAACCTTGGAATGGACTGCAGATGTGGGGACCTGTGCAACTGATGCCGAGTAGATACAGTTGATACCGTGAGAGTCCACTCCATAGTGAGGCCAGCAGGACAAGTCAACAGCGCAGAGACGTCGCCAACTGATGCAAAGAGGAGTGTTCCATCCAGGGTCCTGACTTGGAACAGCTAGCACCACCTCTGTGGAAACTGATCCGTGGTCACCTGATAACATCTCCACGCAGGAGATGGGGGCAAAGCAGAAAAGAGAGACGGCAGATCATCCATCCATCCATTTTCTACCGCTTATTCCCTTTGGGGTCGCGGGGGGCGCTGGTGCCTATCTCAGCTACAATCGGGCGGAAGGCGCTGTACACCCTGGATCAGTCGCCACCTCATCGCAGGGCCAACACAGATAGACAACATTCACACTCACATTCACACACTAGGGCCAATTTAGTGTTGCCAATCAACCTATCCCCAGGTGCACGTCTTTGGAGGTGGGAGGAAGCCGGAGTACCCGGAGGGAACCCATGCAGTCACGGGGAAAACATGCAAAATCCACACAGAAAGATCCCCTGTCCGGAATTGAACCCAGGACTACTCAGGACCTTCGTATTGTGACGCAGATGCACTAACCCCTCTTCCACCGTGCTGCCCGACGGCAGATCAACCGATCTAAAAAGAGGTATTTTTAAAGGCTAGAGTATACAAATGAGTTTTAAGATGGGATGTAAATCTTTCTACTGAGGTAGCATCTCTAACTGTTACCTAGAGGGCATTCCCGAGTACTGGAGACCGAATAGAAAACGCTCTAAAGCCTGCAAACTTTTTTGGAGGGGCTCTGGGAATCACTAATAAACCGGAGTTCTTAGAACGCAGATTTCTGCCCTGGACATATTGTACAATACAATCAGCTAGATAAGATAGAGGTAGACCGTTTAGTATTTTATACGTAATTAGTAAAACCTTAAAGTCACATCTTAAGTGCACAGGAAGCCAGTGCAGGTGAGCCAGTACAGGCGTAATATGATCAAACTTTCTTGTTCTTGTCAAAAGTTTAGCAGCCGCATTTTGTACCAACTGTAATATTTTAATGCTAGACATAGGGAGACCCGAAATTAATACGGTACAGTAATCGAGACGAGACATAACGAATGCATGAACAATGATCTCATCCTTGGTGGTGGGCAAAATGGGACAACATTTTGCGATATTACAGGGATGAAAAAAGGCTGTTTTGCTAACACTCTTAATGTGCGACTCAAATGAAAGAGTTGGGTCAAAGATAATACCCAGATTCTTTACCAAGTCGCTTTGTATAATTGTTTGGTTGCCAAATGTTAAGGTGATATTATTAAATAGGTGCCGATGTCTAACAGGACCGATAATCAACATTTCGGTTTTTTTAGCGTTACGTTGCAAAAGATTGCTGGACATCCATGGTTTAATGTCATTAAGACACGCCTCCAGGTGACTACAATTTGGTGCATCGGTCAGCTTTAGATGCATGTAAAGTTGGCTGTCATTAGCACAACAGTGAAAGCTAACACTGTATTTGCGTATGATGTCCCCGAGCGGCAGCATGTAGATGCTGAAGACTGCAGGGGCAAGAACCGAACCCTGTGGAATTCTCCACGTTACCTTAAAGGGGAACATTGTCACAATTTCAAAAAGGTTGAAAACAATAAAAATCAGTTCCCAGTGGCTTGTTGGTTTTTTTGAAGTTTTTTTTTTTAATTTTACCGGTCCCGGAATATCCCTAAAAAAAGCTTTAAAGTGCCTTTTTTTCCGCTCTCTGCGAAGACACGATCCATTTTCCTGTGACGTCACACAGTGCTGCCAATGTAAACAAACAATGCCGAATAGCACAGCAAGATATAGCGACATTAGCTCGGATTCAGACTCGGATTTCAGCGGCTTAAGTGATTCAACAGATTATGCATGTATTGAAACGGATGGTTGGAGTATGAAAGTATTGAAGAAGAAACTGAAGCTATTGAGCGAATAGCTATTGACGCCATTCATAGCCACAGCATGGCCGAATAGCTGCGTTAGCATCGCCGGTAAAATGTGCGGACCAAACGATCGGGACTTTCGCATCTTGTGACACTGGAGCAACTTAAATCCGTCGATTGGTAAGTGTTTTTTTCGCATTAAATGTGGGTGGGAGGAAACGTAATATAGTTGCAAATGCATCTGCAGGTTATTTATACATCTCTGTGCCATGTATGTTTTAGCACCGCCGGTAAATAGCATGTTAGCATCGATTAGCATAGTATGTTAGCATCGATTAGCTGGCAGTCACGCAACCAAATACGTCTGATTAGTACATAAGTCAACAACATCAACAAAACTCACCTTTGTGATTTCCTTGACTTTATCGTTGCAAATGCATCTGCAGGTTATCCATACATCTCTGTGCCATGTCTGTCATCGCCGGTAAAATGTGCAGACACTCCAGCACATTCAATGGGGTCTGGCGGCAGATTTCTTGCCACTTTCGCATCTTAGGGCCTGTGGTGCAACTTGAATCCCTCCCTGTTAGTGTTGTTACACCCTCCGACAACACACCGACGAGGCATGATGTCTCCAAAGTTCCAAAAAATAGTCGAAAAAACGGAAAATAACAGCTGAGACCCGGTGTTTGCAAGGTGTTGAAAATGAAAATGGCGGCTGTATTACCTCGGTGACGTCACATTCTGACGTCATCGCCAAAAGAGCCATAAACAGAAAGGCTTTTAATTCGCCAAAATTCACCCATTTAGAGTTCGGAAATCGGTTAAAAAAATATATGGTGTTTTTTCTGCACCATCAAGGTATATATTGACACTTACATAGGTCTGGTGATAATGTTCCCCTTTAACATACTCCGAGACGCACTGCATCCTGTCATTAAGATTAGAGTTAAACCAGGAAAAGGCTAAGTCTGACATACCAATACGTGTTTTGGTATGTGCTAATATAATGTTAAGATCGACGGTATCAAAAGCAGCTCTGAGATCAAGTTTCAACAACAATGATGACACATCAATCCATAGTTAGCAGTAGATCATTAGTCACTTTTGTGAGGGCTGTCTCCGTAGAGTAATTTGCACTGAAACCAGACTGAAAGGGTTCACAGAGATTGTTAGATGGCAAGTGTTCATTTAGCTGCTTTGCAACAGTTTTTTTTTTTTAAGGTGTTTTCAAGATAAAGGGAAGGTAGTTTACCATAAGGTCAGAATTAAGGTTTTATATATATATATATATATATATATATGTGTGTGTGTGTGTGTATATATATGTTAATCAATGTTCAATCAATGTTTATTTATATTGCCCTAAATCAAGAGTGTCTCAAAGGGCTGCACAAGCCATAACAACATCCTCGGTTCAGGTCCCACATCAGGGCAAGGAAAAACTCAACCCAATTAGACAATGAGAAACCTTGGAAAGGAAAATTGATAATCTCTTTAGTTTCCGACATTATCTTACCTGCTTCTGTATTTTCACTATATATAATATTTTGCTTTGTGTACTTCTGCTTCTTGTTTTGTGATGATATAACCCCCAACAGCCACTGTATGACTTCCTCCACAGTTACAGCATGTAACAGTGGCATTGCTTCCACATTTTCCACTTTCATGTTTTTCTCCAAACCTTCCACAACGTTGCTTTGCCCGCTCTGCTTTTCTGTACGCATTCTTGCTATATGTCCATATCTTATAAAAAGCAATTAGTGTTAACGTGCACACCAGGTATCACAACCAAACAAAAATACCCTGTGACCATAAAGAAAAGTAACATCACAAATGTTACAAAGCCACTCTGCCGGTGCCTTTTGGCAAGCTTGCAGGAGTTTGGCACCATTTGTCCACTTCAAAGTCACCAGCCTGCTTTGTTCCTCTGTCAGGCGCACAAATTGTGTCGTCAACAAACTGATAAGAATATTAGTGAGCCTTCTGCTGGTCTATTGCACGCAGCAACAGAAGGTCTTTGATTGGCTGTTGTATCCTCCTGATGAGTTCAAGACCCTGCAGAAAAACAAGACAAGTATTTAGTAGGCTTTTTGTAGTCCTTACAACTGCTGGAGTGCTCCCTCACTCGCTGACTTTTGACCCAAACAATCTGATTATTTCGCTCTTATCATGCTGCAAGTCTGCCTCAGGGAATGACTGACGAATCCACAATTTGAACTATTTTTCAGTTTAGATTTTGCCTCGCGTTAAAAGTTTAGATGCACTTTTCCAATGCTGATCAATGACAAAGTGTCTGCGACTTTGATGCGAAGAATCAATGACATCTACTAGCCACCTACTACTTGCAGGCATCTTTTATTTTTATTTTATTTTTCTATC
Source organism: Nerophis ophidion (assembly GCF_033978795.1). NCBI lineage: Eukaryota > Metazoa > Chordata > Actinopteri > Syngnathiformes > Syngnathidae > Nerophis > Nerophis ophidion. The sequence continues at coordinate 21,288,488 of NC_084626.1, forward strand.
TGTGCGTTGCGTATATAAGTAGGTAACACTAGTACAAAAATGTAAACTTTTTTGAGTCAAAGTAGCTCAATAAAGTTGTCCTATAGATCAAAAACTCTGCACTGTCCACTTTATGCAATTCTATCTGCTAAAGCTCATGTCAACATTGAGTCATATATCCTTTTAAAAAAACTAATTATAAAAATGCCTGTATTCCTGCACAAAATAATAAACGACCACATACATGCACACATGCGGTTTAGCAACCCGAAAAAACAGTGGTGTGCCGTCAGGGCCAGCAAGCCCTTCTCTGCTGGCCTAACATAACCAAAAATCATGATCATAATTAAAGATAAAAGTATTTATTTATTTATTTGCCTTTTCAGTGCCTCAGACAGGGAGTCTCTGCAGAGAGTGGGGAGGAAGGCGGAAAAGATTAACAGGACTATAACATACATCCATAAACGTGGATGCCTATGCAAAAGTGCAATATATTTATCGGTACAGTAATCTATTTACAAACCCTGTTTCCATATGAGTTGGGAAATTGTGTTAGATGTAAATATAAACGGAATACAATGATTTGCAAATCCTTTTCAACCCATGTTCAATTGAAAGGCAGAGGGGTTAGTGCGTCGGCCTCACAATACGAAGGTCCTGGGTTCGATCCTGCGCTCAGGATCTTTCTGTGTGGAGTTTGCATGTCCTCCTCGTGACTGCTTGGGTTCGCTCCAGGTACTCCGGCTTCCTCCCACCTCCAAAGACATGCACCTGGGGATAGGTTGATTGGCAACACTAAATTGGCCCTAGTGTGTGAATGTGAGTGTGAATGTTGTTTGTCTATCTGTGTTGGCCCTGCATGAGGTGGCGACTTGTCCAGGGTGTAACCCGCCTTCCGCCCTATTGTAGCTGAGATAGGCTCCAGCGCCCCCCTCAGCCCCAAAGGGAATAAGCGGTAGAAATGGGATGGATGGGCACTACAAAGACTAGATGTTGGATGTTCAAACTCATAAACTTTTTTTTTTTTTTGCAAATAATAATTAACTTGGAATTTCATGGCTGCAGCACATGCCAAAGTAATTGGGAAAGGGCATGTTCACCACTGTGTTACATCACCTTTTCTTTTAACAACACTCAATAAACGTTTTGGAACTGAGGAAACTAATTGTTGATGGTTTGAAAGTGGAATTCTTTCCCATTCTTGTTTTATGTAGAGCTTCAGTCGTTCAACAGACCGGGGTCTCCGCTGTCGTATTTTACGCTTCATAATGCGCCACACATTTTCGATGGGAGACAGGTCTGGACTGCAGGCGGGCCAGGAAAGTACCCACACTCTTTTTTTACGAAGCCACACTGTTGCAACACGTGCTGAATGTGGCTTGGTATTGTCTTGCTGAAATAAGCAGGGGCGTTCATGAAAAAGACGGTGCATAGATGGCAGCATATGTTGTTCCAAAACCTGTATGTACCTTTCAGCATTAATGTTGCCTTCCCAGATGTGTAAGTTACCCATGCCTTGGGCACTAATGCACCCCCATACCATCACAGATGCTGGCTTTTGAACTTTGCGTCGATAACAGTCTGGATGGTTCGCTTCCCCTTTGGTCCGGATGACACGATGTCGAATATTTCCAAAAACAGTTTGAAATGTGGACTCGCCAGACCACAGAACACTTTTCCACTATGCATCAGTCCATCTTAGATGATCTCGGGCCCAGAGAAGCCGGCGGCGTTTCTGGATGTTGTTGATAAATGGCTTTCGCTTTGCATAGTAGAGCTTTAACTTGGACTTACAGATGTAGCGACCAACTGTATTTAGTGACAGTGGTTTTCTGAAGTGTTCCTGAGCCCATGTGTTGATATCCTTTAGGGATCGATGTCGTTTTTTTATACAGTGCCGTCTGAGGGATTGAAGGTCATGGTCATTCAATGTTGGAGTGATTTCTCCAGATTCCCTGAGCTTTTTGATTATATTATGGACTGTAGATGTTGAAATCCCTAAATTTCTTGCAATTGCACTTTGAGAAACGTTGTTCTTAAACTGTTTGACTCTTTGCTCACACAGTTGTTGACAAAAGGGTGTACCTCGCCCCATCTTTTCTTGTGAAAGACTGAGCATTTTTTGGGAAGCTGTTTTTATACCTAATCATGGCACCCCTCTGTTCCCAATTGGCTTGCGCACCTGTGGGATGTTCTAAATAATTGTTTGATTAGCATTCCTCAACTTTTTCAGTATTCATTGCCACCTTTCCCAACTTCTTTGTCACGTGTTGCTGGCATCAAATTCTAAAGTTAATGATTATTTGCAAAAAAAAAAAAAGGTTTATCAGTTTGAACATCAACTATGTTGTCTTTGTAGCATATTCATCCAAATATGGGTTGAAAAGTATTTGCTAATCATTGTATTTCGTTTATATTTACATCTAACACAATTTTCCTACTCATATGGAAACGGGGTTTGTATTGATATTTGCACCTTATTGCTCTTTTATCCCGCACTACAACGAGCTAATGCAGCAAAATGTTGTTCTTATCTATACTGTAATGTTCAAATTTGAATGACAATAAAAATAAGTCTAAGTCTAAATATCTAAAAGTTCATATCCATATTCTCTATATGTCATATTATGCTCCTTCCAGCGTTGTTGTTTTTACTTTGTAGAGTTTGTATCCAATCAGAATTCAGCTAGCTTATGTTGCCATGCTGTACCAAATCTGCCCAGTGCCTTCAGAATCAACAATGCGGGCGTCTGTGCACATACGGGTACATTCAGATGATAGACAGTTGCGATTGCCAATTAGATCATGAGTTGTTGTCAGTAAGGCCTTCTAGATGGCCTCACGTTGAACGTGAAATTTATGCGTCCTGTGATCGGATACTCACTGGAACCGTTAGCGGATTAAATTGAGAACACATAGAGTTGATAGACAGTTGTGATAGCCAATCAGATCGCAAGTTGTTGACAGTAGCCTATCTACGTAGCCTGATGTTAAAGAGACTGTAATTGGACACTCACTTGGATACTCAAAGTGAGTATCCAATCATAAGTTTCAACTTAGCAGGAAGCAGGAAGTGTTGACCCACAAAGAAGGAGAAGAAAACGTTGATTAGGTGGCAGATATATATTGTGATGTTATGAGCTAGGTAACATGAGAACTCCATTACCCAGCATGCCACAGTCGTGAAGAGCATGCGCGTAGCCCCGTTTAGGTTGTCGAATGTAGACATGCCGGCAGCTGGATGTTATCAATGAGCACGCTGTGGAGTGAACTATAAAAACTCAGCCAACACGCCTCGTCTGCATCTTTTATGATTAGACAAGACAACACATATATCTGCGAGGCCGTTTTCAAGAAGGATATTTAAAGAGAAACTACATTTTGTGAGATGATGTCGGCGATGAAATAGGGAAATGCCTGCCATTTCCACTCCAATCAGCCGACTTCGAGCGGTACCACTGGCTTTTACGCCGTCGGATGGGTGCTACAAATCTACAAATCCATCCATCCATCCATTTTCTACCGCTTATTCCCTTTCGGGGTCGCGGGGGGCGCTGGCGCCTATCTCAGCTACAATCGGGCGGAAGGCGGGGTACACCCTGGACAAGTCGCCACCTCATCGCAGGGCCAAATCTACAAATTGTGAGTTCAAATATTTTATTTCTTTATTTTTTCACATTTAACATGTTTTTTTTTTTCATTTTTAATTTTGACAGTTTTTATTGCTGATGCGGGTTTATTGATTTTTAAATGTGCCAGAAAATAACTCGTTTTTGTACACTGTTAAGGGGTCTCAATGCACAGTTAATGTGTTTCTGTATAGTATTTCTCCAGCAATCGTCATGTGGTGACATAAATTGTGGTATTTTGAAAAGGGTAATCATTGAAGTCGGACATCACTGAAGGCCGATGTGGGAAATGCACAGTATAAACAGATTTTTGATTATAATAAAGCACCACTTTTGAAATATTCAAAACGTTTGGAAATGTTTGTTTTTTTTATATACAATGGGGCAAAAAAGTATTTAGTCAGCCACCGATTGTGCAAGTTCTCCCACTTAAAATGATGACAGAGGTCTGTAGTTTTCATCATAGGTACACTTCAACTGTGAGAGACAGAATGTGAAAAAAAAATCCAGGAATTCTCATTGTAGGAATTCTAAAGAATTTATTTGTATATTATGGTGGAAAATAAGTATTTGGTCAACTATTCAAAGCTCTCACTGATGGAAGGAGGTTTTGGCTCAAAATCTCACAATACATGGCCCCATTCATTCTTTCCTAACATGGATCAATCGTCCTGTCCCCTTAGCAGAAAAACAGCCCCAAAATATGATGTTTCACCCCCATGCTTCACAGTAGGTGTGGTGTTCTTGGGATGCAGCTCAGTATTCTTCTTCCTCCAAACAGGACGAGTTGAGTTTATACCAAAATGGATACATGGATGATACAGAAGAGGATTGGGAGAATGTCATGTGGTCAGGTGAAACCAAAATAGAACTTTTTGGTATAAACTCAACTCGTTGTGTTTGGAGGAAGAAGAATACTGAGTTGCAGCCCAAGAACACCATAACTACTGTGAAGCATGGGGGTGGAAACATCATGCTTTGGGGCTGTTTGTCTGCTAAGTGGACAGGACGATTGATCCGTGTTAAAGAAAGAATGAATGGGGCCATGTATCGTGAGATTTTGAGCCAAAACCTCCTTGCATCAGTGAGAGCTTTGAATGGTTGACCAAATACTTATTTTACACCATAATTTACAAATAAATTCTTTAAAATTCTTACAATGTGAATTCCTTTTTTTTTTTTTCACATTCTGTCTCTCACAGTTGAAGTGTACCTATGATGAAAATTACAGACCTCTGTCATCATTTTAAGTGGGAGAACTTGCAAAATCGGTGGCTGACTAAATACTTTTTTGCACCACTGTAGCTCCATTGTTCTGGAATGTTTAAAATGTTGAAATGTTTTAATATGTTTGGAAATGTTTGAGTTTGAAATGTTTACAATTTTGGCAGTAGTTTTCTATGTTTTCGATGCAGTTGTAGTTGCTTGTCACTTTGTGTTACATGTGTTGGTGCACGGTCTTGACAGCAGGACTGAGTGAATGTCCACAAGCTCTGGATGGGTGTATCTATGACAGGGGTGTCAAACTCAAATACAGAGTGAGCCAAAATTTTAAACTGAACAAAGCCGCGGGCCAAAGTTGAACAAATTAACCTTTTAATAGGGACCCAAACAAGTTTTGCATTGAATATTGAACAAGCAAGGCTTATATAATTTTATAGTGACATGCAAAATAGAGTTTCAAATAAACAATAATAATAATCAAAAATTATCAATGGCATATCAAATTATATATTGTAGCGTCCCAGAGGTGTTAGTGCTGCAAGGGATTATGAGTATTTCTTCTGTTGTGTTTATGTTGTGTTACGGTGCGGATGTTCTCCCGAAATGTGTTTGTCATTCTTGTTTGGTGTGGGTTCACGGTGTGGCGCATATTTGTAAAAGCGTTAAAGTTGTTAATTCAGCCACCCTGAGTGTGACCTGATCAAGCGTGCCTTGCATCAACTTATGTGTGTCTTAAATCTGCTTATATTGTGTTACTAGTAAGGCACAATGTTTGTATGTAGGAAAAGCGGACGTGATGCAAGGTTGTAGAGAAGGCTAAAGGAAGTGCCATTAAAACAATATTGTTGTTCGGGTGGCAATCGGTAGAAATTTGGGAGAATGGTTCCCCCGGGAGATTTTCGGGAGGGGCACTGAACTTCGGGAGTCTCGGAAGGGTTAGCAAGTATGAGGATTAGCGGTGTTAGAGCGGCATCGCCGCTGTATAATACCGGCAGGCCAGCTCTAATGTTTAATTTGATATTGCCTCAAGGGCCAAATGAAATTACACGGCGGGCAAAATTTGGCCCGCGGGCCAGAGTTTTACACCCATGATGTATGAGGTAACTCCTTTATGAATGTGGAAATACTGTCAAAGCGCTTTGGGCTCCTTAAAAAGGGGCAGAAAAGCGCTATACAAGTACAACCATTTACCATTTTACCATTTGAATATAAAACATCATCTTGAATCATCAACCAATGCACTTTGTCTTCTCCTCGTTTGTATTCTGGCGGTGTCTGCGTACAGCTGGAATGTGTGCAGGAGGCTTTCAAAAGGCATCGGATTGCCACCTTGGATCTTGCTAGCGAGGCCCGCGGACATCGGCAAGCGTCAGTCACGTGCTCGGCCTTTGAAGAGCCGCAGGAGAATGACCTCACAGGTGACGTCGATCATCACACATTCTAACCTGGTGAGTTTGCACGACAACAATAACCAAAGAAGACTTGATGAATGCAATGAGAAGTCAGGGTTTGTTATTTTCCATTAGAGATTCAATTGTATTTTTTAAACGGGACAAGAGAACACACATATTAGCAACACCATGTGAGCAACATGATAACAGTATAATTTAAAGTCATGCTTGGTTAGCAACACTAGTATACAGCAGCTATGTGAGCGTCATACTACCACTACATTTTAACGTCATCTTACTAAAGGTTTGCAACACCAACATAGCTATGAGAGCTAAACGCTAATATTAGATTTTACTATCATGCTTGAATAGCAAAACTAGCATAGCTATATGAGCTAAATGCTAACATTACATTTGAACATCATGGTAGATTAGCAACGCTAGCATAGCCATATAAGCTACACGCTTACTTGCCAACCCTCGTGATTTTCCCGGGAGACTCCTGAATTTCAGTGCCCCTCCCGAAAATCTCCCGGGGCATCCATTCTCCCGAATTTCTCCCGATGTCCACCCGTATAACAATATTGGGGGCGTGTCCTAACAGCTATAGCGTCCGCTTTTCCTCCATACAAACAGCGTGAGGCCAAACCACGTAATGTATACGACTTTTGCATACACAAAAGTGAATGCAAGGCATACTTGATCAACAGCCATACAGGTTACACTGAGGGTGGCCGGTTAAACAACTTTAACACTGTTGCAAATATGCGCCACACTGTGAACCCACACCAAACAAAAATGACAAACACATTTCGGGAGAACATCCGCACCGTAACACAACATAAACACTACGAAAGAAAAACCCAGAGTCCTTTGCAGCATTAACTCCTTCGGGATGCTACAATATACACCCCGCTACCACCAAACCCCGCCTACCTCAACCCCGCCCACCTCTATCCCGCCCCCCTCAAACCACCCACTCCCCCCTCAAACCCCCCATATCCCGAATTCGGAGGTCTCAAGGTTGGCAAGTGTGGCTAAACGTTAACAATATATTTAAACGGTGCACTCCATTCTACTGGTAAATCAGAATGTCCGTGTTTCGAGTTGGAATTTCAACTGTAACGACAATCGAGGTCATATTTCCGACTCACAAAGTTGGTGGATTCACACAACCCCCGAGTTGGTTTCAAAGATGGCTGCTTTGGACGTAAACAATGATATTAGCTTCTATAATATCCGTTATTAGCACTTCCGATTCCTTTTTGTAGCATTAAAACAGCCATATACGATTGTGAACGGCTTCCTGCCGTCATCGTGCGGGTTGCATGGACCATTGAGGAAGGACATCGCTGAGCAGGTTTGACTCTCGTTTATTTTTCTATAAGCTTCGTCTTTTCGGTCGGATCGCTTTTCAGCCGCTCCTCCTTCCTGCTCGCTCCTCTCTCTCTCGCCTCTTGCTGTGTTCAGTTCTTCGCAGTCGTTCTCGCTCGTCTGGCCCTGCTGCATCCACTGCGGACACTCCAATTTTTCCTCTCATCTCTCCTCCCTCTCCCCTTTTATATACTGACAGGTGATAGGCTTGTGAGCCGGTGCGTTTGTCACGCACCTGATTTGGATCGCTGCAGCGTCGCTCCAGGCATGCCCCGCCTCTCTGTTCCGCTGCATTCCCCGCCTCCTGGCCGCCATCTTGAGCTCCGTCTCTCCACAACGAGCTATTGTTGAAAGATCCTATTTGGTAACATCACGGTAGCATGAACCACATTTATTTCATGTGTTTCAAACATTCTATACGTGGGAGAGTGGCCGTGCGCAACCCGAGGGTCCCTGGTTCAAATCCCACCTAGTACCAACTTCGTCACGTCCGTTGTGTCCTGAGCAAGACACTTCACCCTTGCTCCTGATGGGTGCTGGTTGGCGCCTTGCATGGCAGCTCCCTCCATTAGTGTGTGAATGTGTGTGTGAATGGGTAAATGTGGAAGTAGTGTCAAAGCGCTTTGAGTACCTTGAAGGTAGAAAAGCGCTATACAAGTACAAGTACAACCCATTTATACTGCTAACGTCTATGTTTCCTCTTCATCCATCGTGTTTGAAGGCTGCAGAAAGTGCATATTTTCCCATAAGTTATTTATATTCAGACATGGCAAGAGCAAAATAGCTTTTGTGGATGCGGCCATCTTGATTTCCGACCTCGTAACTGGAATGCTCAAAACTGGGCTCTGACGTCATTCCCAGCTCCGACTTCCAACTCCTGAGGTCAATATAACGCACCATAACATCATGCTGTCACGCCTTTGGATCATGTTTTGTTTTGGTTATGTTAAGTTTTGCTTTTTGGACACTTGTTTCCTGTTTGGCACTTCCTGGTTTGTTTTTGTTTCCATAGTAACTCATTAGTTTCCACCTGGTCTCCTAGTCACGCCCTGGTCCTCAACTCTCACACCTGTTTCTAATAATCACAGCTAGTATTTGGGCCATTTGTTTTCTGTTCCTCGGCCTGGCTACTTTACCTACTGGATTGAATTGAACCCTCCTGACCACGCACCTACCTTACCTCATGCCTTGCCACGCTGTTTATTGTTTGACCACGCCACATAAGACTTTTTGTATTTATGCCTCAGTGCAAGTTTTTGGTTTGCTTTGTGCCTTTGATACTATATTCTGTTTTTTTGTAGATACTCATGCCAGTGTGCTGTTTTTGTTTGAAGTTTTAGTATAGATTATTATCCGCCACCGAGCGCGTCCTTTGTTTTGCCTTTTTGTATTATAGTAAATAAAACAATATGTACTGACATTCACGTCTCGCTCGTGCAAATCATCCTTTGCGTGAGAGAGAAACAAAACATATCCAAGTCAGAGTCCTGACACATGCTAGGTTTGCTACAATAGCATAGCCATATGAGCTACATGCTAAAATCAGTCTACCCCAGGGCAGCTGTGGCTACTGATGTAGCTTACCACCACCAGGTGTGAATGAATGTTGAGTCCCACTTCTCTGTGAGCACTTTGAGTGTCTAGAAAAGCGCGATGTAAATCTAAGTTGTTTTTTTTTGTTTCTTGTTTTTTTTAACATTACATGTTAACATAATTCTAGGTTAGCTCATATGCTAGCGTTAAATTTTATGTGAATCAATACTTGGTACTACAGACAGAATTTGGTTAGTACTTATAAAAGTGAACTAGGTACCCATCCCTAGTCGCACATGCAAGTATAATGAAGTTCAGGCCTCCTCTCCTCTTCCTCCCCTTCCTCCTCTTCACCATCACCACCGGCGGTGTCGGCCGCTACAAGGAGCGGCTCAGGTGTCAGCTCTCAGGCGACAGGTAAAGTGCTGTGATTAGTTCTGCTTGAGGGACAAAAGGAGGGGAGGAGCTCTGTGTGGCTTTGTGGGGTGGGTGTGTGCGGCGACAATTGGAAAAAAAACAAAAAAACAGCAGCTTTTTGAAAGGAGAGGCGGCCACTTTTGTTTTGATTTTCCACTCTGCTTCATCCAATGAGAAGACAGTTTATAAGTTCTCACTCTTGAACTGGTCCATTTATTGTTTTTGTGAAAATCGTCATCATCGTTGTCAACATCATCAGTGCAGTGGTTGTATACTCATTCTCTCGGCTGCGCTGTGTTTTTCTCTTCCTGCTGGCGTGATAGGCGAGCGTATTAAACACAGAGCTATAAGCCCGGGCTATCCACTGAGTAGCCGGCACTACTCTTGAAGTAGTCAGGAAATGAGGTTTACCAACGTACACACTGCCCAGCTGTACTGTATAGCTTCCATTACATCATCATCATCATCATCATCATCATCACCATCACCATCGTTATCATCATCATTATCATCATCACCATCAGCATTGTCATGGTCATCATCGTCGTTGTCATACACTCATCACCATCATCGTCATCATCATCATTGTCATCAACAGCATCAACAACATCAGCATCAGTATCATCCTGGCTCATCATCATCATCATAGACGGGATATCTTCATCATCATCATCATCATCATTATCATCATCACCATCAGCGTTGTCATGGTCATCATCGTCATTGTCATACACTCATCACCATCATCGTCATCATCATGATCATTGTTGTCATTATCGTCGTTATCATTATTGTCGTCAGCATTAACTTTATCAACATCGTCATCATCATCGTCATCATCACGGTCATCCTAATTACCCTTATCGTCATCATCGTCATCATCGTCACCCTCAGCATCGTCATGGTTACCATCATCATCAGCATCAGCATATCATCATTATCCTCATTATCATTAACATCATCGTCGTCATCATCGTCATTTTCATTGTCATGGTCATCGTAATCATCATTATCATCATCATCATCATTATCATCATCATTATCATCATCACCATCAGCATTGTCATTGTCATCATCGTCATTGTCATACACTCATCACCATCGTCATCTAATCATCATCATTGTCATCAACAGCATCAAAAACATCAGCATCAGCATCATCCTGGTTCATCATCATCATCATAGACGGGATATCTACATCATCATCATCTTTATCATCATCATTATCATCATCACCATCAGCGTTGTCATGGTCATCATCGTCATTGTCATACACTCATCACCATCATCATCATCATCATCGTTGTCATTATCGTCGTTATCATTATTGTCATCAGCATTAACTTTATCATCATCGTCATCATCATGGTCATCCTAGTTATCCTTATCGTCATCATCAGCATCGTCATGGTTACCATCAGCATCAGCATATCATTATTCTCATTATCATTAACATCATCATCGTCATCATCGTCATTTTCATTGTCATGGTCATCGTAATCATCCTTATCATCATCGTCATCACCGTCATTATCATCATCATCATCAGCAGCAGCAGCATCGTCATGGTCACCATCATCATCGGCATCAACATCATCATCATCGGCATCATCAATATCTTTGTAGTTATCATCATCATCGTAATCGCATCAGCATCGACATGATTATCGTTATCACCATCATTGTCATCATCAGCATCGTCATCATCAATAGCAGCAACAACATCATCATCATGATCCGTCATCAGCATTAGCATCGTCACAGTCATCATCGTCATTGTCAATGTTATCATCACCATCATCATCATCATCATCAAATTTGTTTACCTCACACAGGAGCCTACACAATCTACAAGTAACTGTCAATTCAGAGCTTGTGAAAGTGGATTTCTGGTTCAAATGCATTAAGCTCTCACTTAATGTAAATAAAACTATTTGTATTTTTATTTCGTTCTAATAAAAACCAGACAAATACTGAGCACTGCCATATCAACATCAATGGGGAGGAAATACAGAGAGTATCCATCCATCCATTTTCTACCGCTTATTCCCTTTTATGGGGTCGCGGGGGGCGCTGGCGCCTATCTCAGCTACAATCGGGCGGAAGGCAGGGTACACCCTGGACAAGTCGCCACCTCATCGCAGGGCCAACACAGATAGACAGACAACATTCACATTCACACACTAGGGCCAATTTAGTGTTGCCAATCAACCTATCCCCAGGTGCATGTCTTTGGAGGTGGGAGGAAGCCGGAGTACCCGGAGGGAACCCACGCATTCACGGGGAGAACATGCAAACTCCACACAGAAAGATCCCGAGCCTGGATTTGAACCCAGGACTGCAGGACCTTCGTATTGTGAGGCAGACGCACTAACCCCTCTCCCACCGTGAAGCCCATACAGAGAGTATACTCCACAAAATTCCTCGGGGTCATCAAATACCTCAATTTCAAATGTCACATTAGCCATCTGTTAAACAAATTATCCAAATGTGTTGGCCTGTTTTTTCACCTTCGTCATTATCTTCCTCTTTATGCTCTACTTACCTTATATAAAACTCTCTTTGAAGCACATCTAAACTACTGTAATATCATCTGGTGTAACACCTTCCCTACCTACCTTCACAAATTAGAATCCATGCAAAAGAAAATAATACGCGCCCTGTCATGGTCCAAGTTTAATGCCCCCACTCGTCATCTATTTCATAAATATCATCTCTTAAGACTGACAGAGTTCAATATTCATCAAAATACTTGTTTAACCTATCAAGTCATTTACAGGCTGATTCTTAAGCTCTGTAGTTTAGTTCCTATCTACCATCCCCAGCATGCCCACAACACTCGTAACTTAGATCTGATATCAGGTAAACATCGTTTACTGGCTTGTACCGCTCAAAGTGTCGTATACAGGGGACCAAAGATTTTGAACCAGCTTAATGAGAGCCTCAAGATGCTGTATCCTTTCTCCAACTTCAAAAAGAAACTGAAAACTTACCTATCAACCACCTATCTTTAATGCCCCATGTGGGGTAGACTACTGTTGGGTTTTGCATGGTTGAATGAATGTATGTATGTATGTGTATGCTTGCTTTAGTACTATTATCTTGTGTTTATCATTTAGCATTGTTATTGTTTTGTTTTTGTTTTTTGTTGTTGTGCTTGCTACCATGTTTCATCATTCCATGTATATACTGTCCTCTGGACCCCCTGTCAAAAGCTTCTTCTAGCTTGTTTGGGGGACCCTTTCACGTACCAACATATTTAAATGATGACATTCACCACTATTATAATTGTTATATGGTATTGTGAATAAACTTGAAACTTGAAAAATCATCAGCATCAGCAGGAACATCATTATCGTTATCATCCCCATCAGCATTGTCGTCGTCATTATCAGTAGTAGCATAGACATCATCATCATCATTATTATCGCAATCATCATCATCTGCGTTATCAGCATCATCACGGTCATCATTGTCATCATCATCACCGTTATCATCAGCAGCAACAGCTGCATTGTTATGGTCATCATCATTATTGTCCTCATCATTGTCATCCTCATCATCATCGTCGTCCTCATCACCATCAGCATCAGCATAATTATTGTTATCATCCCAATCATGGTTATCATCCTCATCAACGTCATCATCAGCATTGTTGTCGTCATCATCAGTAGCAGCATCAACATTATCATCATTATCCTAATCATTATCATCATCGCTGTCATCATCATCAGCATCGTCGCGGCCATCATTAACATCATCATCATCGTTATAATCTTCATCATTAGCAGCAGCATCTTTGTCATGATCATCATTATCATTATCGTCATCATCATTGGCATCATCATCATTATCATCGTCATCATCATTGGCATCAGCATCCTCATTATTATCGTTATCTTTATCATCATCAGCATTGTTGTCGTCTTCAGTAGTCGCATCAACATCATCATTATTATTGTTATAATGATCATCATCAGCATTATCGTCATCATCATCGTCATTATTATCATTGTTAGAATCATCATCAGCAGCAGCAGCAGCAGCATCGTCATGATCATCATCATCATCATCATTATCATTATCGCCATCATCATAGTCATCCTCATCATCATCATTATCTCGCCATCATCCTCGGCATAAGCATTAACATCATTATCATTATCTTTATCATCATCGTCATCATCAGCATTGTTGTCATCTTCAGTAGTTGCATCCACATCATCATTATTATCATCACAGTGATCATCATCATCATCATCATTATTGTCACCAACATCATCAGCATCAGCATCGTCGTGGTCCTCCTCATCGTCAGCAGCAACATCAACATCATCACCAATACCCTCATTGTCAGGATTCTAATAAAAAGGATTGAAGTGTATTTTTGTTTATCATAAATGTAAAGATTGTGTGTCCGTGCAACATGAGGGAGCAGTTTCAGTCCTTCAGAAAAATAAAACACTTAGCAATTCAATGTGAAGCTAGTTTAGAGAACGTTATTCTTTTCATGGATTACATTCAAAATTTATTCCAGATTTAATCCGCACGTTATTATTCTGTACAAGTTTAAAGGCCTACTGAAACCCACTACTACCGACCACGCGGTCTGATAGTTTATATATCAATGATGAAATATTAAAATTGCAACACATGCCAATACGGTCGGTTTAGTTTACTAAATTACAATTTTAAATTTCCCGCAGTTTCTTGTTGAAAACGTCGCAGAATGATGACGCGTGTTTGTGACGTTATTGGTTGGAGGGGATATATTAGCCCAGCACCACACACAGCTAAAAGTCGTCTCTTTTCATCGCATAATTACACAGTAATTTGGACATCTGTGTTGCTGAATCTTTTGCATTTTGTCCAATTAATAACATAGACTATAAAGAACAATGCTGTTGGTGGAAAGCAGTGGATTGCAGCTGACTTTAGCACCGAAACACAGCCGGTGTTTTTTGTTGTGAAGCTTTAACACAGAGCGGTCAAGCCAACATGTTTCTCTACGTCAACCAGCAAGTTTTTGGATGGGAAATTTGTGATTTTAAGCCGGCTCTTACTGGAGACTTCAGTGGATTATGCGCCCTCATCCTGCATCTCAAAAAGGAAGCTGTGATCTTGGATCCTCCATTGGCTTCTCTGAGAAACACTGGCGTTCACCGCAGCCACCCGACTTTCAGGTATGACTTTAGAATCTCACTAAAACACTATTAAAACAATAAGCAGATAAGGGATCTGCCAGAATTATCCTAGTAAATGTGTCTAATTACATCTGAAATGCTCACACTGCCGTCGCCTGGAACCGTCGCCTTTTTTTTTTTTTTTGTGCTTCACTCTAACTTTCCTCATCCACAAATCTTTCATCCTTGCTCAAATTAATGGGGAAATTGTCGCTTTCTCGGTCCGAATAGCCCTTGCTGCTGGAGGCTATGATTATAAAAAATGTGAGGATGTGAGGAGCCCTACAACCCGTGATGTCACGCGCACATCGTCTGCTACTTCCGGTAAAGGCAGGGCTTTTTTATTAGCGACCAAAAGTTGCAAACTTTATCGTTGATGTTCTCTACTAAATCCTTTCAGCAAAAGTATGGCAATATCGCAAAATGATCAAGTATGACACATAGAATGGACCTGCTATCCCCGTTTCAATAAGAAAATCTAATTTCAGAAGGCCTTTAATGCTTCCAAAGACTAACACAACCAGATGAGACCTTTTCTAGGTCAGGTTTGAGGGATAACACACAAAATGACTTCATGAAAAACCACTTGAGCGTGCACCTCCTGAGGTAACGAGACACTGGAGTTGACTATTACTGACGCTGTGGGGGTCAGCGGTCAATGATGAGGGTGTGTGGCTGGGCAGGGGAGTTCTATGTCTGGGTTACATGAATCAGAATCAGAAAAGTTTTTATTGCCATTGTTTGAGAATGGGTTCACAAACTAGGAATTTTACCTGGCGCAATCATGCAACATAAAAGACATACAACACAGAATAGAATAACAAAGGATAACTGAGGCAGCAGTGTGGAAGTCTGATTACAATCTCCAAATACTTTACTAACTAGTCTGCTTTTAAATAAAAAATATTCCTGCACCATGCATTTTTATGTGTGGATCATTCCATTCCACTTACAGTTAGTGGCGTTAGTCTTCAGCGCTCTAAGAAGTGGGTTCATTTGTAGATTGCATTGCAGCAACACTTCTCAATTGGCTCACTGCAGTATGTTATAAAACAGTAAAATAGTGTCTCCATGGTGACAGCCAGAAGCACACACAAAATATTCATTGAAATATGGCGGTCTGCACCACTTTGGTACTTGTTATCAATTGGCTACTCTACCCACCTCTGCTAACAAGTACTAAATAGTGTGTGCTAAGCCCAAAAGTGTGTGTGTGTAGGTACGTGCGTGTGTGTGTGTGTGTGTGTGTGTGTGTGTGTGTGTGTGTGTGTGTGTGTGTGTGTGTGTGTGTGTGTGTGTGTGTGTGTGTGTGTGTGTGTGTTTGTGTGTGTGTGTTTGTATTTTTGTACCCTTCTTGGGACATCAACATGCAAAAGTACCTTCAATATGAGGACCGGTGAACAAGTTAGGAACGAAATCATGGTCCCTATACGGAAAAACCATTGCAAAATTTAGGGTGGGCCGAAAAGGAGGGATTTCTCAAACTGGGTGTGTGTAAACTGTTGTGTGAAAATTTAACGGCCAACATATATAACAGCGGTCGGCAGCCTTTACAACTCAAAGAGCCATTTTGACTCGATTTCACAAATTAAAGAAGACAAAGGAAGCCGCAATCATTCTCGCGAATATCTGCTGGTGGTCCCCCATATAACAGTAATAAGGGCGTGCCATGAAGCCATTGCCTTTGACGCCTTCTACAACATGCGCAGACAGCTTGCCAGTACAGTAACATGTTGTGTGTGGCTTCCGCAGATACACGTACACGACTGCAAGGCATACTGGGTGACACAGAGTACACTGAAGGTTGTGATATAAACAATTGTAACATTCTTCCTAATATGCACCACACTGTGAACCCACACCAAACAAGAATGACAAACACATTTCTGGAGAACATCCCCACCGTAACACATTATAAACGCAACATAACAACTACCCAGAATGCTATGTGTCCATGACTCTTTCAGGCTATATTATATACCCCGATAGCACCAAAACCCGCTCCCCGCCCCCCCTTCCGTGCGTCGGTTGAGGTGGGCGGGGGTGTATAATATAGTCAGGAAAAGTCATGGATGCAAAGGATTCTGGGTATTTTTGTGTTGTGTTTATATTGTGTTACCCCGAAATGTGTTTGTCATCCTTGTTTGGTGTGGGTTCACAGTGTGGTGCATATTAATAAGAGTGTTAAAGTTATTTATATCACAACCTTCAGTGTGCTCTGTGTCACCCAGTATGCCTTGCAGTCGTGTACATGTATCTACGGAAGCCACATACAACATGATACTGGACTGGTAAGATGTCTGTACATGTCGTAGAAAGCGTTAAAGGCAATGACTTCCTGGCACGCCCTTAATACTGTTATATGGGTGACCACCAGCGGTTATTAGCGAGAATGGTTGCGGCTCCCATTGTTTTCTTTATTTTGTGAAACGCGTCAAAATGTAGAGGGCGCTAAAAGTAAAGCCATCAAGGCACGCCCTCAATATCGTTGTCCGAGTGAAAATTGAAGAATGTTGACCCCGGGTGATGTCCGGAAGAGGCTCCGAGAACCGGAATCCCCCCGTAACAATCGGGCGGGGTCGGCGATTGTGCAGCTGAGCCACATCAGAGTGGCCAAAGAGCGGAATGCGGCTCCGGAGCCGCGGGTTGCCGACCTCTGATATTTAATAACAGGTGTGTTTGAGAAATTGAAATATGCCCACTTTGGCCAAAATTTATAAAAAATAAATAAAATAAATATGTATATAGAGACATACTGTTATAACTTGAATTAAATGATTAAATTTAAAGACCAATTACAAACACAACATAAAAATAAAAATAAAATACTAAAAGCTTAACTTTTTAATATTCGCATATTATGTGTATATTATTAATGTTGTAAATACAAATATTCATATATCTAGAAAGGGTGGTCCTAAAGAGGTAGGCATTTTTCAGAAGTCTCAAGAAAGTAACAACTACAAGAATGTGTGTGTGTGTGTGCGTGCGTGCGTGCGTGTGTGTGACAGACACACTCTACCGCAGCATGTACTAAAACAAAGGCTCACATTTTAACAGTCCTTTACGACGTTATAACGTTATATATGGGACGGCGTGGTGCGGTGGAAGATTGGCCGTGCGCAACCCGAGGGTCCCTGGTTCAATCCCCACCTAGTACCAACCTCGTCACGTCCGTTGTGTCCTGAGCAAGACACTTCACCCTTGCTCCTGATGGGTGCTGGTTAGCGCCTTGCATGGCAGCTCCCCCCATCAGTGTGTGAATGTGTGTGTGAATGGGTAAATGTGGAAGTAGTGTCAAAGCGATTTGAGTACCTTCAAGGTAGAAAAGTGCTATACAAGTACAACCTATTTATCATTTATTTATCATAACAGGGCTAATTTTAACAATGTGCAGCTAAAAAACAAACAACATCTTCAACATGTTTTCTCTAGTTAAAAGTGTAATGCTTGTAGGCTGAAATGTGAACATTTCTACTGACACCAATTACATAAATATTTAATTTTCAAAGTTTGTATGTTATGTTACTTTCTACAGTGTGTACAGTAGTTTGAGTGTGGTCATGTGACTACCAGGCTCTGGAATCAGGTGACATAAGTCTCTAAATCAGGGGTCGGGAACCTTTTTGGCTGAGAGAGCCATTTAAGCCAA
Source organism: Nerophis ophidion (assembly GCF_033978795.1). Taxonomy (NCBI): domain Eukaryota; kingdom Metazoa; phylum Chordata; class Actinopteri; order Syngnathiformes; family Syngnathidae; genus Nerophis; species Nerophis ophidion. The sequence goes on from NC_084626.1 coordinate 21,306,870, forward strand.
ATATCTAAAAATGTATTTCCGTGAGAGCCATATAATATTTTTTAACACTGAATACAACAAAATGTCTGCATTTTTAAGTAAGACCAACATTTATAGAGTATTGTATGTCACAAACTTGCATGGCAGAAGTAGTAGCGACCCCAAGATGCAGGAACCAGGAGAGCGATGAGCAGGTAAGATGCTTTTAATATCATCAATAGAGGAGAATGAAGCAGTCTTGCTTGTACAGTTCTAAACAATAGTCAATCTTCGAGCCCTGAGGAGGGCGCGAGACAAGCATAAATAGAAACATGCTGATTGGCAGCCGGTGTGGACCGGCTGCCAATCAACAGCAGGTGAGGGGGGAAAAAACAGCGCCCAGTGGGACAAGCAGGAAATGGAAACAAAATAAGAGCACTGATGGGAAGTAAATACAAAACAAAGAAGCACAAACAGAAATGAATTGACGGATTTCCACATAATAAGTCTCTTATTCTTTTTAATAACATTTTTATTCGGAAGCTCACCGATGATAAATAAAATACTTCTTACCATTAATGCCACTTCTTGAACAGGTGCGGTAGAAAACAGATGGATGGATTAAAATGTATGTGAATGTTTTATATTTTGAACGTTATTTTTAACTGTGATAACCAGCGGAATTGTTCATTACTCATCGTGTTAAGCAATGTCAGCTAAGATTTATCTGAGAGCCAGATGCAGTCATCAAAAGAGCCGCATCTGGCTCGAGAGCCATAGGCTCCCTACCCCTGCACTAAATGGATGGATCTTTGCAAATGTAACTAAGTAAATGTAGCGTTACTTGTCACCTCAGCTTGTTATTTGTACATCAGACCTTAACATTATTAGTTAAAATATGCAGTGACTTTCATTCTGTGTTTTTCTAATGGCATGTGTATAACTGTGTATTTAGCACTCGTGAAACATTGAGTAGTTTCATGGATGGTTCGTCTTGGAAACTCGCCACCTTGCCTTGCTGGTCTAGACATGATCTCACCTGATAAAAGTAGCAGCCCACAACCTCAGCTGAGGTCCCACTTTATGACTGTGTACTTTTGTAACTAAACCTAAACAGTGCTAAGTATTACCTTGCACCTTTTAAAGCCTGACATTAATTCACACGCTTTCCTTATCACCTCTCACAAAGTGGAAGGGAATATGATCCGGCTCGTTTGAAGCGGCTGCAGACGTGCAGCTGTTAAATATCACTAAATCGTACATGCACTATGAAGGGATCACGTTACCAGCACTCAGACTTCATACTTATTTCGTCTCAGCCATCATTGCTGCACGCTCACCAGCGCTGCACGGCCACATGTTGCTGACCGCAAAGCTGCCCCCGACTCATGTGAGGCAAAATAGGTTTGTTTTGAAAAAGGTGGTCGTTCATTTGTGACGGCACACAGACGAGTATCGCTTCAAAGCGGATGTTTCCAACACAGGAAGTGCTCCTCGCTCACCTTCGGCTTTCCTGCACGGTTGCAATGCTTCGTGTTTAGGCAGAGTCGCATGTCAACAAATAACAGTAGCAGTGCTCGGATTGTCAAAAGTATTGATACTTTGATAACAAGTCTATACCAACACACACAACAAAATATGGATACATCCTTTTTTCAGTATCATCACTGCTGAACACTCAGTGAGCCTCAATTTCAATGCCAAGAAATGCCAACTGTTTTGCCAACAGTTTTTCCATATTGTTATTTATTACAGGCCTGATTGGTCGATTGCTGCAGAGATGGTTGTCCTTCTGGGAGATTCTTTTCTCTCCACAGAGGAATGCTGTAACTCTGATCGAGTGACCATCGGGTTCTTGGTCACCTCCGTGACTAGACTAAGATTGAGTTCAAAAAGACTTGAGGCAGTAATTGCTGCCAAAGCTGTGTCAACAATGTGTTGAGCAAAGGCTGTGAATACTAATGTACATGTGTCACCATGCTCCCCTATTGTTATTATTGTTATTATTATTCCCTTAAAGGGGAGCTGCACTTTTTTTTGGAATATTGCCTATTATTCATACTCATTATGCATTACGAAGCGGCCAGGGCGAGAAGGGGCGTGTCCCGGCGCGCTTCCAGCAAAGGTGCCAGCCGAGTTTGCAGCAGAAGGCATGAGGGATTGCACATGCACCATGACACTATCTGTGTTGGCCCTGCAATGAGGTAGCGACTTGTCCAGGGTGTACCCCGCCTTCCGCCTGAGTGCAGCTGGGATAGGCTCCAGCACACCCAGACCCCGATAGGGACAAGCGGTAGAATATGGATGGATGGGTATTTTGTCCAAAAATATACTATACTATACCAAACATCAAGATTAAAGGCCTAGTGAAACCCACTACTACCGACCACGCAGTCTGATAGTTTATATATAAATGTTGAAATATTAACATTGCAACACATGCAGATACGGCCTTTTTACTTTACTTAATTGCAATTTTAAATTTCCCGCAAAGTGTCATGTTGAAAACGTCGCGGCATGATGACTCGTATGATGACGCGTGCGTTTGACGTCTCGGGTTGTAGCGGACATTATTTTCCAGCCCGATCCAAGTTATAAGTAGTCTGCTTTAATCGCATAATTACACAGTATTCTGGACATCTGTGTTGCTGAATCTTTTGCAATTTGTTCAATTAATAATGGAGAAGTCAAAATAGAAAGATGGAGGTGGGAAGCTTTTAGCCTTTAGCCACACAAACACGGCCGGTGTTTCATTGTTTAAAATTCTCGAAAGTGAAGCTTTACTATGGATCAGAGCGGTCAAGCGAACATGGATCCTGACCGCATGTCAACCGGCAGTTTTCGGTGAGAAAATTGTGGTAATAAGTCGGCTCTTACCGGAGAAATCAGCGGAGCTTCCGTCCTGCTGCAGCTGCGTGACTTCCCTCAGAGACACTCGCGGTCAACACACCCGTGGTCACACCCCTACAACTTTCAGGTACTATTTAATCTCACTAAAACACTAGCAACACAATAGGCAGATAAGGGATTTTCCAGAATTTTTCTTTCTAGTGAATGTGTTTATCAACATTTGAATCGCTCCTACTGCAATCACCCTTTTTTTTTTTTTTTTTACTTTTTTTTTTGTAGTCCTTCATTCTAAATTTCCCCATCCACAAATCTTTCATCCTCGGTCAAATTAATGGGGAAATTGTCGCTTTCTCGGTCCGAATAGCTCTAACTGCTGCTGGCTATGATTGTAAACAATGTGAGGATGTGAGCAGCCCTACAACCCGTGACGTCACGCGCACATCGTCTGCTAGGCTTTTATATTAGCGACCAAAAGTTGCGAACTTTATCATCGATGTTCTCTACTAAATCCTTTCAGCAAAAATATGGTAATATCGCGAAACGATCAAATATGACACATAGAAGGGACCTGCTATCCCCGTTTGAATAAGAAAATCTCATTTTAGTAGGGCTTTAAATTAAAACGTGTTTCTTTTTTGGAGGCCATTTGGGTATGGCATTTTGGAGAAGAAGTCCTGGGGGTATGCACTTTGTCAATGTTCTTATATTCATTTAGAAGTGTTTTTTTATGAACAGTAAAGCACTGTAATAAGAAAACAGATATTTAGGGGGGTGTTAGGGCAAGTAACTTCTCGCAGGCAGTGTGATGATAATATTCCTGAGGAGCACTTTATTTTCATGTCATCGACAAGATCACAATAACTTAATAAAGACTCATATAAAACATTAGAAAAAAATAATCAACATCATGAGTGTCACTACTTTTCAAAACCTAACCAAAAATTATATAATTTAGTTTTTATTATGCTTTGTTTTTTGTTTGACACCACACAAAAAGTTGTGTAATTCTACATGTTTAAAAGCTGTGAGTTGAGCATAAGGAAGGGTCCAACTCTAATCAAAAAAAAACGTGACAGTGTTTTACAAATATTTCTTCACATTGTAGATAGTGTAAAAACACAAAAAGTGTTTCAAGGGTAGCAAAAGATTAATGTGTTCCTGCAGCTGTGACTGTACACAAATATCAAGCGAGGCCATAATGAGGGAGGATGTCTTTTATCTCGTATCTCGCTTAGAAGGTTAGAGAGTTGAAGGCTCGGTTGCTTAGAGCAGTGGTCCTCAACGGGGGATCCATGACCCCTAGGGTGGGATCAATGGGGTACCACAGGAGGGCCGTGAAATTTTTTGTCAACTTTACTTTTAATATCATTTTTTGCATTATGTTTTTTTTTTTTTTTTTTTTACAAATTGAAATGTCTTTAGATACACATTATCACCCACTGCTCCCCTCACCTCCCAGGGGCTGATCAAGGGTGATGGGTCAAATGCAGAAAATGATTTCACCACACAAGTATGTGTGTGACAATCATTTGTACTTTAACTTTTAACTTATTAAGCCAACGCAACAGATAAATATGCTGTTAAAAATAGATGTGTTCCAGAACTAGTTCAGAACTAGTTCAGAACACAGCTCATACAGCTGTTACACTGAGGAGGTTGCAGAAAAATCACTTTTTGGTTAACTTTACAAACTTTTTGACATCTCCCATGAGGCAGTGGGGCATGGAAGTGAAAAGCAACATCATAAAAATGTCGGGGAAGATCCATCCATCCATTTTCTACCGCTTATTCCCTTTTTTGGGGTCGCGGGGGGCGCTGGCGCCTATCTCAGCTACAATCGGGTGGAAGGCGGGTTACACCCTGGACAAGTCGCCACCTCATCGCAGGGCCAACACAGATAGACAGACAACATTCACACTCACATTCACACACTAGGGCCAATTTAGTGTTGCCAATCAACCTATCCCCAGGTGCATGTCTTTGGAGGTGGGAGGAAGCCGGAGTACCCGGAGGGAACCCACGCATTCACGGGGAGAACATGCAAACCCCACACAGAAAGATTCTGAGCCTGGGATTGAACCCAGGACTGCAGGACCTTTGTATTGCGAGGCAGACGCACTAACCCCTCTGCCACCGTGAAGCCTGTCGGAGAAGATGTACGACTAAAATGTTCACAAATTTTAGTCGTACATTTGTTATTGACAATCGCAATTTAATAAAGACAAACAGCCTGATTTATCAAGTGCTAAACAGTGTGTGCAAACTATAACATTTTGTTTATTATAATGGGCATGTTGTGGGTGATCCACCAAGACTGCGTGTGCAATTGATAGAACGTGCAAAAGTGGTGCAGACCGCCATATAAATGAAGTTTTTGCACATACTACTGGCTGTGGCCATGGCAATACTCATTTCCCTCCACATTCATGTTGTTGTGCCCTCCAAACTGTGTGTGATGCTGTTGAACTAGCAGCACACATCTATAATATCCATAATCTGTAAAACCTTCTCTGCAATATAAAATCACAATTTAAACAACAAAAAACATTTTTCATACACGTTGACAGGGCGCTCTGCACAGAGGCAGTGGACAATCACATCAGCAGTATATTCATACGTCTGGAATGATCCAAACACAAGAAATGCATATTAAAAGACATTTTTTTCCATAAAGGAGCTATTTATTATGATAATATATTTCCTAAATGAAAAAATGAACAACATTAAATACAAATTCCAGCAGACACAAAAACACATTAATTTAATTAGTTTTATGTCATTCACCATATATAGCATTTTTAAATTATATTTTTGAATTGACAATACATCTAATATTTTTCACTTATGATTTATTTATTTATTTAATTAAGGGCAGCACGGTGGTAGAGAGGTTAGTGCATCTGCCTCACAATACAAAGATCCTGAGTCGTCTTGGGTTCAATCCCGGGCTCGGGATCTTTCTGTGTGGAGTGTGCATGTTCTCCCCGTGACTGCGTGGGTTCCCTCCGGGTACTCCGGCTTCCTCCCACTTCCAAAAATATGCACCTGGGGATAAGTTGATTGGCAACACTAAATTGGCCCTAGTGTGTGAATGTGAGTGTGAATGTTGTCTGTCTATCTGTGTTGGCCCTGCGATGAGGTGGAGACTTGTCCAGGGTGCACCCTGCCTTCCACCCGGTTGTAGCTGAGATAGGAACTAGCGCCTATCCGTCATCTTGTCGATGAAATGAAAATAAAGTGCTCCTCATCAGGGATATTATCATCACACTGTCTACTAGAAGTTTTTTGCCCTAACACCCCCCAACAGGGACAAGCGGTAGAAAATGAATGGATGATTTTCTGTCCTGTGTGTAACTGTGTTAGTTTGTAGCTTCAGATGTGCTCAATGCTGTGTAAACCAGGGGTCACCAACACGGAGCCCGCGGGCACCAGGTAGCCAGCCCGTAAGGACCAGATGAGTAGCCCACTGGTCTGTTCTAAAAATAGCAGCACTTACCAGTGAGCTGCCTCTATTTTTTTAATTTGATTTATTTACTACGACTTGTCCAGGGTGTACCCCGCCTTCCGCCCGATTGTAGCTGAGATAGGCGCCAGCGCCCCCCGCGACCCCGAAAGGGAATAAGCGGTAGGAAATGGATGGATGGATGGATTTATTTACTAGCCAGCTGGTCTCGCTTTGCTCGACATTTTTAATTCTAAGAGAGACAAAACTTAAATAGAATTTGAAAATCCAAGAAAAAATTTTAAAGACTTGGTATTCACTTGTTTAAATAAATTCATTTATTTGTTTTACTTTGCTTCGTTTAACTTTCAGAAAGACAATTTTAGAGAAAAAATACAACCTTAAAAATGATTCTAGGATTTTTAAACACATATACCTTTTTACCTTTTAAATTCCTTCATCTTCTTTCCTGACAATTTAAATCAATGTACAAGTATTTTTTTATTGTAAAGAATAATAAATACCTTTTAATTGAATTCTTCATTTTAGCTTCTGTTTTTTTGAGGAAGAATATTTGTGAAATATTTCTTCAAACTTATTATGATTAAATTAAAAAAAATATTCTGGCAAATCTAGAAAATCTGAAGAATCAAATTAAAATCTTATTTCAAAGTCTTTTGAATTCCTTTTTGTTCTGGAAAATCTAGAAGAAATAATGATTTGTCTTTGTTAGAAATATAACTTGGTCCAATTTGTTATATATTCTAACAAGATTGGATTTTAACCTATTTAAAACATGTGATCAAAATTTGAAAATTAATCTTAATCAGGAAAAATTACTAATGATGTTCCATAATTTTATTTAATTTTTTTTTTCAAAAAGATTAGAATTAGATAGTTTTTCTCTTTCTTTTCGGTTGAATTTTTAATTTTAAAGAGCCAAATTTTAAGATAAACTATGTTTCAAAACTTAGTTTCATTTTTTTCGTGTTGTCTCCTCTTTTAGACCGTTCAATTTAGTGTTTTTTTCATCATCTATTCTGTACAAAAAACATTCCGTGAAAGGGAAAAAAATGTACGACGGAATGACAGACAGAAATACCAATTTTATATATATATATATATATATATATATATATATATATATATATATATATAAAGGTAAATTGAGCAAATTGGCTATTTCTGGCAATTTTTTAAAGTGTGTATCAAACTAGTAGCCCTTCGCATTAATCAGTACCCAAGAACCAAGAAGTAGCTCTTGGTTTCTAAAAGCTTGGTGAACCCTGGTGTAGACGCACCCGGAGGACAGTTTCAGCTTTGATAAATCACACTGTGTGCTAAACAGTTATTTTCGCATTTTTTCCCCCCAGTATTGTCTGCGTGCTGATGATCAGCATACAGTATATCCTGCATATGCATGAAGTCAGACACACTAAACAGATTGTGCTCATTATTCTGCTCACTTAAAATGCAATCCTCTGCACACAAGTTTAGTAGATTAGTTGGTAACACATTTAAATAAGCACACACATAAAGCATTAGTAAATACTGTATTTATAATTTATAAAGCATATTTCCAACATGAATACTCATATGCAGTTTACAACCACTTATAAATGTAACCATTAGTACATGTCCGAATACTGTACGTGTAATACATAAATGTCTAGAGATTATTAAAAGTTTTATTTACACACACTTTTTAAGTCAGTGCTTTTCAACCACTGTCCCGCGGCACACTAGTGTGCCATGAAAGATATCTAATTTCAGATATTTGGGTTAAAAATATTTTTTTGTAAACCAGTAATTTTGGTCTGCAAATGATGTGTTTTTGTTGAACCATGTCATACTCTTCCATATCAGTAGGTGGCAGCCGGTAGCTAATTGCTTTATAGATGTCGGAAACAGCGGGAGGCAGGGTGCAGGTAAAAAGGTATCTAATGCTTAAACCAAAAATAAACAAAAGGTGAGTGCCCCTAAGAAAAGGAATTGAAGCTTAGAGAAGGCTGTGCAGAACGAAACTAAAACTGAACTGGCTGCAAAGTAAACAAAAACAGAATGCTGGACGACAGCAAAGACTTACTGTGGAGCAAAGACAATGTACATCCGAACATGACATGACAATCAACAATGTCCCTACAAAGAAGGATAATAACAACTGAAATATTCTTGATTGCTAAAACAAAATGGATTGGGGCAATATCGCTCAAAGGAAGACACGAAACTGCTCCAAGAAAATACCAAAAAAAGAGAAAAATCCACCAAGATAGGAGCAGAGGACAAGAAGTAAAACACTACACACAGGAAAATAGCAAAAACTCCAAATAACTCAGAGTGTGATGTGACAGGTGGTGACAGTACACCTACTTTGAGACAAGAGTTATAGTGATGCATGCTTGGTTATGCTTTAAAGTCATATCCAACAATTGCGACAACAACTTTTTACTGTCAACTGAGTTCCGTATTTTTAATGATGTCTGCGGGTGGTGTGCCTCCGCATTTTTTCAAGGCAAAAAATGTGCCTTTGCTCAAAAAAGGTTGAAAAACACTGTTCTAAGTGATCTAACAAACCATTGCCAATGCCTAAACATAATGTATTGCTGAATCATTCATTTCTAAAATATAAAAATGCAAACATTAAGCTTTTTATGAATGAGCTTATCAATACAGTAATGAGTAAAACATTTATAACCATAAACTGCATACCAACGAGTATTAATGTCGGAAATATGCTTTATAAATGATGAATTCCGTATCAATGCTTTATTAAGGCTGTTAATGTTTGTCTGATCTTGAATGGGATTGTGCTGAAAATTGTAATTTTCCTGAAGGAACTCTCCTGACGGAATAAATAAAGTACTATCTAATCTAATATAGTGTGTACTTATTATAAAGTGCTAATGATCAGTTTTGCGTGCACAAGTAGATCAGACCTAATTAGTATTACTGTCTATTAACCTCAGAGTGGTTAATTACTCTGTTACAAGATCTGAAAAGGAGGTTTTTCTCTTACCGACTAACCTGAGACTGTCAGGTGGTGTAGGTGACGACCCCCAAGATGCAGAGATGACAGGCTTGGAAAATGAAAACACGGTTTTAATGTTCAAAAATAAGGCAAGGAAAACACAAACCAGAAACCAGGTAACAGCAAACACAGACAGGAGTCGGGATCCAGGAAACAGCTCTCAGCTTCCAAAAAAGGCAGTCCACAGCACACAGCAAACAATACTCCAGCACTCACTGGAGGGCAAGGCAGGTTTAAATAATGCCTCTGATTAGTGCTCAGGCAGCAGGTGAGCGGGTGAACATTAATCAGAAGCAGGTGGAAATAATAAGTAATAATGGTAACCAAAACAAACAAGGGTGCAAAAAAAAAAACAGGAAACGAAGGAGTCTTAGATTGAAAATAAAAAACATAATCCAGACCACAGATCATGACAGAGACAATATTTTAAAGGGGAACATTATCACCAAACCTATGCAAGTGTCAATATATACCTTGATGTTGCAGAAAAAAGACCATGTATTTTTTTAACCGATTTCCGAACTCTAAATGGGTGAATTTTGGCAAATTAAACGCCTTTCTGTTTATCGGTCTTTTAGCGATGACGTCAGAACGTGACGTCACCGAGGTAATACAGCCGCCATTTTCATTTTCACATTACAAACACCGGGTCTCAGCTCTGTTATTTTCCGTTTTTTCGACTATTTTTTGGAACCTTGGAGACATCATGCCTCGTCGGTGTGTTGTCGGAGGGTGTAACAACACCAACAGGGAGGGATTCAAGTTGCACCACTGGCAAGAAATCTGCCGCATGGTCACAGTTTTTTTTTAAACCCTTGCTGTTGTCTTTCAGGTGTTTCTGCCTTCTTAAAGGGGAACATTATCACATTTTCAAAAGGGTTAAAAACAATAAAAATCAGTTCCCAGTGGCTTGTTTTTTTTTTCGAAGTTTTTTTCAAAATGTTACACCTCCTGGAATATCCCTAAAAAAAGCTTTAAAGTTCTTGATTTTCGCTATTTGCGATGCCATGTCCATTTCCCTGTGACGTCATACAGGGCTGCCAATACAAACAACATGGCGGTTACCACAGCAAGATATAGCGACATTAGCTCGGATTCAGACTCGGATTTCAGCGGCTTAAGCGATTCAACAGATTACGCATGTATTGAAACAGATGGTCGGAGTATGGAGGCAGATAGCGAAAACGAAATTGAGGAAGAAATTGAAGCTATTGAGCGAATAGCTATTGACGCTATTCGGTCATAGCATGGGTGTACCTAATGAAGTGGCCCATAGCATGGCTGCCTTATTAGCATCGCCGGTAAAATGTGCGGACCAAACGATCAGGACTTTCACATCTTGTGACACTGGAGCAACTTAAATCCGTCGATTGGTAAGTGTTTGTTTCGCATTAAATGTGGGTATCTAGTTTCAAATGTACATACAGCTAGCGCAAATAGCATGTTAGCATCGATTGGCGTAGCATGTTAGCATCGATTAGCTGGCAGTCATGCTGCGACCAAATATGTCTGATTAGCACATAAGTCAACAACATCAACAAAACTCACCTTTGTGATTTGTTGACTTAATCGTTGCAAATGCATCTGCAGGTTATCCATACATCTCTGTGCCATGTCTGTCTTAGCATCGCCGGTCAAATGTGCAGACACTCTGGCAAATTCAATGGGGGTCTGGCGGCAGATTTCTTGCCAGTGAAAAAATGTCTCCCACAAGGAGTTGTTCTGTTTTTATTATTCTTTCATTTAATTCATATAGCCAATGTTTTTATCTGTGCTTTGTGAAGTCATCCATCTGTTCTGTGTACACTGTTAGTTTCTTTGGAGTTCATTTTCGTATATTTAAGGTTAGGAATAAGTTTAGACTTACTCCAAAACTCGACTTCAAGGAACGTCTCGAAAGAGGAGGAACACGTGAGCATTGCACAAAGTTTAATTTGGAACACAGTTTTCTAAGATAAATAAGGAGGGGGTCCACACGCCATCTCTCCGTGAGGAAAAAGTGGAAGACTTTTGAGTTAGAGAGTGGGATGTTTGGAGCGTTGGAGGGTTGGAGGGGGGGACCAAGGTCAACTATGACACTGGTTTCTTTGTTGGGTGGCTGCAGAAATGCTGACTATTTCCTGCCTTTCCAGGATGCCTCGTGTAGTCAAAGTCAGAGAGCACGGTCTGCAGAGCGCTCACAACGGTTTGTTTTTCTCCCGCTCAGCGTGTCACAAAACGCTAGTTTCCTGATGAATCAAAAATGTTCACCCACGAAACGTGGAGTATTTCGTCCACTGTGTGATTGGATCACAAGTGGACATCTGCCAGCACAAATAATAACAGCCTCAGAAAAAGAAGAAAGCCAGCAAAGGAGGAGATTTTCCTCACAAGTGGTTGAATTTGTGTCGCGCCAGCAGCCCGGCGAGGCGAACCTGATCCAAGACCCTTAGTGCTGAGCGGGGACTCCAGCAGCTCCATTGTTCGTTTTAGTAACTCAAGACAGACACACGGCTCATGAATAAGAATAGGGAATAATCAGACGTCAGCACTCATGCTTTGTGTTGTTCTACAGTCTGTTTGTTGTGTTGTTTTGTCAAGCTCTTTGTGGGTTTTCACTCCTTTGACTTTTCCCAGATAAGATCTGGTCTTCTCTTGGAACGAGCCTCTACTTAGCTGATGGCAAACATGTAAGTAATCACCCCAAGCTACAATCAAAGTCTAGATGTAACTGATAATAACACAACTACGCATATTTGCTTAGAGGTAAATACTGTATGTAATTGTTTATGTTAGCGAGCACTCCTCAAGCATTTTTTCACAAAAGGCTGACCTCTTGTCAGAACAAGGACTCCTGCTGTTAGCTGTGCTGTTATTTTGCTGACAAATACACCACATGGTGGCGCTGTTATCAAAACCTATTAGATGGAACGACTTGAAATTTCTCAAACAGCTCAGCGAGCTCCACAAAACAACCCACAAATCAGCACAACATTTGCTTCACAACTTTAATTGACTACACGCACATGTGGGGGGAAAAAAAACCTAAGCAATATTGCTTGGAAAACATGGCAACCATGAGCCGAAGATGAGGGACAAACGGTAGAAAATGGATGGATGGAGTCTTTTGACTAACATAATTGAAAGGAAAAATAAATCGTTTTTAGCTTGGACTTGTTTTCAACTATAACCACATAGTATTCATGCAGATAGTATGTTACGACTAAGCACATTACAGTAATAAAAAAAAATACATATTTCGACAAGCAAATGACAATACTTTCTAACAATTACTACTTGAATTGGAGGTTAAATCACCAAAATAATTCCCGAGCGTGGACACCGCTGCTGCTCACTGCTCCCCTCACCTCCTAGGGGGTGGAACAAAGGGATGGGTGACAATCAGTGGTACTTTAATTGCACTTCAACTTAAAGATAGTGAAGTGAAGTGAATTATATTTATATAGCGCTTTTCTCTAGTGACTCTAAGCGCTTTACATAGTGAAACCCAATATCTAAGTTACATTTAAACCAGTGTGGGTGGCACTGGGAGCAGGTGGGTAAAGTGTCTTGCCCAAAGACACAACGGCAGTGATTAGAATGGCGGAAGCAGGAATCGAACCTGGAACCCTCAAGTTGCTGGCAGGGCCACTCTACCAACCGAGCTATATATTAACTATGACCACAAAAGTCCATTCCAGGCTGTTAGTAGTAAATAGGTTAGTGTTTTTCATACCTGCCGTTGTTGTCTGATTTCAAAAGAATAAAAGTATGTGTGATTCCTGCTGATATCAGATGAATACTAGAAGTGAAAAGGTTGTTTTGGGACACCACTAAACTCATGACTTCAATTCGCAGTGGTTTCTATTGTTTTGTTGTGTTTTTTGATTGAAGCTTTTCAATAAAAGATGTCATTTTCACCTTAAGCCTCCATTTATTTATTTTTTTACTTTTCCTTTTTCCCCACCGTATGGAAGTGATTAAAAGTGTATTTCTTTCTGTTTCATTATTTTCTAATTAACTAGGCATTGCTGGCGGGAGAAAAACCAGCAGGTTTCTCATTATAGAGCTTGGTGTGTCGGCCGTTCCAGATGTCTTATGTGTCTTACAGATGTTCTCTTTTGGCTCTGAGCTAATGAATGAACTCTATTTGAGCTGCTTTTGTTACTTCAAATGCAAGCAGCAAACATATCAACGTTCCACCAAACTGAAGCAAAGAGAAGTTTAGTTGTCGTTGGGACTATCTGCCATGTTTGCATACAAACGACACATTTGCTTGTTTTAGCACCTTTTCAAAGAACACACAACCCTTTGCTTCACTGCAGCCAGCAGCAAAGTGTGTCTCCATGTTTTTAGTTTCATCCTGAAGAAAGTCGTTTCACTCTGTTGTGGCTCAAAAGGTACATGCTAATTATACTTGCCAACCCTCCTAATTTTCCCGGGAGACTCCCGGATTTCAGTGCCCCTCCCGTAAAACTCCCAGGGCAACCATTCTCCTGAATTTCTCCTGATTCCCACACGGACAACAATATTGGGGGCGTGCATAAAAGGCACTGCTTTTAGCGTCTTCTCTCACCTGAAAAGGAGACTACTATATATGTCTGCATTATCCATAGGTTCATCTATAACCCATAAAATAGGCAGGCACGGAGCTATTTCTCAGCGTGTGTTTATTCCAGCCGGCACGTTAATACACTGACACGCAACATCCGGATTCCGATCATGCATTGCTTCAAAACTACGGCAAGTAGTAATGTCCAAAAATATAACAGAGACGAAGCAGAAGAACGAAGAGACATGGCGATGACAAGTAAGAAGAAGAAGAAGTACGCTTGCAAGTTCCAAAATGATTGGAAACAATCATTTCAGTTCATCCAGGACAGCTCGAAGGGGAAGGGGTATGCTGCCTGAAAATTTTGTAGATCAGACTTCTCCATTGAACATGGTGGCCGAACGGATATACTCATTCTGTCATGTCTTGTGATCATGTTTTATTTAGTTATTTAGTTTAGTCAAGACTCCATTAGTTCCTGTTTTTTCACCCCCTTGTTTTGTCACCATTGCGACCCATTAGTTTCACCTGTCTCACGTGTTGGACTCACGCACCGGTTTCAATGATGTCATTATTATTCAAGCCTGGTTTTTCAGTTGGTCGTTCTGGCGTCATCAGCCTGTTTATGACCATGCCTTTTTTAAGTCATAGTTCATGCTGCCCTGTTCACGTCACCGCAAGTAAGTTTTTTATTTATTAATGCCACAGTTATTGTCTTTCGTTTCTATGCCCATAGTTCTGCCTTTGTGCTATTTTTGTTTTGTTTTCTTAACCAAGTTTGTTTTCCGCCTTGTGCGCGCCTTTTGTTTGGACTTTTTAATAGTAATAAATTAAACCTGTCTTTACCTTCACACCATGTACTGTCCCCTTCCTTTGCATTCTGGGAAAACAAACCACACCATAGCCCCCGTTCTGACACATTCATGAACGGAATATATATATATATGTGTGTGTGTGAAGAACTTGAACCCCCCACCCCCCCATCTCCCGAATTCAGAGGTCTCAAGGTTGAGATGCTAATTTGAGGGTATGCTAATGGCTCCATAATTGGCAAAGTTAGTGAAAAGGTGGGTGAATACAGTTGGTGTTACTGGGCTTGAAAGTGAGACGTGGAAACTGAATGCATTCTGGTTGTTATACAACCCCTCTGTCCTGAAGTTTTGTTGTTTTCTTTAGTAAGTTCAAAACGTGGCGTGAACGTGCGGCGTCATTAACTGCAGCAAAATATGTCATAATTTCTTCAGGGAAAAAAATGTTTGGTGAGATTTGTCTCATTTCCTGCATAGAAGCAAAGCCAACAAATGTGGGTTAGTGAGCTGATAAAAAGATGATGAATAGCCTGGATAGCAGCCAGGAGACGATCAAACATCGAACATTTAACAATCTGTAACAAGGAAAACTACAACTAAAATAAAAATCAACAGAAGAAAATTAATTTACAGTTCTAATCATCCATCCATCCATTTTCCTACCGCTTGTCCCTTTCATGGTCATGGGGGGTACTAGAGCATAATCATCATTTGCATTTTTAAACTTTTTTGTCTCCCATTATTTTATTCCTCTCCTACAGCATCCATTGTAATACATCATGCAAGTGAGGCAATAATATCATCTATCATCTTCTAGCAACTTTAATGACAGCCCATAGCTACTGTCCTTACTGGGGAGTTGGCAACACTGGAAGATAAAGAGAGATCAGAAGAGACTGAGGACAGTGAGGAAGGAGATATCAAAGAGATTAACAACACAGATGCAGAGGATGAAGACCCAGCTGAGAAAACAGGGGAGATGATTTAAATTTCTAATTTATTGTTAATTAAAACTAGCATTAAGAGGCCACGGTTCAGGGAGAACTGCTGGAGTCCAAAGTATAAATTGACGTTAAAAAAAGTATTTTTTTTTTTCAAACGCATCATACCACAAAAGTCTCACTCTTGTCGTTTTCTGAAACTTCTGAAACAAACTATTGTGTTTATGCCGAGAAAGTAAAGCATTTGCATATTACCTTGGCAGACACTTTTGAACTTTGACTCATCGTTAAAATCATGTATTTTTTTATTTTTTTTATTTAACATTGTGAAAAAACGGATACATGTACCGTATTTTTCGGATTATAAATCGCTCCGGAGTATACGTCGCACCGGCCGAAAATGCATAAAAAATATATATACGTCGCACTGGAGTACAAGTCGCATTTTTGGGGGAAATTTATTTGATAAAATCCAACACCAAGAATAGACATTTGAAAGGCAATTTAAAATAATAAAGAATAGTGAACAACAGGCTGAATAAGTGTACGTTATATGAGGCATAAATAACCAACTGAGAAGGTGCCTGGTATGTTAACGTAACATATGGTAAGAGTCATTCAAATAACTATAATATATAGAACATGCTATACGTTTACCAAACAATCTGTCACGCCTAATCGATAAATCCGATGAAATATTCTTCCTCGATGTCGCTTCTAAACAACTCTGCCAACTCCAAAGGTATGTGCCGCTTCCTCTTGTCGTTGTCTGCTGCATTCTTCACTACGTCCAGCTTGTAATCTGCAGTACATGATTTCCTTTTCGATCAAATTTTTGTTCAGCCCTTCTCAGCTTTTATAAGTTACCCCCAATGTTGAAATGATCCATATTAATAGCTACGGCAGTAGCATACAGCAGTTAGTATTCCATTACCCACAATACACTTCTGCCATGACCCTCCTCGGCCGAATTCTTATTGGTTGACGTGTGTGTGACGATTGCTGACATTTCCTTCTTCTCTTATGCGAATGAGATAAATAATATTATTTAATATTTTACGGTAATGTGTTAATAATTTCACACATAAGTCGCTCCGGAGTATATGTTGCACCCCTGGCCAAACTATGAAAAAAACTGCGACTTATAATCCGAAAAATACGGTGGTTGACATAGTCAACACTGCAAGCTATGATGCCCAATTTGGATATTTTGTTAAGTTTGATCTTCTTTTTTTTTTTACGTATTTGGTCACATGACCAATAAAGCTATGCAATTTTTTTGCATGTCTAATATAAAAGGATTGCATAAAACAGAAAATCACACGCGGAGCCCCCATCCACGTCGGTGTCGGTCCTGGTGAATTTGCAAGTTCGAGGAGGTATATTTGCATTCAGTCAACATTTATTATTCCCTATAAGAGATTATGGGAGAGGGCCAAAAACGTAATGCACTTTAAAAAAATTACTGTCGATTTTATGATAAAAATTTGGCAGCTCAGTCGCCAGAATTTGACCATCGGAATAACAATGGTACCTTTTTTCAATGTATTCGAAAATGTTTTAAGGATAGCCAAAATTTTGGCGACTGAGCTGCCAGTTTTCATCGTAAATCCCACAGATTCTGTTTACAGCAATGTCGTTAGTGTCGGCACACATGTTTGTACGGAGGAACATGTGAGTGAGTAAGTCCTCCTATATTTTTATTCTTATTATAATATTTTTATATTTTGTTTACATTCATACCCCCCATTATTTGGATGGTGACTTCATGGCTTACAGACTTTGACATTACACATTATTTCAAATTCCATCCATCCATTCATCCATCCATTTGTTACCGCTTAGATTTGGCAAGATGGCGGCGCCCGGACGGGCTGCGACACTGCGGTGCTCTTGCTAAAGATGGAACATTTGGCGGAAATGCCGGACAGTTCTGCAGACTTCATGGCTGGCTCGCATCGTGGTCACTCCGTGATCACGTACGACCGCCAGACACTTCTGGATATGGACACATCGGGCCGTTTTGGACTGATAGACGCGGGCGTGCTAAACATGCTAACTAGCATGGGGATACGTCGGCGGCTACATCCAGCGGCCTGTGAAGCAGCGGAGTCTAGTGGCAGCGGGGGCCGTCTACGGAGCAGACGCCAGCGGTGTGATCGGAAACGCGGATGTCGAGCGGGGCTAAAAACAAAGCAGAAGGCTAATCCCCACAGAACACCACTTCCCTCCACCCTGAAGACGGATTTAAATAAGGAATGCGAGACTACTGGTCTGGGTAAGGAGTCAGTTAAATTAGAACAAGTTTTTTCTGCTTTGAGTGTTTCAGAGTTGGACATGTGTTTTACTGAGGTGGCTAACTATGATGCGTGCAGTTTATCAAAGCAACAAACAAACAATCGGAAAATCCCCGTTACTGAGGTGGCTAACCATGATGCGTGCAGTTTATCAAAGCAACAATCAAACAATCGGAAAATTCCCGTCGTATCAATTCCTAGATATGGTCGTAATTATACTGAATGCACTGGGCATAATAAACACAACATTATTAATATTGCTACTACGGATAATTTGATCAAAAATTCCCTAAAACAGCCCACTACCTATAATATAGGTTTTTTAAACATAAGATCATTGTCTCCCAAAACGTTGTTAGTTAATGATATCATCAGAGACAACAATCTTAACGTCATCGGTCTCAGTGAAACCTGGCTTAAACCAAACGACTTTTTTGCGCCAAATGAGGCATGTCCTCCTAACTTTACACATGCGCATATTGCCCGTCCGCTTAAAAGGGGTGGGGGGGTCGCACTAATATACAACGAAAACTTTAACCTTAGTCCTAACATAAATAATAAATATAAATCGTTTGAGGTGCTTACTATGAGGTCTGTCACACCGCTGCCTCTACACCTGGCTGTTATCTACCGCCCCCCAGGGCCCTGTTCGGACTTCATCAATGAATTCTCAGAGTTCGTTGCTGATCTAGTGACACACGCCGATAATATAATCATAATGGGGGACTTTAATATCCATATGAATACCCCATCGGACCCACCGTGCGTAGCGCTCCAGACTATAATTGATAGCTGTGGTCTCACACAAATAATAAATGAACCCACGCATCGCAACGGTAATACGATAGACCTAGTGCTTGTCAAGGGTATCACCGCTTCCAAAGTTACGATACTCCCGTATACTAAAGTATTGTCCGATCATTACCTTATAAAATTCGAGGTTCAGACGCATGTTCGTCAAACTAATAATAATAATAACTGCTATAGCAGCCGCAACATTAATACGGCCACAACGACAGCTCTTGCTGACCTACTGCCCTCGGTAATGGCACCATTCCCAAAGTATGTGGGCTCTATTGATAACCTCACTAACAACTTTAACGACGCCCTGCGCGAAACCATTGATAACATAGCACCGCTAAAGTTAAAAAAGGCTCCAAAAAAGCGCACCCCGTGGTTTACAGAAGAAACTAGAGCTCAGAAATTATTATGCAGAAAGCTGGAACGCAAATGGCGCACGACTAAACTTGAGGTGCACCATCAAGCATTTAGTGATGGTTTAATAACTTATAAACGCATGCTTACCTTAGCTAAAGCTAATTATTACTCAAATCTCATCCACCGCAATAAAAACGATCCTAAATTTTTGTTTAGTACGGTAGCATCGCTAACCCAACAAGGGACTCCTTCCAGTAGCTCCACCCACTCAGCTGATGACTTTATGCAATTCTTTAGTAAGAAAATTGAAGTCATTAGAAAGGAGATTAAAGACAATGCGTCCCAGCTACAACGGGGTTCTATTAACACTGACACGATTGTATATACGGCGGATACTGCCCTCCAAAATAGTTTCTCTCGTTTTGAGGAAATAACATTAGAGGAATTGTTACAACGTGTAAATGGAATAAAACAAACAACATGTTTACTTGACCCTCTTCCAGGGAAACTGATCAAGGAGCTCTTTGTATTATTAGGTCCATCAGTGCTAAATATTATAAACTTATCACTTTCCTCGGGCACTGTTCCCCTAGCATTCAAAAAAGCGGTTATTCATCCTCTTCTTAAAAGACCTAACCTCGATCCTGACCTCATGGTAAACTACCGACCGGTGTCTCACCTTCCCTTTATTTCAAAAATCCTCGAAAAAATTGTTGCGGAGCAGTTAAATGAACACTTAGCGTCTAACAATCTATGTGAAACCTTTCAATCCGGTTTCAGGGCAAATCACTCGACGGAGACAGCCCTCGCAAAAATGACTAATGATCTATTGCTAACGATGGATTCTGATGCGTCATCTATGTTGCTGCTCCTCGATCTTAGCGCTGCTTTCGATACCGTCGATCATAATATTTTATTAGAACGTATCAAAACACGAATTGGTATGTCAGACTTAGCCCTGTCTTGGTTTAACTCTTATCTTACTGATAGGATGCAGTGTGTCTCCCATAACAATGTGACCTCGGACTACGTTAAGGTAACGTGTGGAGTTCCCCAGGGTTCGGTCCTTGGCCCTGCACTCTTCAGCATCTACATGCTGCCGCTAGGTGACATCATACGCAAATACGGTGTTAGCTTTCACTGTTATGCTGATGACACCCAACTAAAGCTGACCAACACGCCGGATTGTAGTCAGCTGGAGGCGTGTCTTAATGAAATTAAACAATGGATGTCCGCTAACTTTTTGCAACTCAACGCCAAAAAAACGGAAATGCTGATTATCGGTCCTGCTAGACACCGAACTCTATTTAATA
This sequence comes from Nerophis ophidion, assembly GCF_033978795.1. Taxonomy (NCBI): domain Eukaryota; kingdom Metazoa; phylum Chordata; class Actinopteri; order Syngnathiformes; family Syngnathidae; genus Nerophis; species Nerophis ophidion. The sequence goes on from NC_084626.1 coordinate 21,327,197, forward strand.
ATACAACTCTAACATTTGACAACCAAACAATTAAACAAGGCGACACGGTAAAGAATCTGGGTATTATCTTCGACCCAACTCTCTCCTTTGAGGCACACATTAAAAGCGTTACTAAAACGGCCTTCTTTCATCTCCGTAATATCGCTAAAATTCGCTCCATTCTGTCCACTAAAGACGCTGAGATCATTATCCATGCGTTTGTTACGTCTCGCCTCGACTACTGTAACGTATTATTTTCGGGTCTCCCCATGTCTAGCATTAAAAGATTACAGTTGGTACAAAATGCGGCTGCTAGACTTTTGACAAGAACAAGAAAGTTTGATCACATTACGCCTGTACTGGCTCACCTGCACTGGCTTCCTGTGCACTTAAGATGTGACTTTAAGGTTTTACTACTTACGTATAAAATACTACACGGTCTAGCTCCATCCTATCTTGCCGATTGTATTGTACCATATGTCCCGGCAAGAAATCTGCGTTCAAAGGACTCCGGCTTGTTAGTGATTCCCAAAGCCCAAAAAAAGTCTGCGGGCTATAGAGCGTTTTCCGTTCGGGCTCCAGTACTCTGGAATGCCCTCCCGGTAACAGTTCGAGATGCCACCTCAGTAGAAGCATTTAAGTCTCACCTTAAAACTCATTTGTATACTCTAGCCTTTAAATAGACTCCCTTTTTAGACCAGTTGATCTGCTGTTTCTTTTCTTTTTCTTCTATGTCCCACTCTCCCCTGTGGAGGGGGTCCGGTCCGATCCGGTGGCCATGTACTGCTTGCCTGTGTATCGGTTGGGGACATCTCTGCGCTGCTGATCCGCCTCGACATCTCTGCGCTGCTGATCCGCCTCCGCTTGGGATGGTTTCCTGCTGGCTCCGCTGTGAACGGGACTCTCGCTGCTGAGTTGGACCCGCTTTGGACTGGACTCTCGCGACTATGTTGGATCCATTGTGGATTGAACTTTCACAGTATCATGTTAGACCCGCTCGACATCCATTGCTTTCCTCCTCTCTAAGGTTCTCATAATCATTATTGTCACAGACGTCCCACTGGATCATTATTGTCACCGATGTCCCACTGGGTGTGAGTTTTCCTTGCCCTTATGTGGGCCTACCGAGGATGTCGTGGTGGTTTGTGCAGCCCTTTGAGACACTAGTGATTTAGGGCTATATAAGTAAACATTGATTGATTGATTGATTTACTTTTTAAATTCTGTCAGAACTCTGTACACTGTTGTTGGAATTTTAATTTTCCTGAGGGAAAGTTAAAGTTAAACTACCAATGATTGTCACGCACACACTAGGTGTGGTGAAATGTGTCCTCTGCATTTGACCCATCCCCTTGTACACCCCCTGGGAAGTGAGGGGAGCAGTGGGCAGCAGCGGTGCCACGCCCGGGAATCATTTATGGTGATTTAAGCCCCAATTTAAACCATTGATGCTGAGTGCCAAGCAGGGAGGCAATGGGTCCCATTTTTGTATAGTCTTTGGTATGACTTGGCCGGGGTTTGAAATCACAACCTACCGTTCTCAGGGCAGACACTCTAACCACTAGGCCACTGAGTAGGTACCTCCATTATTTACTTTTTAGATTCTATCAGAACTCTGTACACTGTTGCTGGAATTTTAATTTTCCTGAGGGAACTCTCCTGAAGGAATCAATAAAGTACTATCGATCTATCTATCTTCTAAAACATCGTCTTATCGTCACTGACTTCGTTTTGCTCCTTCATCCACAATTTGCTTCCACGACCGCCTGTTTTGACAAAGAAATGTGTCGTTTGTTACTTTTTGATGTTGTACAGGTTGGATGAATGCGGCCTGAACTGAATGGCTGTATGGCCACGAAATAAAAATACTCTATACATCATGTATTTACTTTCTTATTGTATTTTCTATCTATTATATTTTATTAAGTTTTTTTTCCGTTATTTAATTAAATGTTTTATTTTTAATTTTGGATTCAATTAAATTTTTAATCCAAGCTATGGTTTACCCTGATGATATTTCTGTATAACATTATAGGGGACCTATTATGCAAAACCAACTTTTCTTACTTATTAGTACCTGTTTTTGTGTATTTGTCCCTAAAATGCGAAATCAAACCATGGAGACCTTGTGTGGATATTTATGAAACAATCTTGCCTTTTTCTAAACATGGTCCTAACAAGCTGTTTGAAATTTGACACTTTAGTGACCTATTTTGTCTTCGTGACCTCAGCGGATATCTCCATATATGGTAAAAATTTACCCAAAGTGTTTTCCGTCATTTCTATTTGGTTGTAGTCCGAGGTTTTAGTCAATTAGTTCTTTATTCTTTTTCTCTATCATCTTGTTGTGGGGCAGACTGTCTCATACATGCACATGCCTCTTCCGCTGTTGCCATTTCTAGAAAAAATTAGGGTATAGATATTATTAGTGTTGCCCCGATACCAATATTTTGGTACCGGTACCGGTATTTCAATACTTTTTGGTACCTTTCGGTACTTTTCTGAATAAAGCGGACCACAAAAAATGTCATTATTGGCTTTATTATAACAAAAAGGGTACATTAAACATATGCTTATTATTGCAAGTTTGTCCCTAAATAAAATAGTGAATATACAAGACAACTTGTCTTCTAGTAGTAAGTAAACATACAAAGGCTTCTAATTAGTCTGCTGACATATGCAGTAACATATTGTGTCATTTTCCATTCTATTATTTTGTAAAAATTATTAAGGACAACTGGTAAAAAAAATGAATTATTATTCTACTTGTTCATTTACTGTTAACATCTGCTTACTTTGTCTTTTAACATGTTGTAACTACACTTCTGTTAGATTGTAATAATCACTTATTCTTCTGTTGTTTGATACTTTACACTAGTTGTGGATGATACCACAAATTTAGGTATCAATCTGATACCAAGTAGTTACTGGATCATACATTTGTCATATTTAAAGTCCTCATGTGTCCCGGGACATATTTCCGTAGTTTATAAACATAATATACATTTTTTTTCAAACGAAATAAGATTTTGTGATGCCAAAAATATCGACATAATCATACTAGTATCAACTGGATACGTTCCTGTACTTTGTATCATTACAGTGGATGTCAGGTGTAGATCCACCAATGGTGTTTGTTTACATTTTGATGCTGGTGAACTACGGTGTGTTGTGAAGCATATTTAGATATTCCTCGTCCAGCAGGGATGATACTTGTAAGAAACTTACTTTATTTTTGATGCCATGGAGGCGAAGATTAGTGATTTAGAAGTAGCTACAACACTGCCGACCGGAGATGGACGTTAGCCACTAGCTAGCTAGCCATGTTTTAAAGCACCTCTTTCTGAGGGCCTTTCAATGTTATAACTTCACCTTTAACTTTTTTAAGCCAAAATGCATCTGTTCTCCCTTTTCTGTCTACACACTGTGTCTGATTGTAAGTACTCTGTGATTGTGCGCTGCCGAACATGCTCGTCTGCTCGTGAACCAATAATGAACATGACGTGATGGCACCGGGGAGCTGGGGGTGGGGGACCGGTACTTTTTAGAGACGGTATAGTACCAAATATGATTCATTAGTATCGCGGTACTATACCTACACCTCTATACCAGGGGTCGGCAACCTTTACCACACAAAGAGCCATTTTGACCCGTTTCACAAAGTAAAGAAAACAATGGGAGCCACATAACTCTTTTGAAATTATAATGAAATATTACTGCATACAGAGTTTTTTTTGCTTTGTGCTATGTATAAACCAGGGGTCTCAGACACGCGGCCCGCACTTTAATATGAAAATTTCATTTTAGTGCGGCCCGCGAGTTTTATATGGATGCCGCTTGACAGCGCCACACCTGCCAACCGTCCCAATTTTCCCGAGAGACTCCTGAATTTCATGGTAATTATTCTCTCGAATGTACTCTGGTGTTCACCCAATGAACAATAATAAGGGCATACAATGATGGCAATACCGCTAGCGCCCTCTACATCTTGTACAAATAGCTTGCCAGCTCAAAGAATTGTTTGACGAGGCTATTGCAGACTCACGTAACAGACTGCAAGGCATCCTTATTCAACAGCAATACAGGTCACACTGAGGCTGGCCGTTTAAACAACTTTAGCACTCTTACTAAATTGCGCCACACTGTGAATCCACACCAAACAAGAATGACAAACACATTTCAGGAGAACATCCGCACTGTAACACAACATAAACCCGACATAACAAATACCCAGAATCCCATGTATCTCTGACTCTTCCGGGCTACATTATACACCCAGCTACCACCGTGCGTCGGTTGAGGTGGGCGGGGTTGGGGGGTGGGGGGGTTTATAATGTAGCCTGGAAGAGTTAGGGTTACATGGGATTCTGGGTATTTGTTCTGTCGTGTTTATGTTGTGTTATAGTGAAGATGTTCTCCCAAAATGTGTTTGTCATTCTTGTTTGGTGTGGGTTCACAGTGTGGCGCATATTAGTAAGATTGTCAAAGTTGTTTATATCACAACCCTCAGTGTGACCTTTATGGCTGTTGAGCAAGCATGCCCTGCAGTAGCGTATTCGTTCAGATTGAGGTCGCATCCAAAATGTGACCGGCCGGCCAGCACGCAGATAGCATGGTGAAAATCCTGGCGCGATGACATGTAGAAAGGGTGTTAGATACATTGTCATCATGGCACGTCCTCAAAGTTGATGTCTGGGTGAAAATCGAAAAATGTCAACCCGGGAGATTTCTGATAAAGACACTGAACCTTAGAAATCTACCGGACTTCTGCGGGCGGTCAGCAAGTATGCGGCTGAGCCACATCAGAGTGGTCAAAGAGCTGCATGTGGCTCCGGAGCCGCGGGTTGCCGACCCCTGCTCTATACCGTACAACCCTAGTTCTAATTGATATATGTCAGTAGACTCTATATAGAAGTGCTCAAAACTACAATATGGCTGACGGGGAGAAGACGCAGTTGAAGTGGAGGCACGCCCCAAAAAACGCCAACAAAATGGCGTGTGCTGTAGGGACGTTTTTTTTTTTAACCAACTGATAGATTAAAACTTTTATTAGTAGATTGCACAGAACAGTACATATTTCGTACAATTGACCACTAAATGGTAACACCCGAATAAGTTTTTCAACTTGTTTAAGTCGGTCCACGTTAATCAATTCACGGTCAGAAAACAACTTGAAGAAGGTCTGTAAAACATAATCCATCCAGGCTTAAATTTTAACCAAAAAAACACAATTGCATGTTATGTAGATCACAAAGAAGTGTTTTACATGTAAAAAAAAAAAAATTAATTATAATATGACCTCTTTAACATCAAGTGTTCCACTGCACGCACATGAATGGAAACATATATGAAATCACACAAATAACGAGTTGGTCCAGATGCCAATACTCGGAAAAATCAATACATTTATGCAACACGACAACATAGCTGACCTTTGCTTGCTGAAGCATTTGATCAATAGACGCTGCAATAAAGGCTGTTTCATCAATACTGCACGGCAGCGACAAACTAAATATAATTTTCATGGCCATGTTTGGTGGCTAGTGAACTGCAAAAACTGAAATCTAAGTAAGAATAAATATCCCAAATAAGGGAGATATTTGCTTTTTTTCTGTCTGATAAGATCATTCTTCTCACTATGAAGATTTTATGTTAGAGTGTTTTGCTTGTTTTAAGGATTTTGATCCTGAATGGTCTCAGTAAGATATTACAGCTTGTTGGTGAGATTTGATGACCTATATTTGCATGCTTGAAACTAGAATATCAACTGTGGCGAAGCTGTGTCATTAACACTGACTGTTGTGGTAGTGTTTATATGCGTGAAAGCAGACTCCAGAGACTTCATGTAAACTTCACACAGCTTCCTTTACTCGTTCTTCTTCATCCCCTTAATCCCCACAATACACTCAACGGCGCCCCCTCTGGACGCTATGTGATATTGTACTGAACATCTGTACACTGACAAGTATAAAACTACTTTTTAAAAGTAATAATTTCTTTTTTCAAGCATGAAAAAAAATCATGATTTTAACAGTGTCAGAGGGGTTAGTGCGTTTGCCTCACAATACGAAGGTCCTGAGTAGTCAGGGTTCAATCCCGGGCTCGTGATCTTTCTGTGTGGAGTTTGCATGTTCTCCCCATGACTGCGTGGGTTCCCTCCGGGTACTCCGGCTTCCTCCCACTTCCGAAGACATGCACCTGGGGATAGGTTGATTGGCAACACTAAATTGGCCCTAGTGTGTGAATGTGAGTGTGAATGTTGTCTGTCTATCTGTGTTGGCCCTGCGATGACGTGGCGACTTGTCCAGGGTGTACGCCGCTTTCCGCCCGATTGTAGCTGAGATAGGCACCAGCGCCCCCCGCCACCCCAAAAGGGAATGAGCGGTAGGGGATGGATGGATGGATGGATGGATGGACTTTGACATAATTGTGTCTCATATTAAAACCGATGACAGCCAAATGGACTTTGCTGTTTTATTTTCAATGAAACAATAGAAAATATGTACTCATTTAATAGTACAGTTGTTATTAGTGAGAATATACTTATTTTAAAGGCCTACTGAAACCCACTACTACCCATCACCCAGTCTGATAGTTTATATATCAATGATGAAATATTAACATTGTAACACATGCCAATACGACATTTTTAGTTTACTAAATTACAATTATAAATTTCGAAATGATGACGCGTGTTTGTGATGTTATTGGTTGGAGGGGACATATTTGGGATTTGGGAAGCTTTAGCCTTTAGCCACACAAACACACAGTGTTTCCTTGTTTAAAATTCCGGGAGGTGAAGCTTTACTATGGATCAGAGCGGTCAAGCCAACATGGATCCTGACCACTTGTCAACCGGCAGGTTTCGGTGAGAAAATTGTGGTAAAAAGTTGCCTTTTACCGGAGATCAGCGGAGCTTGCGCTGTCCATGCAGCTGCCGTGACTTCCCTCAGAGACTGGCGTCAAGACACCCGTGGACACACCCTTCCGGCTATCAGGTACTATTTAACTCACTAAAACACTAGCAACACAATAGAAAGATAAGGGATTTCCCAGAATTATCCTAGTAAATGTGTCTAAAAACATCTGAATCGCTCCCAATGCAATCGCCTTCTTGTTTTTAACTTAATTTTATTTTATTTTTTTCTGGTCCTTCACTATTAATATCTTCAATCACAAATCTTTCATCCTAGCTCAAATTAATGGGGAAATTGTCGCTGTCTCGGTCCGAATAGCTCTTGATGTTGGGGGCTCCCATTATAAACAATGTGAGGATGTGAGGAGCCCTCATACCCTTGACATCATCGTCTGCTACTTCCGGTAAAGGCGAGGCTTTTTTATTAGCGACCAAAAGCTGCGAACTTTATCGTCGATGTTCTCTACTAAATCCTTTCAGCAAAAATATGGCAATATCGCGAAATGATCAAGTATGACACATAGAATGGACCTGCTATCCCCATTTAAATAAGAACATCTCATTTCAGTAGGCCTTTAAGGTATTTTTGGGTTCATTGAGGTTAGCTAATTTGACTTGTTTTGGAAAGTCTTGACAAGCCATTTTTTCTCATTCTATTGGCAGATAATTTTGCTTACTTCGAATAAAATACCCCAAATTGTTGTTGTTTTTTCTTGTTTTTGAACACTGACTTTTTGCAGTGTAATAGTTAGAGTTAAAGTTAAAGCACCAATGATTGTCACACACACACTAGGTGTGGCGAAATTATTCTCTGCATTTGACCCATCACCCTTGATCACCCCCTGGGAGGTGAGGGGAGCAGTGAGCAGCAGCGGTGAAGCTTTGTTAATTGATGAGCTTTATCTATGATATGTCATAAACTATATATTGAACATATGTTCATACACAATGTGAGTTGTAGTCCTTGCTAGCATCACAAGGTCGCCATTTGCTCTTTGCTCGGTTGTCTGCAGGCTCCAGCGTGTCCACCGGTGGTTCCTTTAGTTTTATTGACTGTGGTGGGGTGAAGTGTTATCTTCTCATTTGAAAGACAATCACATCCAGCTCATGTTTGCTTTTTTACACCTCAATGGCAGCCATTGAAAAGCAACTCTCAGGGAGCGTGTCCAAGCTCGCACTCTTGCTGCTTTCATGAAGAAGGGTGATTGCTCTGACCGTACCACTGATGCATGCTGGGTAATTGTGGAACGGTTGGAGGTCCGGGCCATCTGTTTGTTCATCGATAGTGAGCACTCCCCATCTAACAAAGGACACTTTGGTATGACAGTCTTTCATGGATCATAAAAAACAAACAAATGGATTTTCAAACCAGAAAAAATATTTGCAAAGAAAAAAAAAAAAAATGAAATTTATAAATAAATACAACCGTTTTTAATGATTTAAATGAAGACATTCTGTAATATTTGATAAAAGCAGAAACAGCAGTCATGTTATCTGTTTCCTAAGTGTAATAATGGAAAAACATTCGGTAATAATAATAACTAAACTGCAAAAAGTCAGTGTTCAAAAACAAGAAAAAATTTACAAACATTGAGGGTATTTTATTTGAAGTACCGTATTTCCTTGAATTGCCGCCGGGGCGCTAATTAATTTAAAACCTTATCTCACTCCGGCACTTACCAAAGGTATGCAGTAAAAAATTTAGTGTGATGTAAGCTTGGACCTTAAATCCTACTGAATATCTCTTAATCTTCTTCCCGCTTCCGCCATCCTAGTCACTGCCGTTGTGTCCTTGGGCAAGTCACTTTACCCACCTGCTCCCAGTGCCACCCACACTGGTTTAAATGTAACTTAGATATTGGGTTTCACTATGTAAAGCGCTTTGAGTCACTAGAGAAAAGCGCTATATAAATATAATTCACTTCACTTCACTTTATGCGATATCAAATTACCGGTATTGAAATCAGCCTCCTCCATTTTGAAAATGATGACAGGGGAAGTGTCACTCGTGACGTCACGAGTTTGACCAGGTGGTAATACTAAGCATGCGCTAATTATTTTGGGAAGCGAGTTTGACCCGGCAGTAATTCAAGGCAGGCACATACTATATGCCCTGCGGCAATTCAAGGAAATACGGTAAGCAAAATTATCTGCCAATAGAACGAGAAAATTTGGCTTGTAAAGACTTCCCAAAACAAGTAAAATTAGCTAACCTCAATGAACCCAAAAATACCTTAAAATAAATATATTCTCACTAATAACAAGTGCAATTTTCTGGGTAGAAAAAAAAGAACCTTTTTGTTCAATATGGTGAAAAATATTCTTGAATTAAGCAAGTGCTAGTGCCGTTGTCTTGACATAATGATATGCGCTCGGCATCATGATTTTTTTTTTCATGCTTGAAGTAAGAAATTATTACTTTAAAAAAGTAGTTTTACACTTGTGAGTGTTGATGACACAGCTTTGTATTCGTTGATATTCTAATTTCAAGCATGTTTACTCAATATAGGTCATCAAATCTCAGCAACAAGCTGTAATATCTTGCAGAGATCATTTAGGACCAAAACCATTAAAACAAGTAAAACACTCTAACATAAAATCTGCTTAGTGAGAAGAATGATCTTATCGGACAGAAGATAAGAAAATGTCACCTTTATTTGAGATATTTCATCTTACTTAAATTTCAGTTTTTGCAGTGTAGAACATTTTTGATGGACCTGCTATCTGTGCTCTGGAGCTCTGGCCGGGGGCATACTTGCCAACCCTCCCGATTTTCCCAGGAGACTCCCGAATTTCAGTGCACCTCCCGAAAATCTCCCGGAGCAACCGTTATCCCGAATTTCTCCCGATTTCCAACCGGACAACAATATTGGGGCCTTCCTTAAAGGCATTGCCTTTAGCATCCTCTCTCCCCTGAAACGTTCACCCCTTAACAGCTGCATGCTGTCCAGGCGTCCGCTTTTCCTCCATATAAACAGCGTGCCGGTCCAGTCACATAATAATGTAGCGTTGGACGGGTTTAACAATGGTCTTTACTCAAAGATGTCAAGAAATGCTGACATCTTGTATGATCTTTTAACTTGTTTAATGATAACATTTATTTCAAGCGCATGCACACACACAAGTGATTGCAAAGCATACTTGGTCAACAGCCATACAGGTCACACTGACGGTGGCCGTATAAACAACTTTAACACTGTTACAAATATGCGCCGCACTGTGAACCCACACCAAACAAAAATGACAAACACATTTCGGGAGAACATCTGCACCGTAACGCAACATAAACACTACAGAACAAATACCAAGAACCCCTTGCAGCACTATCTCTTCTGGGACGCTACAATAACATCTCCGGCTTTAGGAGCTCAGTGCACAACTGCACACACAACAAGAAGGAGACGAAGCAGAAGAACGAGGAAGAGACATGGCGATGACGAGTAAGAAGAATAAATACGCTTGCAAGTTCCAAAATGATTGCAAAAGAGAATTTCATTTCATCCAGGACAGCTCGAAGGTGGAGGGGTATGCTGCCTGTACCTCAACCCTGGCCCTCCAGCCCCGCCCCACTCCCTATCTCCCGATATTCGGAGGTCTCAAGGTTGGCAAGTATGGCAGGGAGTCATGAAAAGCCGCCGGGCGGTATAGCTCAGTTGGTAGAGCGGCCGTGCCAGCAACTTAAGGGTTGCAGGTTCGATACCCGCTTCCACCATCCTAGTCACTGCCGTTGTGTCCTTGGGCAAGACACTTTACCCACCTGCTCCCAGTGCCACCCACACTGGTTTAAATGTAAAAATTTGATATTGTGTTTCACTTTGTAAAGCGCTTTGAGTCACTAGAGAAAAAGCGCTATAAAAATATAATTCACTTCACTTCACTTATTAGATGGTGTCTAGTGTCTGAATCCATGAGTTAAAGGCGTAACATAAGAGAGCCACAGAGCTCACCTAAAACAGTACCAAGTTTACACAAAAATTGTAACACGTAGCATGTGTGCTAACGATAGCATGATTACAGTCAGCATGTTTCACATACCAAGTTATACGACTCAAAGGCTGCAGAAATATAAAAAAAAAAAAAGCAAAATTAGGAGAAAGATTTAGCATGCTTAAGTTAGCTTGCTAGCATACTATTTTTTTTTCATGCTAACAGGTAACAAGTGTCACATACCAAGTTTTATGACTCTGGGTGAAACGGTTGCAAAATTAGCTAAAAAAGTTAACATGTTAATGTTAGCATGCTAGCAAGCTAACGTGAGCATGATAATAGTTAGCTTGTGTCACATATCAAGTTACATGACTCTAAGGTGCATGGCCGGGGAATTTGAGAACATTTAGCAAAAAAGTTAGCACTTTAATGTTAATGCATGCTAACAGTTTACAAGTGCCACGTACCAAGTTACATGACTCTGGGGTAAACGTTTTCAAAACTAGCGTAAAAAGTTAGCAAGCTAATGTTAGCATGCTATCAGTTAGCATGTGTCACAATACAAGTTATATTACTGTAATGTGTATGGGGTCTAATTAGAGAAAAAAATGTAGAATCAGCTAAAAAAGGTAGCATGTTCATATTAGTATGCTCGCATGCTAACATTATCATGCTAGCAGTTAACAAGTGTCACATACAAAGTTATATGACTCGAGGGTAAACGGTTGCAAAATGAGCGCAAAAAGAAAATGTGTGCTGCGTTCATGTTAAGTTACTTTATTAGAAGCCACTTTAAACTGTTCATTCTAAAGTGAGCTGGACAAAGTAACTGAGGAGAAGGTCGGGGCTTTTGTGCTTAGGCTGCTGCCCCCGCAACCTGACCCTGCATAAGCGGGAAAAGGTGGATGAAAAGTATATGTAGGGAATATGTAACAATATGTTTGTGTTGTAACATCACAGAACTGTATCTGTGCCATCATTGTGGGATCAAGTCATTCCTATTCCTTTCTCAATACATGCATGTGTAATGCAGCTGTTGGAACGTTCTAGAAGATTACAACAGAAGTTAGCACAGTGCTTAAAGGCCTACTGAAATGAGATTTTCTTATTTAAACGGGGATAGCAGGTCCATTCTATGTGTCATACTTGATCATTTCGCGATATTGCCATATTTTTGCTGAAAGGATTTAGTAGAGAACATCGACGATAAATTTCGCAACTTTTAGTTGCTAACAGAAAAGTCCTGCCTTTACCGGAAGTCGCAGACGATCACGTCATATGTTGATGGCTCCTCACATATTCACATTGTTTTTAATGGGAGCCTCCAACAAAAAGAGCTATTCGGACCGAGAAAACGAGAATTCCCCCATTAATTTGAGCGAGGATGAAAGACTCGTGTTTGAGTATATTAATAGCGACAGACTACAAAATAAATAAATAAATCTAGTTAAAAAAAAAAACACGATCGCATTGGGACGGATTCAGATGTTTTTAGACACATTTACTAGGATAATTCTGGGAAATCCCTTATCTGTCTATTGTGTTGCTAGTGTTTTAGTGAGTTTAATAGTACCTGATAGTCAGAAGGGTGTGTCCACGGGTGTGTTGACGCCAGTGTCTGATGGAAGTCAACGGCAGCTGTATGTGTGTGCGCAGCGCTCATATTTCCTAACAGTCCGTGACGTCACGCGTACACGTCAGCATTCCGCGACGTTTTCAACAGGACACTTAGCGGGAAATTTCAAATTGTAATTTAGTAAACGAAAAAGGCCGTATTGGCATGTGTTGCAATTTTAATATTTCATCATTGATATATAAACTATCGGACTGCGTGGTGGGTAGTAGTGGGTTTCAGTAGGCCTTTAAAATAGTGCAATAACAACTGAAAGAAAAACAGTTTCATTGATGCATTCTTAGAGTAAATGTACTCCATTCAGGTAATTACATTCAATTCGACTGAAGGTATTCAAAAGTGATTGCTCTCCTTTTCTCTCTCTCTCTCTCCTCAGTTGTCATGGCGCTGGGGAAGGCTAGAGTAGCTGATTGCTTTCACCTGGTGATGCTGGAAATTTCACCTGTGAACCTCACTCAGACTACAAGCCTTCAGTTTTCCTCTTAGAAATTATAGTGTGGCTTGGTTATTGAATTTTATTTTTTGTTTTCTCTCAACCTCAACTAACCTTCCTCCCAGCAACTTTGTTTAGTACTTTTTTCATGGCACAGACTACTTCCTCCTGTGAGATTGTGTTTTTTTGTACTGCCCCTGAGCCTTCAGATCAACACCGCCTTTGGAAGGACCATAAAAAATACATTAAATTCAATATAATACATTCAAATAATTGAATACATTAAAATCACTACACTCAATTCAATATAATACATTAAATCCAGTCAACACATTTGTGGAGGTTGCCCTCCAGTGGGTTCTTTGGACCACCAAGTATTGACATGCGAGCAGGATTCAGGTTCAATTTCGTTATTTTTGGGTTTTTTCAAACAAAGTCCTTCTGTGGCTTTTCAGCAATTGTCCTTTTTCTCTTCCTCTCGCTTCAACTCACACTCAAACAACTCTCTCCTCCCGGCTGTTCCCTTTCTACAGAGCGACAGGTGATTAGATAACCAGGCCCAGGTGGGCCATATACGCACCTGTCGCTGATTTCAAAGCCGGTCCTGGCACACCCCGCAGGCCACGCCCCCCTCCACAACATTTAATTCAATTTAATACAAAATGTGTCCAGCACGTGAATATTGTGCATGTATCCGTAGCGCGAGTGCTTACATCATGAAGTGATGTCACAGTTATGTCACAATGATGTCGCAGGGACAGTCCTGTCATGTTACAGCATGAATATCTCAGAGTCTATTTGAAAAAAAGGAAATTGGTTGTTTGAGGTTCATGTTTCCATTTGTTGTTCCTGCTTTTGCTTCGCTGCTCATCACATTGTCAGTTATTTCAAACGTCTGGGACTGAATATGAAAACAATGTTGTAAGATATTTTTGTTGTGGGACAACATTGTCATCAACAAGATAATGTCTTTCGAAAAATACGTTTCAAGGAGTTATATTATTAGAAATTGTGCAAAACAATGTCTGCTTCTAACTTGTAACTCCCTTAGAAGTTTATCAAAGTAGAAGGAAATTCACCTAGAAGTCAACCAAAGTAGAACAATTTAGAACAGGGTCACCAACCTTTTAGAAACCAAGAGCTACTTCTTGAGTACGGATTAATGCGAAGGGCTACCAGTTTGATACACACTTAAAAAAATGCCAGAAATAGCCAATTTGCTCAATTTACCTTTGATAAATAAATCTATAAATATATATATTAAAAAAATGGGTATTTCTGTCTGTCATTCCGTCGTACATTTTTTTTCCTTTTACAGAAGGTTTTTTGTAGAGAATGAATGATGAAAAAAAACCTGAATTGAACGGTCTAAAAGAGGAGAAAACAAGAAAAAAATGAAAACTAAATTTTGAAACATAGTTTATCTTCAATTTTGACTCTTTAAAATTCAAAATTCAACTGAAAAAAATGAAGAGAAAAACTAGCTAATTCAAATTTTTTTGAAAAAATTTAAAAAATAATTTATGGAAAATCATTAGTAATTTTTCCTGATTAAGATTAATTTTCGAATTTTGATGACATGTTTTGAATTGGTTAAAATCCAATCTGCACTTTGTTAGAATATATAACAAATTGGACCAAGCTATATTTCTAACAAAGACGAATCACCATTTCTTCTAGATTTTCCAGAACAAAAATTTCAAAAGGAATTCAAAAGACTTTGTAATAAGATTTAAATTTGATTCTTCAGATTTTCTAGATTTGCCAGAATATTTTGGGGGAATTTTAATTAATAATAAGTTTGAAGAAATATTTCACAAATAATCTTTGTCAAAAAAACAGAAACAAAAATGAAGAATGAAATTAAAACGTATTTTAATTTCTTTACAATAAAAAAAAAAAATACTTGAACATTGATTTAAATTATCAGGAAAGAAGAGGAAGGAATTTAAAAGGTAAAAAGTTATACGTGTTTAAAAATCCTAGAATCATTTTTAAGGTTGTATTTTTTCTCTAAAATTGTCGTTCTGAAAGTTATAAGAAGCAAAGTAAAAAAAAAAATAATTAATTTATTTAAACAAGTGAAGACCAAGTCTTTAAAATATTTTTGGGGATTTTCAAATTCTATTTGAGTTTTGTCTCTCTTGGAATTAAAAATGTCGAGCAAAGCGAGACCAGCTTGCTAGTAAATAAATAAAATTTAAAAAATAGAGGCAGCTCACTGCTAAGTGCTGCTAATTTTAGAACAGGCCAGCAGGCTACTCATCTGGTTCTTACGGGCTACCTGGTGCCCGCGGGCACCGCGTTGGTGACCCCTGATTTAGAGGTCGACCAAAGTAGAAATTACTTAGAAGTCAACCAAAGTAGGAAATAATTTATTCAGAAACCCACCAAAGTAGAGTATTTCACTTAGAAGTCAACCAAACCAGGGGAATTAACTTAGAATTCCACCAAAGTTCAATATTCAATTTCTAAGTCAACCAAAATAAGAGATAATTACGGTAACTTAAAATTAAACCAAAGTAAAAAATAATTCATTTAGAATACCCCTAAAATAGAATAATGTAGTAACCAAAGTAGAAGATGAGTCACTTACAAGTCAATAAAAGCAGGATAATTCACTTAGAAGTCCTTCAAAGTAAAATATTTAACTTTAAAATCAACCAAAGTAAAATTTGATTCAACTTAATTTTGGAGGGATAGCCCATTGAGAGGCAGGGTCTCGTTTTCAAAGGGGGTCCCAACACAAATAATTAACTTAGGGAGTCGAATGGAGTAAAGGATAAGTGACTTAGAAGTCAACAAACCAAAGTATGAATACCTTAAAAGTCAACCAAATAAAAATATAATTCCCTTAAAAGTCCACCAAAGTAAACACTTTTATTCAGAAGTCAACCAAAGTAAAAGATAATTACATACATATAAACGTTTATTTGAAGTAGGGACAGATACGGAAACATAAATATCTGAAACAGTTATCCAATGTATGCATCATAGTGTTTGTAGCCAAAGCTAATTTACAGCACTTGTCCCCAACAAATTTAAGTCAACTAAAGAAAAATATAATTCACGTAGAAGTCCAACAAAGTAAAAAATGTAGTTATAAGTAAACCAAAGTGGAATGATTTAGTTAGAAGTCACCCAAAGTAGAATAGAAAACCGAGTAGAAAAGAGTAGTCTTTGAAGAAGCAGGTTTTATCCACATCGCCTGGGTAAACATTTCCATCTATCCATCCATTTTTATCTACCGCTTGTCCCGTTTGGGGTCGTGGGGGGTCGCTGGAGCCTATCCCAGCTGCATTCGGGTGGATGGTGGTGTACACCCTGGACAAGTCGCCATCTCATCACAGGGCCAACACAGATAGACAGACAACATTCACACTCACATTCACACACTAGGGCTAATTTAGTGTTGCCAATCAACCCCAGGTGAATGTCTTTGGAAATGGGAGGAAGCCGGAGTACCCGGAGGGAACCCACGCAGTCACGGGTAGAACATGCAAACTCCACACAGAAAGACCCTGAGCACTAACCCCTGTACTCTACTAAGATAATGTTGACGTGGCAGAAAATCCGAAAGTCTTTAGTCGGCTAAACTTCCTTACTTTTTAAAATCGCGAGGTTTAAAGGCCTGCTGAAATGAGATTTTCTTATTCAAACGGGGATAGCAGGTCCATTCTATGTCATACTTGATCATTTGGCGATATTGCCATATTTTTGCTCAAAGGATTTAGTAGAGAACATCAACGAAAAAGTTCGCAATTTTTGGTCGCTAATAAAAAAGCCTTGCCTTTACCGGAAGTAGCAGACGATGTGCACGTGATGTCACTGGTTGTAGGGCTCCTCACATCCTCACATTTTTTATAATATGAGCCTCCAGCAGCAAGAGCTATTCGGACCGAAAAAGCGACAATTTCCCCATTAATTTGAGCGAGGATGAAAGATTCGTGGATGAGGAAACTTAGAGTGAAGCACAAAAAAAAAAAAGCGACGGCTCCAGGCGGCGACAGTGGGACCGTTTCAGATGTAATTAGACACATTTACTAGGATTATTCTGGAAGATCCCTTATCTGCTTATTGTTTTAAATAGTGTTTTAGTGAGATTGTAAAGTCATACCTGAAAGTCGGATGGCTGCGGTGAACGCCAGTGTCTCTCAGAGAAGGCAATGGAGGAGCCAAGATCACAGCTGCCTTTTTGAGCTGCAGGAGGAGGTCATATAATCCACTGAAGTCTCCGGTAAGAGCCGACTTAATATCACAATTTTCCCATCCAAAAACTTGCTGGTTGACGTAGAGAAACATGTTCGCTTGACCGCTCTGTGTTAAAGCTTCACAACAAACAAAGAAACACAGGCTGTGTCTCGGTTGCTAAAGACAGCTACAATCCACCGCTTTCCACCAACAGCATTCTTATTTGACGTCTCCATTGTTAATTGAACAAATTGCAAAAGATTCAGCAACACAGATGTCCAAATTACTGTGTATGCGCTGAAAAGAGACGACTTTTAGCCGCAAGTGGTGCTGGGCTAATATGTCCCCTCCAATCCGAGACGTCACAAACACGCGTCATCATACGTGTCATCAGTTCGCAGCGTTTTCAACAAAAAACTCCGCAGGAAATTTAAAATTGTAATTCAGTAAACTAAACCGACCGTATTGGCATGTGTTGCAATGTTAATATTTCATCATTGATATATAAACTATCAGACTGCGTGGTCGGTAGTAGTGGGTTTCAGTAGGCCTCTAAACTTCTTCTAAGTTAGACTGAGATTCGTGTTTCATTTTTAGCTTCCATCAGTCAGCAGCCATTATGTTCTTTATCGTGTTCACATCCTGACCCTATTTTACTTGTCTTTTAGAACACAACCATACATTTTTAGAGTTATTTTTTAATAAACAAAACAGAACATGTACTACGATGATATAAATCATTGTTCATACATTTAGATTATAATTTAAACAGTTTGTTGATCCCAAACGATCATCATTATTCATAAAATTACTAAAATTCATGAGATTATATGACGTCAGTTCATTATATGCGCTGTAATCAAACCCCACATGTATGATTTGATCACCATTTGTGGAAAAACATTAAGCAACATTTTTCACAGGTAAATGGTTGTACTTGTATAGCGCTTTTCTACCCATTTTAAAGGAGCCCAAAGCGCTTTGACAGTATTTCCACATTCACCCATTCACACACACATTCACACACTGATGGCGGGAGCGGCCATGCAAGGCGCTAACCAGGACCCATCAGGAGCAAGGGTGAAGTGTCTTGCCCAAGGACACAACGGACGTGACTTGGATGGCAGAAGGTGGGGATTGAACCAGTAACCCTCAGATTGCTGGCACGGCCACTCTCCCAACTTTGCCACGCCGTCCCCAGGCACCGATTTGGCAACTAATGTCCACTATTCATTGATCATTTCTGTAATGATTATGCTGACTTTATAAGGATTTATGCAAACACACAAATTAAAACACCACGGGCTATCTGTCTGCCCTCTTAAAACTCCCTGAGAAGTCAACCAAAGTAGAAGAGAAGTTACCTAAAAGTGCACTAAAGTGGCAAATAAATGCTTCGAAATACACCAAAGCAGAATAATGTACAAATAATTTGTTAGGTCTTGCTTTCATATAGTCCAGAAGTCAAATATCCACCAGCAACTCCCCAAAAAGTATGAGTATATCCTCCTTAGCAGTGACGTGCGGTCAAGGGAGGCAGGGGTGGCAGGGGAGGCAGTGCCTCACCTGTGATCATGCAAAGAAATAAAATATATAATGATAAAATAATTGTAATTGGTAGTTTTTAATTTTCATTCAGCTTCACCAATTTGGATTATTTTTTTCTTCAAAATCGTTGAATTTTCGCAATCCCTCGTAAACTTCTATGTCTGCCGTGCGGCCAGACCGCGTTCTTGTCTGGTGTGTTGCTGAGCGTTCAAAGCGGCAGAGAAAAAAGTCTGAGGTGAGGCAAACAGTTCTCGTGTCTCACCATAGGGGCGCTCATGATCAGAGACATACGGTGGCGTAAGCGAATCAAGTGCCGCAGCGAGTAACATGTTTTGTGTGTTGGTTGAGCCATCAAAACATCAGAGAAAAAAGTCTGAGTTGAGGCAAACAGTTCTCATGCCTCACAATAGGGGCGGGGCGCTCATGATCCCAGACATACGGTAGCCTCAGCGGGTAAGAGTCGCAGCTACTTATTTTTTCCGTCTCGTGCACCCCGACTTTCAACATGGAGGACTACATTCCGCACTTAAAGAGTTTGCTAAAGTGGACTTTCAAGCGAAGCAGGAGATAATTACTAAAGGAAGAACAACGCCGGAGCTGAATGGTTTGTTTCAATCAGCAGGAGGGAAAGTTACTCACTCTTTCCAGACAGAGTGGTATACGTGAAAAGACTGGCTTTGTGGATGTTCTGCAAGAAACCGCCTTTTCTGCTTTCCTTGCCTTCTTTTTTCAACCTGTGTAACTGTGTGGATTCAAATGGGATTTTGTGACTTCCAGAATTTGCAAGGAAGCCTCACCAAACATGAGCGGTCGGCCGCTCATTTTCAAAGCTAAATTGCGCTAAAAACATTTGGGATGACGAGGATAGACTTGGCTTTGGATGAACAGCGGCGACTCAACATCAGTGTCCACAATGTTAAAGGGGAATATTATCATAATTTCAAAAGAGTTAAAAACAATAAAAATCAGTTCCCAGTGGCTTGTTGTATTTTTTGAAGTTTTTTTCAAAATTTTACCGGTCTCGGAATATCCCTAGAAACAGCTTTGAAGTGCTTGATTTTCGCTATTTGCGATGCGACTATCCATTTCCCTGTGACGTCATACAATGCTGCCAATGTAAACAAACAATGGCAGATACCACAGCAAGATATTGCGACATTAGCTCGGATTCAGAATCGGATTTCAGCGGCTTAAGCGATTCAACAGATTACGCATGTATTGAAAAGGATGGTTGGAGTATGAAAGTATTGAAGAAGAAACTGAAGCTATTGAGCGAATAGCTATTGACGCTATTCATAGCCATAGCATGGCCGAATAGCTGCGTTAGCATCGGCGGTAAAATGTGCGGACCAAACGATCAGGACTTTCGCATCTTGTGACACTGGAGCAACTTAAATCCGTCGATTGGTAAGTGTTTTTTTCGCATTAAATGTGGGTGCAAGGAAACGTGATATAGTTGCAAATGCATCTGCAGGTTATCCATACATCTCTGTGCCATGTCTGCTTTAGCACCACTGGGAAATAGCATGTTAGCATCAATTAGCATAGCATGTTAGCATTGATTAGCTGGCAGTCAACATCAACAAAACTCACCTTTGTGATTTCGTTGACTTTATTGTTGCAAATGCATCTGCAGGTTATCCATACATCTCTGTGCCATGTCTGACAACCGAGAGAATTCAAAAGATGTCATCAATGCGACCTGCTTCCTCACCAAACAGCAGCTCGCATTTCGTGGAAATGATGAGACTAGGAGCTCTGCTAATCGCGGCAACTATGTTGAACTCTTAAAAGACTTTTAAAACTGAAGGAAGTGAAAGAGGACTTTTACCAGAAAGTGACGGATATTTTTATCCAAAAGGACTGGCGCATGGACTTAATTTATAAATAAAGGTGAGACGGCGATAACATTTTTTTTTTCCGTTTTTAATGAAATGCACATTTTGTGGGTGACAGTTTGTATGTGTAAAGATTGCAGAAATGAAACACAACCCGTAAACTGCTGCCAATCAAATTAAAGCCTTTTTTCCATGATGGTTAAAAATTTAGAAAAAAACTTCAAAAAATAAAATAAGCCACTGGGAACTGATTTTTATTGGTTTTAACCCTTCTGAAGTTGTGATAATGTTCCCCTTTAAAGATGCTGAGTTGTTGCTTTTTATTTTACACTCTTTGAGTGCTTAACTTCTTTGTAAATAAATAATAAATGGGTTGTACTTGTATAGCGCTTTTCTACCTTCAAGGTACTCAAAGCGCTTTGACACTACTCCCACATTCACCCATTCACACACACATTTAGACACTGATGGCAGGAGCTGCCATGCAAGGCGCTAACCAGCACCCATCAGGAGCAAGAGTGAAGTGTCTTGCTCAAGGACACAACACTTGTGTTGTAGTTTATCTTACAGAGAAAGTGTGTTCATTACGTGTGAGAATACTTTTTAAAGACAGTTTGATTACTTAAACAAAAATACAGAGAGATTTATACAATTAAGATGGTAGCTAAGGGAATGTAGAATGCCGGCCTAACAAAATACGAATGAGATTAAAGATAATAAAGTAGGTATATTAAAGGTGATTAATAAAGCGTGCACAAACTTCGTCACGGTGCATTTGTGCAAGCCAAATGATTCACTTTCTGCACGACTAGCAAGATAGTCCAGAACAATAGCAACCTTCCTCCGGATATCAGTAGTGACACGGACGGTCTTTTCCTTTGTACAAAACCCAAAACGTTGTGTAAATGGTAAATAAAAACAGAATACAATGATTTGCAAACGCTTTCCAACCTATATTCAATTGAATACACTGCAAAGACGAGATATGTAACGTTCGAACCGGAAAAAGTTGTTATTCTTTGCAAATAGTAGCTCATTTGGATTTTGATGCCTGCAAAATGTTTCAAAGAAAGCTTGCACTAGTGGCAAAAAAGACTGAGAAAGTTGCTCATCAAACACAGGTGAACAGGCTAATTGGGCACAGGTGGGTGCCTTGGTTGGGTATAAAAGCAGCTCCCATGACATGCTGAGTCATTCACAAACAAGGATGGGGCGAGGGTCACCATTTTGTGAACAAATGCGAGAGCAAATTGAGTTTGAGTTTGAGTTTGAGTTTATTTCGAACATGCAAGCATACAACATGATACATCACAATTTCCAGTTTCTCTTTTCAACATGTTCGAAAAGGAGTAGGAAGAAGCAGAGCTTATTTAATCCTACCCCTTTTCTTTACATAACAGTTGCTAAAACTTTTGTTCACTTCCTGTTCTCAATGTATTCACAATGTATACTCCATAAGTAATAAGTAATCACAATACAAATAAATAAATAATTGGTGAAGTAAGTTTTATTTCATACAATGAGATAAATCAGATTATTTTGAGAATGAATGGGTGAGTAAAATCAGAATGTTTATCATGGTTCTTCATTTTTGTACTTTGTAAACACTTCCAGTTTGAAGAGTTTCTTGAAGTGGATCATATTAGTACATTGTTTGATTGCTTTGCTTAATCCATTCCATAATTTAATTCCACATGCTGATATACTGAAGGTCTTAAGTGTTGTACGTGCAAACAAATGTTTTAAATTACATTTTTCTCTAAGATTATATTTCTCTTCTTTTGTTGAGAAGAATTGTTGTATATTCTTGGGAAGCAGGTTATAGTTTGCTTTGTGTATAATCTTAGCTGTTTGCAATTCACTATGTCGTGGAATTTCAGTATATTTGATTCAATAAATAAAGGGTTTGTATGTTCTCTATATCCAACATTATGTATTATTCTAACTGATCTTTTTTGTAACACTGTTAGTGAATGAAGTGTTCTTTTGTAATTATTTCCCCATATTTCTACACAGTAACTCAGATATGGTAACACTAGTGAGCAGTTAGAATATAAAGTGATTTTTTGTCTAGAACATATTTGGCTTTATTTATTATTGATGTATTTCTTGCAACTTTATGTTGTATATTTTTTACATGAGATTTCCAGTTCAATTTATCATCAATCATTATACCTAGAAATTTGGTTTCATTTACTCTTTCAATTTCTATTCCGTCTATTTGTATTTGTGTTTGACTTTCTTTTCTACTGTTACCAAATAGCATTATTTTAGTTTTACTGAGATTCAATGATAGTCTGTTTTTGTCAAACCATTTTTTCAATTTGTTATTTCTTCTGTTATTATTTGTATTATCCACTGTGTGTTCTCTCCTGAACAAAAGGCTGTTGTATCATCCGCAAATAATACTAACTTTAAATCTCTTGTAACTTTACAAATGTCATTTATATAGAGATTGAATAATTTAGGTCCTAGTATTGATCCCTGAGGTACACCACAGGAAATATTTAGCATTGTAGAAGTGTGTTCGCCTAGCTTCACGTATTGTTTCCTGTTCGTTAGATAACTTCTTATCCAATTTAAGACTAACCCTCTGATGCCATATCGTTCCAGTTTTTTTATTAAAATATTGTGATTAATTGTGTCAAATGCTTTAGTTAGATCCATAAACACTGCTGCCGCACTTTTTTTAATATGTATTGCATTGGTAATTTCTTCTGTGATTTCAATTAAAGCCATTGAAGTTGAAACATTAGCTCTGTATCCATATTGGTTCTCTTCGAGTATTCTATTTTTATTTATGAAACTCTCTAATCTGTTATTGAACAGTTTTTCAATGATTTTAGAAAATTGTGGAAGTAAAGAAACAGGTCTATAGATGTTTATCTCCAGTCTTATAAATTGGTGCAACTTTAGCTATTTTCATTTTGTTTGGAAATGTACCTGTTTGAAATGATAGGTTACTAATATACATTAATGGTCCTGAGATCTCATCAATCACCTTTTTTATCGTATCCATATCAATTCCATTACAATCAGTTGAAGTCTTTGATTTACATTTTTTCACAATTTTAACTATTTCCTCCTGTGTCACATTACTGAGGAACATGGAGTTGGGATTTCGCTCTATGGTATCATAATAGTCCTCAATTGAAACTAGGTCTGGAATCCTTTCTTCCAATTTTGGTCCAATATTTACAAAGTAGTTATTAAAGCTTTCAACTACTTCCTTTATGTTGTCATTATGTTTATTTCCGTCTAAGAAGTAATGGGGGTAATCCCTCTTAGTGCCATTTTTTATAATGCTATTGAGAATGCCCCATGTTGCTCTCATATTATTTATGTTCCTGTCCAATAATTCACTGTAATATTCTTTTCTACATGATCGTAGTATGTTTGTTAACTTGTTTTTATACTTTTTGTACTTAACTTCTGCCTCTGTAGTTCTTTGTACTATACATTTTCTATATAGTGTATTCTTCTTCTTACAAGCATTTTTTAATCCTTTTGTCATCCATGGTTGATTATTCTTTCTCTGTTTACTACTGAGTTGTCTCCATGGACAATGTTTGTCATAAAGTATTATGAACTTGTTTCAGAAATGTTCGTATGCTTCATCAACCTCTTCTTCATTATACACAATGTCTCAATATTGCTTTTGTAGCTCCATTTTGAAAGCAATCATCCTCTTCTCTGTGCACAGTCTTTGAAATGTCCTTTTGTCTTCCGTGTTCTTTTTGCAGTTTCCATCATATATTGTAAAAACTGGCAGATGATCACTAACGTCGGTTATAAGTAAACCACTTGTAGTGTTATTATCAAAATCATTAGTAAAAATTAGGGCTGGGCAACGATTAAAAATTTTAATCGAAGTTAATCCCACTATTTCTCTGATTAATCGCGATTAACTGCATTGTATACGCAAAGACCAATAATGAATTCAAAAGTAGTGTGT
This sequence comes from Nerophis ophidion, assembly GCF_033978795.1. Taxonomy (NCBI): domain Eukaryota; kingdom Metazoa; phylum Chordata; class Actinopteri; order Syngnathiformes; family Syngnathidae; genus Nerophis; species Nerophis ophidion. Next base: position 21,351,617 of record NC_084626.1, read on the forward strand.
AGTGCACCTTTATTGGAATATTCCCCCACATGAACAAAAGCGCCAAAACATTTGTTGTGCAAACACAATTTAAATCAGTCCTTGATAAACAGTAGCAGTTAAATAGCATATTTTATGAAAATCAACTCAAAAAATGTAAATACAAACATTTAAGCTTATTACTACCACTGCCGGCTTCACGGTGGAAGAGGGGTTAGTGCGTCTGCCTCACAATACGAAAGTCCTACAGTCCTGGGTTCAAATCCAGGCTCGGTATCTTTCTGTGTGGAGTTTGCATGTTCTCCCCGTGAATGCGTGGGTTCCCTCCGAGTACTCCGGCTTCCTCCCACCTCCAAAGACATGCACCTGGGGATAGGTTGATTGGCAACACTAAATTGGCCCTAGTGTGTGAATGTGAGTGTGAATGTTGTCTGTCTATCTGTGTTGGCCCTGCGATGAGGTGGCGACCTGTCCAGGGTGTACCCAGCCTTCCGCCCGACTGTAGCTGAGATAGGCGCCAGTGCCCCCCGCGACCCCAAAAGGGAATAAGCGGTAGAAAATGGATGGATGGATGGACTACCACTGCCAGGGTATTTAAGTTATCCTGTTTGTTATGGAAAATAAATATAATCTACATACAAATCTCTGAGCCACAATCATAACATCTGAACAGGCAATTTCTGAGGTAACAGCAGAAACATTTTTTTTATCAGGGATCTTATGTTTAAAAAAACTATATTATAGTTAGTGGGCTGTTTTAGGGAATTTTTGATCAAATTATCCGTAGTAGCAATATTAATAATGTTGTGTTTATTCTGCGTAGTGCACTTAAAATAATTATGACCATATCTAGGAATTGATATGATGGGAATTTCCCGATTGTTTGCTTGGTGCTTTGATAAACTGAACGCATCATATACATGTGACGTTATGAGCCAGGGAATAAAAGAACTACCCTACCCAGCATGCAACAGGAGTGACGAGCATGCGCGGTAGCCCGGTACAGGTTGTGTCGCCATGACGGCATCTTGTATGTTGTGATATGCACGCTCTGAAAGTAAACGTTAAGAACTCAGCCACTCCTCGTCTGCATTATTGATAAATAGACAGACAACACATATATTCCAAGATGGCGGCGCCCGAACGGGCTGCAACATTGCGGAGCTGCTGCTAAAGATGGAACATTTGGCAGAAATACCGGACAATTCCACAAACTTTATGGCTGGCTCACATCGTGGTCACTCCGTGATCACGTACGACCGCCAGACACTTCTGGATGTGGACACATCGGGCCGTTTTGGACCGATAGACACTTGCGTGCTAGACTTGCTAACTAGCATGGGAATACATCGGCGGCTACATCCAGCGGCCTGTGAAGCAGGGGAGTCTAGTAGCAGCGGGGGCCGTCTACGGAGCAGACGCCAGCGGTGTGATCGGAAATGCGGATGCCGAGCGGGGCTAAAAACAAAGCAGAAGGCTAATCCCCACAGAACACCACTTTCCTCCATCCCGAAGACGGATTTAGATGGAAAATGCGAGACTACTGGTCTGGGTAAGGAGTCAGTTAAATTAGAACAAGTTTTTTCTGCTTTGAGTGTTTCAGAGTTGGACATGTGTTTTACTGAGGTGGCTAACTATGATGCGTGCAGTTTATCAAAGCAACAAACAAACAATCGGAAAATCCCCGTTACTGAGGTGGCTAACCATGATGCGTACAGTTTATCAAAGCAACAATCAAACAATCGGAAAATTCCTGTCGTATCAATTCCTAGATATGGTCGTAACTATACTAAATGCACCGGGCATAATAAACACAACATTATTAATATTGCTACTACGGATAATTTGATCAAAAACTCCCTAAAACAGCCCACTACCTATAATATAGGTTTTTTAAACATAAGATCATTGTCTCCTAAAACGTTGTTAGTTAATGATATTATCAGAGACAACAATCTTAACGTCATCGGTCTCAGCGAAACCTGGCTTAAACCAAACGACTTTTTTGCGCTGAATGAGGCATGTCCTCCTAACTTTACACATGCGCATATTGCCCGTCCGCTCAAAAGGGGTGGGGGGGTTGCACTAATATACAACGAAAACTTTAACCTTAGTCCTAACATAAATAATAAATATAAATCGTTTGAGGTGCTTACTATGAGGTCTGTCACACCGCTGCCTCTACACCTGGCTGTTATCTACCGCCCCCCAGGGCCCTATTCGGACTTTATTAATGAATTCTCAGAGTTCGTTGCTGATCTAGTGACACACGCCGATAATATAATCATAATGGGGGACTTTAATATCCATATGAATACCCCATCGGACCCACCGTGCGTAGCGCTCCAGACTGTAATTGATAGCTGTGGTCTCACACAAATAATAAATGAACCCACGCATCGCAACGGTAATACGATAGACCTAGTGCTTGTCAGGGGCATCACCGTTTCCAAAGTTACGATACTCCCGTATACTAAAGTATTGTCTGATCATTACCTTATAAAATTCGAGGTTCAGACGCATGTTCGTCAAACTAATAATAATAATAACTGCTATAGCAGCCGCAACATTAATACAGCCACAACGACAACTCTTGCTGACCTACTGCCCTCGGTAATGGCACCATTCCCAAAGTATGTGGGCTCTATTGATAACCTCACTAACAACTTTAACGACGCCCTGCGCGAAACCATTGATAACATAGCACCGCTAAAGTTAAAAAAGGCTCCAAAAAAGCGCACCCCGTGGTTTACAGAAGAAACTAGAGCTCAGAAATTATTATGTAGAAAGCTGGAACGCAAATGGCGCACGACTAAACTTGAGGTGCACCATCAAGCATGGAGTGATGGTTTAATAACTTATAAACACATGCTTACCTTAGCTAAAGCTAAATATTACTCAAATCTCATCCACCGTAATAAAAACGATCCTAAATTTTTGTTTAGTACGGTAGCATCGCTAACCCAACAAGGGACTCCTTCCAGTAGCTCAACCCACTCAGCTGATGACTTTATGCAATTCTTTAGTAAGAAAATTGAAGTCATTAGAAAGGAGATTAAAGACAATGCGTCCCAGCTACAACGGGGTTCTATTAACACTGACACGATTGTATATACGGCGGATACTGCCCTCCAAAATAGTTTCTCTCGTTTTGAGGAAATAACATTAGAGGAATTGTTACAACGTGTAAATGGAATAAAACAGACAACATGTTTACTTGACCCTCTTCCTGGGAAACTGATCAAGGAGCTCTTTGTATTATTAGGTCCATCAGTGCTAAATATTATAAACTTATCACTCTCCTCGGGCACTGTTCCCCTAGCATTCAAAAAAGCGGTTATTCATCCTCTCCTTAAAAGACCTAACCTCGATCCTGACCTCATGGTAAATTACCGACCGGTGTCTCACCTTCCCTTTATTTCAAAAATCCTTGAAAAAATTGTTGCGGAGCAGTTAAATGAACACTTAGCGTCTAACAATCTATGTGAAACCTTTCAATCCGGTTTCAGGGCAAATCACTCCACGGAGACAGCCCTCGCAAAAATGACTAATGATCTATTGCTAACGATGGATTCTGATGCGTCATCTATGTTGCTGCTCCTCGATCTTAGCGCTGCTTTCGATACCGTCGATCATAATATTTTATTAGAACGTATCAAAACACGAATTGGTATGTCAGACTTAGCCCTGTCTTGGTTTAACTCTTATCTTACTGATAGGATGCAGTGTGTCTCCCATAACAATGTGACCTCGGACTACGTTAAGGTAACGTGTGGAGTTCCCCAGGGTTCGGTCCTTGGCCCTGCACTCTTCAGCATCTACATGCTACCGCTAGGTGACATCATACGCAAATACGGTATTAGCTTTCACTGTTATGCTGATGACACCCAACTCTACATGCCCCTAAAGCTGACCAACACGCCGGATTGTAGTCAGCTGGAGGCGTGTCTTAATGAAATTAAACAATGGATGTCCGCTAACTTTTTGCAACTCAACGCCAAAAAAACGGAAATGCTGATTATCGGTCCTGCTAGACACCGAACTCTATTTAATAATACAACTCTAACATTTGACAACCAAACAATTAAACAAGGCGACACGGTAAAGAATCTGGGTATTATCTTCGACCCAACTCTCTCCTTTGAGGCACACATTAAAAGCGTTACTAAAACGGCCTTCTTTCATCTCCGTAATATCGCTAAAATTCGCTCCATTCTGTCCACTAAAGACGCTGAGATCATTATCCATGCGTTTGTTACGTCTCGCCTCGACTACTGTAACGTATTATTTTCGGGTCTCCCCATGTCTAGCATTAAAAGATTACAGTTGGTACAAAATGCGGCTGCTAGACTTTTGACAAGAACAAGAAAGTTTGATCACATTACGCCTGTACTGGCTCACCTGCACTGGCTTCCTGTGCACTTAAGATGTGACTTTAAGGTTTTACTACTTACGTATAAAATACTACACGGTCTAGCTCCATCTTATCTTGCCGATTGTATTGTACCATATGTCCCGGCAAGAAATCTGCGTTCAAAGGACTCCGGCTTATTAGTGATTCCCAAAGCCCAAAAAAAGTCTGCGGGCTATAGAGCATTTTCCGTTCGGGCTCCAGTACTCTGGAATGCCCTCCCGGTAACAGTTCGCGATGCCACCTCAGTAGAAGCATTTAAGTCTCACCTTAAAACTCATTTGTATACTCTAGCCTTTAAATAGACTCCCTTTTTAGACCAGTTCATCTGCCGTTTCTTTTCTTTTTCTTCTATGTCCCACTCTCCTGTGTGGAGGGGGTCCGGTCCGATCCGGTGGCCATGTACTGCTCGCCTGTGTATCGGCTGGGGACATCTCTGCGCTGCTGGTCCGCCTACGCTTGGGATGGTTTCCTGCTGGCTCCGCTGTGAACGGGACTCTCGCTGCTGTGTCTTGGATCCTCTTTGGACTGGACTCTCGCGACTGTGTTGGATCCATTGTGGATTGAACTTTCACAGTATCATTTTAGATCCGCTCGACATCCATTGCTTTCCTCCTCTCCAAGGTTCTCATAGTCATCATTGTCACCGACGTCCCACTGGGTGTGAGTTTTCCTTGCCCTTATGTGGGCCTACCGAGGATGTCGTGGTGGTTTGTGCAGCCCTTTGAGACACTAGTGATTTAGGGCTATATAAGCAAACATTGATTGATTGATTGATATACTCCGCTGCTTCACAGGCCGCTGGATGTAGCCGGCAAAGTATTCCCATGCTAGCTAGCCGGTCTAGCAAGCATGCGTCATTCAGTCCAAAACGGCCCGATCTATCCACATTCAGAATTGTCTGGCGGTCGAAAGTTATCCCGGAGTGACCACGCTGTAAGCCAGCCATGAAATTTGCAGAATTGTCCGGTATTTTTGCCAAATGTTCCATCTTTACCAAGAGCCCCTTGACGCCGGGCGACGCCATCTTGTTAAGAAAAGGTGTTAACAAAATAAAAGCATGTAAACAACATACGCAAATGTGCGATAAAATAATTGTAGGCGTTAATAGATTGATGAGTTAACTCATAATTAACGCACTAATTTGCCCACCCCTAGTAAAAATATTATCAATAAGCGTGGCACAGTGTCCTGTGATTCTGCTTGGCTTGTGATTTTAGGATATAAACTGATGCTGTACATTGTATCAATGAAGTCATCAATAAACTTTTGCTTGTTAGGGGTTCAATAAGTCAATATTAAAGTCACCGCATAAGAAAATTATTTTTTTACCATTGTCCATGTAAGTTGCCTTGATCCATTCTTCAAATGTTTCTATACTTGACTTAGGTGATCGGTATATACAACTAATTACTATGTTTTTGCTATTTTCCTGACATATTTCAATGGTAATACATTCTAAGATATTATCTATAGCAAATGACATGTTTTTTACCACTTTGTAGTTCAGGTTCTTCATCACATATACAGCTACTCCTCCTCCATTTTTGTTGGTTCTGTAATATAGTTTAGTTCATATCCTTCCAGATCAAAATCTATTCCTTTTTTATCATAGATCCATGTTTCTGTGATGGCAATCACTTTGAAGGGTTCGTTGATGTGTTCCAAAAAGTTCTTAATGTTGTTGTAGTTTGCATACAAGCTTCTGCTATTAAAATGAATAATTGACAATTTGTTGTCACTTTTAATGTTGCTATTATATTGCTCATCTGTGTAATAAAAACAATTATTACTAATGTGGGAAAAAAAAATTGTATCTGTATCTATATCGTTTTCCAAATCCTGGTTTTTGTGCTCTTTGTTGCAGAAGTTTTGTAGTTCCATATTTCCTTGCTCAACAATCTTTGATGTCGTTTCAATAATCTCTATAAGTGTAGATGGATGCAGCCCTGAATCTAAGTCTTCTTTTTTAGTCGTCCCTTGCAGCGTAGTAGTGTTGATGTTGAATTTAGGTGCTTGTTTTCTGTCAGAGTCCATTATCATCGTTGTTGTGGAAGCTGTGTAAACTTAAAAATTGTCCAGGTCTTTGATGTCATTGACAACAATTACTTTTGCTTCTGGACCTCCATTCAGCTTGATGTAGATTTCACAGTTGGCGCTCCAAGTTCCCTGGATTTTTCCCTGCTTTCTCAAGTCGTGTGCTTTCTTGGCGATTCCAGCATTACGTTTAGTGAGATGCTCATTCATGTACACATTTGTTCCCTTCAGCTTCTTTCCCTGTCTCAGCAATGCCATTTTAGATTTTCTGTTTACAAATTTCACGAGCACGACTGGAGTTGCGTTGTTGTCTCTTCTGTTCAGTGGGATGCATGTTTCGATGGTATTAATGTCGATTTCAATTTCCTTTGATTGCAGGAAGTTGACCACTTGCTGTTCTGCCGAGACAAGATCCATTTCATCTGGTTCACCTTCATTATTCACAGCTTTCGCATAGGATCTTGGTTTAATTCGGGCCCTGTCACGATGATATCATGCATTCGTTTATCCTGCTCCATTTCATCTATGATATTCCACAGCATGTAGTTTTCTTCTTGAAGGGTCTTCATTTGTTGGCGCATATCTTCTTGAAAGGTCTTCAAATCTTGGCACATATCAGAGACTTATTTTTTTCTGGTGATGATTTGAGTTTGCAGACTTTCAATATTTTGCTGCAGACTTTTCACATCTTGTTTGTGATCTTCAATTGCTTTTTTCTGATCTTTTTTTATTTCTTTAATTTCTTCTTTCATTTCAAGGATTATTTTTAGTAGTACTCCTTGTTCCCCATAATGTCCAGTGTCCAGTCTCAAATCTTGGTCCCAGTTGTGTCCTGTGTCGGCTGACACCGAAGGTTTCGGGCTTTCAGTCTTCCCTTAAGTTTTTGGCATAGCGGCAGATCCATGACGTCAGTGCCTCTTGTGTCTTAAACGGCAGTTACTTTAGCAACTTGCAGCACGTTTAACTTGGTTGTTCCAACAATGCGTACCTTGTGTTGTTCACAGATCAATTTGAGGTGTTAGTCTGTCAACTTATAACACTGCGACGTTGGAAGCACTTTAAAACAGCTGTAAACTCACCGTAGTTTTTAGTTGCTAAGCAACCGCTTTGAGCTGCGGTAAGGCGCCGATGGCTTGAGGCAAACGTCTCATCCAACTTGCCTTATTTCAGCGTATCAGTGCCTCACAACTGACCAAAATGAGGTCAAGGATGCCAGGTTACTCTCCTGTGGCTGTGATCGCAAATCAGTGGTCAAAATCTTCAGAATAAACAAAAACTCCGGTAGCAAAAGCGGAGCCTTTTTCTTTTGCGTCCTTTCTCATGAACAGGAAGTGACGAAAATTGTTGAACAGTTTAAGAAAAACATTCCTCAACGAGCTTTTGCAAGGAATTTAGGGATTCCACCATCTACGGTCCGTATTATCATCAAAAGTTTCAGAGAATTTGGAGAAATCACTGCACATAAGCGGTGATATTACGGACATTTGATCCCTCAGGCGGTACTGCATCAAAAAGTGACATCAGTGTGTGAAGGATATCACCACATGGGCTCAGGAACACTTCAGAAAACCACTGTCAGTAACTTCAAATGGTCGCTACTTCTGTAAGTGCAAGTTAAAACTCCACTATGCAAAGCAAAAGCCATTTATCAACAACACCCAGAAACGCTGCCAGCTTCGCAGGGCCAGAGCTCATCTAAGATGGACTGATGCAAAGTGGGAAAGTGTTATGTGGTCTTTCGAGTCTACATTTTAAATTGTTTTCAGAAACTGTGGACGTAGTGTCCTCCAGAACAAAGAAGAATAGAAACATCCGGATTGTTATAGGTGCAAAGTTAAAAATAGATAGATAGATAGTACTTTATTGATTCCTTCAGGAAAATTAAAAAGCCAGCATCTGTGATGGTATGGGGGTGTATTAGTGCCCAAAGCATGGATAACTTACACATCTGTGAAGGCACCATTAATGCTGAAAGGTACATACAGGTTTTGGAACAAAAATTGCCATCCAAGCAACGTTATCATGGATGCCCCTGCTTATTTCAGCAAGACAATACCAAGCCTTGTGTTACAACAGCGTGGCTTCCTAGTAAAAGAGTGTGGGTACTAGACTGGCTTGTCTTTAGTCCAGACCTGTCTCCCATTGAAAATATGTAGCCCATTATGAAGCCTAAAATACGACAACGGAGACTTCGGACTGTTGAACAACTTAAGCTGTACATCAAGCAAGAATGGGAAATAATTCTACATGAAAAGCTTGAAAAATGTATCTCCTTAGTTTCCAAATGTTTACCAAGTGTTGTTAAAAGGAAAGGCCATGTAACACAGTGGTAAAAATGCCCCTGTGGCAACTTTTTTGCATTGTGTTGCTGCCATCAAATTCTAAGTTAATGATTATTTGCAAAAAAATATGATGTTTCTAAGTTCGAACATTAAATTGTCTTTGCAGTCTATTCAGTTGAATATAAGTAGAAAAGTATTTGCAAATCATTGTATTCTGTTTTCATTTATGAATTACACAATGTGCCAACTTCACTGGTTTTGGGTTTTGTGTTTAAAACTCCTTCCATCACTCCAACAGTCTTTTGGATGAACTTTTAGATATTGAAAAGTTTTGTTTCCATAATTTTCGTCCGAAAATTCCTTCAAAAAAAGTATTTAATTGCATCCGACCTGCAGCTGCCCGATACATTCTTGCTAGCAGCGTCATGTACGATAGCGCAATCCAAGATAATCTCTTGATGTTGTCTGCTTTTTAACATTAACATAGTCATTAGAGACGTAATTGTTGTAATCTGTGCCAATATTACAGTTAAACCAAGTTGTAAAGATCCTCAAATGGCTATTGTGATGTCATAGGTCAACCGGAAAAGGAATTAATTTAACCCCGCTAAAAGGAAATAGCCCCCCCAGTGTACGGGAGGCACATGGCGTATGACCAATCGTCAAATTAAAGAGAGTGCATGGACACTTGGACTTCACATGTAGGTGGGAAAATACAAAAAAATTAATTATTTGAGAAATCAGACTAATTTAGTGCATGGAAACGTAGTGACTCGCAGGGTACCAAAGTTTGTTTGGAGGCGTCTCCAATGTGTTTGAGGTCAGAGGTCAGAATTTTTGGCAGCGTTTGCACACAACATTCATTCATCCTGCTGTTTGCATTCCAGTGCTAAGTGAATTATTGCTTTATGAGCAGGAATAACACAACGGGAATGTTCAAAGAAGATGATGGTGATGGCAATAGGATTCAGAAAGCAGTTAAACATAAACAGCCTCGCTTTGTTTGTGAGAAATCTCATGGGAGGATGAAAACACACACACACACGCACACACACACACACACACACACACCCGCCCGCACACATTCTTACCTTCTTGAGACCACTGAAAAATGCCTCCCTCTTTAGGACCACGCTTTCTAGAAATATAAAGATTTGTATTTACAACATTATTGATATATACATACTATACAGAAGCTGGACAGGACAAATATATATATATATATATATATATATATATATATATATATATATATATATATATATATATATATATATATATATATACATACATATATATAATAGCTTGTTGTGAAAAATTGGTTGGAATTTCCCAAGAAAAAGGTCACAATTACACAAGAAAAACTTTGAATTTTGGCATTTTTATAAAAAAAAGTCGTAATTTTACTCAACGCAAGTCGAAATTTTACATGGAAAACTGAAAATTTGTGCGATATTATGATAGAATTTGGAATTTTACTCAATAACAGTTTCAATTTTACAAGAAAAGCTTAACATTGTGGCAATTTTATGAAAATAGTTGTAATTGTACTCCACAAAAGTCACAATTCAAGAAGAAAACTATAACATTTTGGCAATATTACAATAATAATCGGAATTTTACTAAAAAAAGAATTCCCTTTTTTACAAGATCATCAAAAAAAATTTAATATTGATAAAAGTCAGAATTTACTATGACAAATTTCACATTCTGCATTAAAAAGGACTTATTTTACATAAAAAATGTGTAATTTTATGAAAAAATATTGCAATATTACCGAAACAGAAAGAATATGAGAAATTGTTTTCAATTTTACAAGAAAAAAGTTTTCCCTTTTGTACATGTATTTATTTTTTGTTTGTTTGTTTGTAATTGGTTTTTAAACTTCATTTTTTATCAAGTTATTACAGTATGTTTCCACATACATATTTATTTGATTTTTTGTAATAATTTGCGCATTTGAATTTCTTACACACACTCGTTATTACATATTTTGGCCAGAGGGGGAGGACTTCACGTGTTTACACACACTTGTTATTTCATATGTCGACCAGAGTGGGAGCACTTGAGATGACTTCTTGGGATTCTTGCTCGCTCCCCTCAGACACACATCCTATCACTGCGGAGTCGTCTGAGAACTTCTGCAGATGGCAGTGGTTGGAGTTATGCCTGAAGTCTGAGGTATAGTGTGTGAACAGATAAGGTGAGAGCACTGTCCCCTGGGGAGCCCCTGTGCCGCAAACTACCACATCGGAAGAACTGTCATGCCGTCTCACGTACTGCGGCCTGTCGATGAGGTAGTTAATGATCCATGCAGCCAGGTGACTGTCCACTCCCGCCTCTTCCAGTTTTACCAGCAGTGGTGCTGGTTAAATGGTGTTGAAAAAACTGGAGAAGTCATAGAACATGACTCTCATCGCACTTCCCGTGGTCTCCAGGTGGGTGAGTACCCGATGCAGCAGGTAGATGAGGATATCATCTACCTTGTTGCCTTGACAGTAAGAAAACTGCAAGGGGTCCATTGCTGACACAGTTTGCACGCGTAGGTGGCTGAGGATTATCCGGTCCATGGTCTTCATGAGGTGGGAGGTCAGGGCAACAGATTGGAAGTGGTTCTGCTTCTTTGTATGAGGTGTTTTAGAGATTGGAACCACACAGGAGGTCTTCCAGATAGTAAGGACTTTTTCCAGGCTGAGGCTTGGGTTAAAAATGTAATGGACCACAACAGTTAACTGGTCCGCACATTCCCTGAGTAGCCTGGAACTGATGCCATCCGGGCCTGTAGCTTTCCTGACCTCGTTTCTTCCCAACTCCCTACTCACTTGATCCAGACTGATAGAGTGTTGGGTGGATGATGGTTGGGTACAGTGAACTGGGCTGGTGGGTTGTGGGGGGCTGTCTAAGAGGGGTGTATTGGAGAGGTGTGGACCAAGTTGAGGTGTGAACAGTTGGGCCTGGTGTGGAGCGGGGGTGGGATGTGAAAGGGTTTCATTGGGGCCAGAGTCAAACCTGTTGAAAAAAATATTCAGTTTGTAGGCCCACTCTTGGTTGTCAGAAGCTCGGTGACAACTTTTTTTGCTCAGATTTCTCAATCATCTTCAATCCTAAATGAAACTATCAAACATGGAATGTGTTATTTTTTACTTGCTTTTAACTAAAGGCCCTTTGATCAAATTATGTCACATACATTTGCATAAAAAAAAACTAAAAAAACATTTGCATAAAAGTAGTTGTTTTACACAAAGCAGATGTTTAAGGGTCAGGGAATCATTGGCCCTATTGAGCCAATGTCAGGCTAGGACTGTGGATGTTTGTGCTTCCTCGATGCAAGGAGGATGTGGGACTAGTCAGGCATGGATGTAAGTACATGATATTTATTAAATAAACAAACAAACTACAAAAAGGCAAACCAAGGACGCGCTCTGTGGCGGATAGAAATCTATACTATACTTAAAACAAAACAGCACAATGGCATGACTATATACAAACAAAACAAAACTAACACAATGGCATAAATACAAAAACTTACACGGCATGGAACTGTGGACGAGGACGTGAAGGTGTGAACAGCATGGGTAGTAGGGTGCGTGCGAGTGTGTATTCAACATAGTCCAGTAGGTAAAGAAGCCAGGCCGAGGAAAGGAATAAATGACTTAAATACTGCTGTGGTAATTAGGAACAGGTGCGGGACTGAGGGCAGGGGCGTGACTAGGAGGGCAAGGTGAAAACTAATAGGTTGGCATGGAAAAAAACAAAACCAGGAAGTGCAAAACGTGACTGATTGTCCAAAATCAAAACAAAACTTGATCCATAGGTGTGACAGCCAAACTATAAAAGCATCAGTAATAGAATAGATTTCAATGCACTGTTGTGTTTTTTTTCCTGAGTCAGATGTGTAAATGATAAAAAGAGGAGCCAATGAAGACATAGAAGACATCTCCCATTAAACGGTTATAAAAACGTAGCATATTCATATTTTTCAAAATCACAAATGTTTTATGCCCTTTGAAAAATTAAGGATTTAGATCACTCCGTATTCTTGACTGCTCGCTAGTGTTATATAATATCTGAGTTATTTTGTAGAAATACAGGGAAATAATTACAAGAGTACACTTCTTCACTAACAGTGTCATAAAAGAGGTTAATTTGAATATTACATAATGTTGGATATAGAGACAGTCAAACCTTTTATTTATAAAATCAAAAACATTGAAATTTAATAATTTGATGCTTTTTTAAACAGCTAAAATTATGTACAAAACAAACTATATTTAAATACCCAACAATGTAAAACAAATATTCTCAACAAAAGAGGATACATACAACCTTGGGGAAAATTTCTACTTAAAACATGTGTATGCACGTACAACACTTTAAACCAAGGGTCCCCAACCTGCAGCCTGCGGGTAGTCTCAAATTTAAAAAAAAAGTGTATTGATTTATTTTATTATTATTTTCAAAAATCTGTCCTTTCTAATCCATTTTATACCACTTGTTACTCTCGGTGTCCCCTAGCCACTCAGGCAAATCATATGGTCTAAAAAACGCATTTTCCCAACAATAAAGTGACATCATCAACGGCATGTGCGAGCGCTTTCAGTCAATTAGTCCGCAAGGAATGTGTGTATGTATGTATATATATATATATATATATATATATATATATATATATATATATATATATATATTAGGGGTGTGGGAAAAAATCAATTCGAATATGAATCGCGATTCTCAAATTGTGCGATTCAGAATCGATTCTCATTTTTTTTAAATCGATTTTTGGGGGGGGGGGATTTTTTTATTTTTTTTTATCAATCCAACAAAACAATACACAGCAATACCATAACAATGCAATCCAATTCCAAAACCAAACCTGACCCAGCAACACTCAGAACTGCAATAAACGGAGCATTTGAGAGGAGACACAAACACGACACAGAACAAACCAAAAGTAGTGAAACAAAAATGAATATTATCAACAACAGTATCAATATTAGTTATAATTTCTGCATAGCAGTGATTAATAAAAATCCCTCATTGACATTATCATTAGACATTTATAAAAATTAAAAAAAAGAACAATAGTGTCACGCTGGCTTACACTTGCAACGCATCTCATAAGCTTGACAACACACTGTGTCCAATGTTTTCACAAAGATAAAATAAGTCGTATTTTTGGTTCGTTTAATAGTTAAAAAAAATTACATTATTGCAATCAGTTGATAAAACATTGTCCTTTGCAATTATAAAAGCTTTTTTTTTTTTTTTTTAATCTACTACTCTGCTAGCGTGTCAGCAGACTGGGGTAGATCCTGCTGAAATCCTATGTATTGAATGAATACAGAACTGTTTTGAATCGGAAAATATCGTTTTTGAATCGAGAATCGCGTTGAATTGAAAAAAATCGATATATAATCGAATCGCGACCCCAAGAATCGATATTGAATCGAATTGGGACACCCAAAAATTTGCAGCCCTAATATATATATATATATATATATATATATATATATATATATATGCAGCCCGGTTCCTGGCCAAATTGTTTTAACCCAATGTGGCCTCCGAGTCAAAAAGTTTGGGGACCCCTGCTTTAAACCATTTTTAGTATTCAAGTATGTGGAATTATGGAACTGTGTGAACATTTTCATTTTGCTGGATAAACAATTGTAAAAAAGTAAACACAAAAAAAAACGGTAAAACGTCTCAGTTGTCTGGTGTTCATGTTTGTGGCGTTTTTAAGGCAAATGTCTTCCAGGAGCCTGTGTTGCGTTGTGTTGTGTTGTGTTGTGTTGTGGTGTGTTGTGTTGTGTTGTGTTGTGTGGTGTTGTGTTGTGTTGTGTTGTGCTGTGTTGTGTTGTGTTGTGTTGTGTTGTGTTGCGTGCACAGCAAGCCCACATGACAGAAGCCCCTGAGGTCTTACATCCTGTGCTCTCGCCCTTCCCTTAACTTCCTGACTTTACACCAGAGAGGCCTGAAAAGTACAAAATTATTCCGTCAAGTATTCATTGAGCATGTTAATTGTCGCCTGATGTACCAGCTAACAGAATTGTGCAGGATTTTGCACAAAGAATCATTTGTCTTAATGAAAAGAAAGCTCATATACTGTACATACATGACAAAGCCTTTTTTTTTACTTTATTTTATGGAAATGATGAATAAATGTAAAACAAACGATCAGTTATTTAATTTTAGAAATGTTATGTCTATAATTGATTTTAAATTAAAACCATATGCAATGTGCATATATATATATATATATATATATATATATATATATACACATATATATATATGTATATATATATATATATTTATGTATACGTATATACTTATACATAAATATATATTTTTTTTTTATATACAAAATAAAAAAATTCTGCAGATTTTACAATAAAAACATGGCAGCTCTATCACCAGAACGTTACAATATAAATAACAGTGGTGCTGTGTTTGCATTCACAGTAATACGCTGTAAAAACAACTACTGTAGATTTTATGGTTTTAAAAAAATCTGGCAGCTCAGTCGCCAAAGTGTTACTGTACAAATAACACCAGTACCATATTTTTCATTTACTGTATGCATTGTAAAAACCACCGTAAATTTTGAAATCAAATTCTGGCAACTTACCGACCAAGTCTTTTTTTTAACCGTGAAATCTACTAATTTTGTTTAAATGTAATATATAAAACTTGTGTTTTCCAAATCACAATCAATTAAATTATGTGATACTCTTTGTGTGTAATATTTATTTACATCCTTATCATTTTGACTTTTGTTACTTGCCTTTGATCTTTGTTGTTGTTGCAGTAGTACATTCCCAAATGTAGTCTGAAATATTGTGTTTTTTAGGCATTTCACAATTGAAAAAAATGACACATTCATACACAGTTTGAAGTAATAACAACCACTAATGGAAAACAACAAATATGTTTCATTCAGCACAGAACATGTCTCCAATTCCTGCACGTTGCCATTTCTGTCATGACAGTTTTGGACTTTAGTTTATTTTCCTGCGCTTGCTGTTATCTCCTGAACCAGCGCTCCCCTTTATTTATTTATTTTCACTTCTCGTGTGTTTAATTTAATGTCACTTTATCCTCTGGCCTGAGAACTGCCTCCCCACACCTGTCCCTGGTTGCCAATCAGTGTGCTTTGTTCCTCTGGACAAGGCTGGATTACAAGTGTAGACCTGCTTGTGCACTTCCTGACTGCACTCGCTCTCATTAAATCCATTTTTACCTGCACTTCGCCTGCAATCTCTGCATTCTGGGGTCACGCTTTAAGCTTCAATGAATTTAGTGAAGAAGGCAGCTGGTCTACACATATCACAAACATCTGGACATAACTGCTTTAATTAAAACCCTCTTTTTCTTCCTCTTACTCCTCCTCCTCTTGTTCTTTCTTCTCCTTTTGTTCTTCCTCCTCCTCCTCAGATCACATGTCTGTTGTGGGTCTTCTTATAAGAGGTTTTTACAGTGTGTCCGCACCTGGCTCGTGTGCCTTCGGATTTTACACTCAAGTTTAACCAAAAAAGTTTTGGGGAAAAGTTAAGTTTGTCCAATTACTTTTGTCCACAGTATTTTAGGCGGTTTTATTGTAGTAGTTTCCTGTTCTCTTAGTTCCATTTGCTACTGGTTTGCCTGCAAGGTCTGTCAAGCATCTTTTATTGTGCAAAAAATAGACTTTTGTCTTCATGGATCTGTCTGGAAAATTATTTTTCATAATTACAATACTTCGGAGGTTTTTTTTTTCTTGCACATTAATAATTGAACAACATTGGCAGAGTGTGTCCTGGACTAGATTTTCCCTGCAGAAAAACTTAGAATTATAAACCTTATTTATGGCGACCAACTGTTTAAAGCGGCTATCAGCCACTTATATACAAAACCCAAAACCAGTGAAGTTGGCACTTTGTGTAATTTGTAAATAAAAACAGAATACAATGATTTGCAAATCATTTCTACTTATATTCAATTGAATGCACTACAAAGACAAGATATTTAATGTTCGAACTGAGAAACGTTTTTTTTTTGTTGCAAATACTCATTAACTTAGAAAGTAATGGCAGCAACACATTGCAAAAAAGTTGGCAAAGAGGCATTTTTACCACTGTGTTACACTCAATAAACGTTTGGGAACTGAGGAGACCAATTCAGGTGGAATTTTTTCCCATTCTTGCTTGATGTACAGCTTAAGTTGTTCAACTGTCCGAGGTGTCCGTTGTCGTATTTTAGGCTTCATACTGCGCCACACATTTTCAATGGGAGACAGGTCTGGACTACAGGCAGGCCAGTCGAGTACCCACACTCTTTTTCTACAAAGCCACACTGTTGTAACACATGGTTTGGCATTGTTTTGCTGAAATAAGCAGGGGCGTCCATGATAACGTTGCTTGGATGGCAACATATTTAGCTCCAAATCCTGTATGTACCTTTCAGCATTAATGGTGCCTTCACTGATGTGTAAGTTACCCATGCCTCGGGCACTAATACACCCCCCTACCATCACAGACCCTGGCTTTTGAACTTTGAGTCTGGATGGTTCTTTTCCACTTTGGTCCGGAGGACACAACGTCCTATGTTTCAAAAAAAACAATCTGAAATGTGGACTTGTCAGACCACAGAACACTTTTCCACTTTGCATCAGTCCATCTTAGATGAGCTCAGGCCCAGCGAAGCTAGCGGCGTTTGTGGGTGTTGTTGATAAATGGCTTTCGCTTTGCATAGTAGAGTTTTAACTTGCACTTACAGATGTAGCGACCAACTGGAGTTACTGACGGTGTTTTTCTGTAGTGTTCCTGAGCCCATGTGGTGATATCCTTGAGACACTGATGTCTGTTTTTGATGCAGTACCGCCTGAGGGATTGAAGGTCTGTAATATCATCGCTTACGTGCAGTGATTTCTCGAGATTCTCTGAACCTTTTGATGATATTACGGACTGTGGATGGTGAAATCCCTAAATTCCTTGCAACAGCTCATTTAGAAATGTTATTAAACCGTTTGACTCGCGCATTTGTTCACAAAGTGGTGACCATCGCACCGGCCTCATTTGTGAATGACTGAGCATATCATGGAAGCTGCTTTTAAACCCAATCATAGCACCCACCTGTTCCCAATTAGCCTGCTCACCCGTGGGATGTTCCAATTAAGTGTTTGATCAGCATTCCTCAACTTTCTCAGTCTTTTTGCCACTTGTGCCAGCTTTTTTTTAAACATGTTGCAGGCATCAAATTCCAAATGAGCTAATATTTGCAAAATAGCGTTTTCCAGTTTGAACGTTAAGTATCTTGTCTTTGCAGTCTATTCAATTGAATATATGTTGGAAATGATGTGCAAACCAATATATTCTGTTTTTATTTACCATTTACACAACGTGCCAACTTCACTGGTTTTGGGTTTTGTAATATTGAAATATTTTTACTCCTTAGAGCAGCCACTAGTCGGAAAATTTGCTGCGATGATGCACGATGTCGATAGATAGAGTTGGGGTTGTAAAAAGTATCAGTACTTCGATACCGACATACATGGACACCTGCTTTTTTCAGTATTGTCAGAAAATAATACTGTACAACACTTTTGCTGAGCGTTTGCATGCACAATGTTAATCTATTTGTTGAAGTCTGTCACAAATGCAGATTTGGTGCTTCTGGTTGGCCCTCGCTGGTAAACAAATACTTATGGAAGTGTAGCATAACTGCAGATGTGGCGTATCTCCGCTTCACAACAGAGAATAAGACGTAGCAGAAATTATCTGTGATGCACTTTTGCCACTTTGTCGCTATGTTTGGCCAGTAGAGGTACATATTAAAAGTGAAAAAGAGGGGAATTTATACAAAAATTAAACAAGATGAGCCACCACAAGCGCATGGAGTTTGCAAGCCAACATTTATTGCTGCCGTAAATGCTAGAAAAACACAGTTTAGAGCAGTTTAGTACAGGGGTCACCAACGCGGTGCCCGCGGGCACCAGGTAGCCCGTAAGGACAAGATGAGTAGCTCGCTGGCCTGTTCTAAAAATAGCAGCACTTACCAGTGAGCTGCCTCTATTTTTTAAATTTTATTTATTTACTAGCAAGCTGGTCTCGCTTTGCTCGACATTTTTAATTCTAAGAGAGACCAAACTAAAATAGAATTTGAAAATCCAAGAAAATATTTTAAAGACTTGTTCTTCACTTGTTTAAATAAATTCATTTATTTTTTTTACTTTGCTTAATTCTTATAACTTTCAGAAAGACAATTTTAGAGAAAAAATACAACCTTAAAAATGATTCTAGGATTTTTAAACACATATACCTTTTTACCTTTTAAATTCCTTCCTCTTCTTTCCCAACAATTTAAATCAATGTTCAAGTTTTTTTTTTTTTTTTTATTGTAAAGAATAATAAATACATTTTAATTTAATTCTTCATTTTAGCTTCTGGTTTTTTGACGAAGAATATTTGTGAAATATTTCCACAAACTTATTATGATTAAAATTCCCCAAAAATATTCTGGCAAATTTTGAAAATCTGTATAATCAAATGTAAATCTTATTTCAAAGTCTTTTGAATTCCTTTTAAAATTTTTGTTCTGGAAAATCTAGAAGAAATAATGATTTGTCTTTGTTAGAAATATAGCTTGGTCCAATTTGTTATAGATTCTAACAAAGTTCAGATTGGATTTTAACCTATTCAAAACATGTCATCAAAATTCGAAAATTAATCTTAATCAGGAAAAATTACTAATGATGTTCCATAAATTCTTTTTTATATTTTTTCAAAAAGATTAGAATTAGCTAATTTTTGTCTTAATTTTTTTCCGGTTAAATTTTGAATTTTAAAGAGTCAAAATTGAAGATAAACTATGTTTCAAAATTTAGTTTTCATTTTTTTTGTGTTGTCTCCTCTTTTAGACCGTTCGATTTAGTGTTTTTTTCATCATTTATTCTCTACAAAAACTTTCCGTGAAAGGAAAAAAATGTACGATGGAATGACAGACAGAAATACCCATTTTACATATATATATTTAGATTTATTTGTTAAAGGTAAATTGAGCAAATTGGCTATTTCTGGCATTTTTTAAAGTGTGTATCAAACTGGTAGCCCTTTAAATTAATCAGTACCCTAGAAGTAGCTCTTGGTTTCTAAAATGTTGGCGACCCTGGTTTAGAGACTCTTCAACCCTATGTTGTTGTTTAATTAGACTGAGTGATGGTTCGCCGAGCATCTCCTCCTCATCTTTTGAACACCTGTGCAAAAATTACAATATTTTATATGCACACACACTAAAAATTAGATTACAAAAGATTTGTAACTTTAGCAAGGGTGTCAGTAGTTTTTGGGAGCGGGATGGTGAAAAGCTTTTGACTTTACTATCATGCATCTTTCTTGTTTTATTTTGTACGGACGGTTTAATAGGCAAATAAATAGTCATTGTTTGATAGTCAAGTGGAATTGAATTATTGATACTTTGGTAGTATAATCTGAAACTCTCAGTAAGAACCGTAATGCATCCTATCAATACCACTGTGGCCACCTGTCTTGTTATGTAAGATGATGACATGGTGATGATGACATGGTGATGATGCTGTAGAAAGTGTATGTTTTTTGCCATGTAGATTTTTACATGAGACCACACAAATGTTTTGTTCTAGTAAAACTGCTTAGTAAATAAACTACTGTTTATTTGTTGTCAATCCTTTATGTAAATACTTTGTTTTGACACTTACATGTCTTTATATTCATAATAAAATATATTATTTCATCTGTTTTCCCCACTTTTTTCCTATTCTTGAGCGCACAAATATAATTATTATTTTCATAGGCTGCCCAATAGACTGCATTGAGGAGTAGTTATCAATATTATTGTTATTACTATTGTTATTATTATTAGTAGTAGCAGTAATATTATTATTATCATCCATCCATCCATACATTTTCTACCGCTTGTCTCTTATTATTATTATTATTATTATTATTGATAATAATAATGATAATAATAATAATAATAATAATATTATAGTTATTATTATTATAGTCATTTGAATTGACTCACTAGTTTTTCGTCCCAAATTGTTGGGAATGAAAGAGAACCCCTTGAAATCAGAGCTAGTAAATAAAGTTTTGGTTTAAAGATAGGGTTTTGGTTAGTAACTTGGTAAGGAGGGTTTGATTTTTAGGTTATGGTTGGTAATTAACAGTAAGGTTGTTAACTAGGGTTAGTAACTAGGGATAAGGCTGGTAACTAGGCCTGGTAACTAAGGTTGGTAAGTAGGAGTAAATTTGGTAACTAGTGTGGGTAAGTAGCTATACGTTTGGTAACTAAGGTTGGTAAGTAGGTGTACGTTTGGTAACTAGTGTTGGTAACTAGCAGTAAGGCTGGTAAATATGGTTGCTAACTAGGGGTAAGGTTGGTAACTATGGTTGGTAACTAGCAGTAAGGCTTTTATCTAGGGTTGGTAAGGTTGGTATATGCTGTAAAGGGTTGTAAATAAGGTTAGGGTTAGCAACTGAGGGTAAAGTTAGGTTGGTAATTAGGGTTAAAATTGGTAACTAGGGTTGGCAATAAAGGTTTAGTAACTAGGGTTGGTAAATAGGGGTAAGGCTGGTCACTAGGGTTGGCAACTTGGGTTGTTAACTATGGGTAAGTAAGGGTGTTGACCAGGCGTAATACTGGTAACTAGGGTTGCTAACTAAGGGTAAGGTTGTTATCTAGGGTTTGTTTTACTTGGATAAAGGTTCGTCAATAGAGTTGGTAACTAAGGTTGGTAACTAGAGTTGGTAACTAGAGGTATGGTTGGTAGATAGAGTTGGTAATTAGGAGTAAGGCTTCTATCTAGGCTTGGAATGTATTTGTAAGTTTAGTAACTAGGGCTGGTCAATAGTTGTAAGTCTGGTAACTAGCAGTGGGGCTGGTAACTGGGGTTACTAACTAGGGGTCCAGTTGGTAACTAGCGGTATGGCCGGTAGATAGGGTTGCTAACTAAGGGTGAGGTTGGTAACTAGTGTTGGTAACTAGCAGTACGACTGGTAAATAGGGGTAAGGCTGGAAACTAGGGGTGAGGTTAGGTATTAGGTTTAAGGCTGGTAACTAGGGATATGGTTAGTTATTAGGAGTGAGGCTGGTTGCTAGGGTTGCTAACTATGGGTATGGTTGGTAACTAGCAGTAAAAATGGTAACTAGCAGTAAAAATGGTAACTAGGGCTGATAACTAGGGATGACATTGGTAACCAGGGGGGAGTTTGGTTATTAGGGTTATGGCTGGTAACTAAGGTTGGTAACTAGGGGTAAGGTTAGTTATTAAGAGTGAAGCTGGCAACTAGGGTTGCTAACTAGGAGTATGGTTGGTAACTATCAGTAAGGCTGGTAACTAGGGTTGCTAACTCAGGGTGATGTTGGTAACTGGGGTGGGGTGACGTTGGTAACTCACAAGGAGGTTGGTTATTAAGGTTATGGCTGGTAACTAGGGTTGATAAGTAGGGGCGCGGTTGTTAACTAGCAGTAGGGCTGGTAACTAGGGTTTGTAACTAGGGGCGGGGTTGGTTATTAGGGTTATGGCTGGTAACTAAGGTTGGTAACTAGGGGTAAGGTTAGTTATTACGAGTGAAGCTGGCAACTAGGGTTGCTAACTAGGAGTATGGTTGGTAACTATCAGTAAGGCTGGTAACTAGGGTTGCTAACTCAGGGTGATGTTGGTAACTCGGGTGGGGTGACGTTGGTAACTCACAAGGAGGTTGGTTATTAAGGTTATGGCTGGTAACTAGGGTTGATAAGTAGGGGTGCGGTTGTTAACTAGCAGTAGGGCTGGTAACTAGGGTTGGTAACCAGGGGCGGGGTTGGTAACAAAGGTTGGTAACTAGCAGTATGACTGGTACGTAGGGGTAATGCTGGAAACTAGGGGTGATGTTGGTTATTAGGGTTATGGCTGGTAACCAGGGTTGGTAACTAGGGGTGAGGTTAGTTATTAAGATTGAAGCTGGCAACTAGGGTTGCTAACTAGGAGTATGGTTGGTAACTGGGGTGATGTTGGTAACTCGGGGTGAGGTTGGTTGTCAAGCTTATGGCTGGTAACTAGGGTTGATGAGTAGGGGTGCGGTTTTTAACTAGCAGTAAGGCTGGTAACTAGGGTTGGTAACTAGGAGTATGGTTGGTAACTAGGGTGATGTTGGTAACTCGGGGTGAGGTTGGTTGTCGAGGTTATGGCTGGTAACTAGGGTTGATAAGTAGGGGTGCGGTTGTTAACTAGCAGTAAGGCTGGTAACTAGGGTTGGTAACTAAGGGTGAGGTTTGTAACAAAGGTTGGTAACTAGCAGTATGACTGGTACATAGAGGTAATGCTGGAAACTTGGGGTGATGTTGGTTATTAGGGTTATGGCTGGTAACTAGAGTTGGTAACTAGGGGTAAGGTTAGTTATTAAGAGTTAGGTTGGTGACTAGGGGTGCAGTTAAGTTTCTAGCGATTAGGAGAGACAACAGAAATACTTTTATAGGAAATGTTTTTATTGCTTTTTAAGATAAAAAAGAAGGATGCTGATTTAGTGGAAAATGTCAGTCGAATGATGAGTCATATGTAGGTGATGATGTCGTTGCATATTATGGGCTGTCGACTGCCCGTCTTCATGAGGGCGGTGAAATGATGCCAGTCTGAGTCGAGCGCGTGAATGCCCGTGTGGGACTGGTGGAAGAAAGGCTTGAGACGTGGGTGTCCCACTGGGCAGGACATGCGCTTGGGGGCTTCATTAGTCTGTCCCGCCCTGGGCCTCATGTCCACACTTTTGGACACGCTCGCCAGTCTGCGCCTCATGTTGATTAAAATGTCTTTGGCCAGACGTCGCCCAACGCTGGGCTTTAGTTCCACCTGGTCCGGACACTCTGGGAGGTCCATCCAGTTCTTGATCAGATCTGCAAAACTGTTGTCCCCAAGAACCAGAGGCTGTCTGTTCCGGCTGCGGCTCAGCAAGGACGCGGTCCAGTCCTCCGGCTCGCTGGCCTCAAAGGAAGTCCAGCGCTCCAAGCAGGCGTCTGAAGTGGATTTGGGGCGCACCCGGCCCGCAGGGCCCGTGTTTGTGCGCAGGCAGGCGGACGCGGACACCCTGACGTTTCTTGCCCGTCTCAGAACCACACCTTCGTCCTGCCAAGAGGCCTCCGAGTAGCCAGAATCAAAGTCCACGCTGCCGGGGGAGCCTTGAGTCCATCGCTCGCCGTCTTCCTCGCCTTCGCCTTCTTCCTCCGGAGGGTTGGCGAGGCAGCAGGCCGAGTCGTAGGAGTTGACCTCGGACATGCGCTGACAGGACAGTCGCTCCTGCTGCTGAACTCCTTGCCTGCAGTGACGCGTGGCCACGAAGGAGGAGCGGACACACGGCTCGCTCAGCGGCCTCGGCCTGCTCGCCATCACGTGAGCGCTGCCACTGGAGTGTCGCACACACAACTAGTACACAAACAAACACAAACTCTTAAAATCCTGACTGCAACACAACCAAAACCAGTAAGATTCCTCCCAGCTGAGATCACTGAACTCGGAGGGCTAAAACATTCTTGATCTCAGAGCGACGCCTTTTAATGGACGATTATCACTACAGTCAGAGAGCAGGATGCACACACACACACACACACACACACACACACACACACACACACACACACACACACACACACACACACACATCTGTCTCAGAGGATGTTGACTAATTTACCAGCGCACTCAAATGCACCACAAGGACCTTTTTGTAGACTCACTAATCTTTAAGGAAACTTTCTGATAATTACAAACATTGTACCCCGCCTTCCACATGAGTGCAACTGGGATAGACTCCAGCCCCCAGCGACTTCGAAAGGGACAAGCGGTAGGAAATGGATGGATGGATGGTGTGCGTAAACTGTCAAACTTGACATGCTGATTGGACATTTTATTGGGTACACCAAAGTAGTACCTTGCAAATATACTGCCAGATGTCAGCTTTTACCTTTGAAAACCTGTCTTGTGCTCACAGGAATAAAGTGTGATTTATAAACTTCTTATAAACTTTTTAAGTGTTTATTGTAACTTTCACTTCAAAAAGCACAGAATTGAAACCAAAATTGGTAAGCCAATACTGTAGTGATGTTTTATTCCTTTTATAGCACACATACTTAAAAGTAGACATGAGACAGCAGTGAAAGCTCTGATCTCATTGTCCAATTATTGTACTCTTTTAGCTCATTATAACTAACAATATTAATAATTAATTATAATTAAAAAAACACCAACAAGGTCTTCCTTATTATCTGCTCTGCCTTCCACAAGTTGCAAACATAAAATCATTTGGTAAATATATTACTGTTTTGTATTAACATATGTATATACATGTATATATATATATATATATATATATATATATATATGTATATATATTTATACTGTACATATATATATATATATAAATATATATATATATATATATATATATATCCATCCATTTTCTACCGCTTATTCCCTTTTGGGGTCGCGTGGGGCGCTGGCGCCTATCTCAGCTACAATCGGGCGGAAGGCGGGGTACACCCTGGACAAGTCGCCACCTCATCGCAGGGCCAACACAGATAGACAGACAACCTTCACACTCACATTCACACACTAGGGACAATTTAGTGTTGCCAATCAACCTATCCCCAGGTGCATGTTTTTGGAAGTGGGAGGAAGCCGGAGTACCCGGAGGGAACCCACGCATTCACGGGGAGAACATGCAAACTTCACACAGAAAGATCCCGAGCCTGGATTTAAACCCAGGACTGCAGGAACTTCGTATTGTGAGGCAGACGCACTAACCCCTCTGCCATATATATATATATATCATCCATCCATCCATTTTTTACCGCTTGTCCCGTTGGGGGTGGCGGGAGGTCGCTGGTGCTTATATCAGCTGCGTTCGGGCGGAAGGTGGCATACACCCTGGACAAGTCGCCCTCTCATCACAGGGCCAAGACTGATAGACAACATTCACACTCACACACATACATATTTATATCTCCCCCCGATTGCAGCTGAGATTGGCACCAGCGCCCCCTGCGACCCCAAAGGGAATAAGCGGTAGAAAATGGATGGATGGATGCATATATATATATATATAGGAAAACTTTTATAGGGGGATCATTTTCACCATTAATTAGTTGCTTATTAACATGCAAATTAGTAACATATCGGCTCTTAATTAGTCATTATTAAGTACTTATTAATGCCTTATTCTGCATGGCCTTATTATTCAACCAGTAAGTCATTAACTAAGAATCTTCCCTCAATAACCTCAGATTTATTGCTTATTAGTAACCCTAACCCTAACGTTCCCCTAGTGTCCAAATAACTCTAAATTAAGTCTTTGTTCCTTAGAATATGTACCTCATACTAAAGTGTTACCATATACATGTGTGTGTATATACACACACACACACACATACACACACACACACATACACACATACATACATACATACATACATACATACATATATATATATATATATATATATATATATATATATATTGTAGTACGGTGGCATAGTTGTTCATGCTCGTTCCTTACAACGAGAAGGTTTTGGGTGCGATTCCCGGGCTCAGGGTCTTTATATGTGGAGTGTGCATGTTCTCCCTGCGACTTTGTGGGCTCCCTCCAGCTACAACCGCTTCATCCCACCAGATTGATCGGTCCAGGGAGGGACAAGCGGTAGGAAATGGATGGCCGGATAGATACATAGGTGTGTGTATGCATATATTTATATATATATATATATATATATATATATATATATATATATATATATATATATATATATATATATATACATACACCAGGTATACTTGCAAGCATGTGATGTTGTCACAGCTGTGTGTCTTTGGGGACCATTTGGGACCCCCCACCCCGGCCGACAGCAGTTTGAGCATGTTTTCTTTCACAGCCACAACACAAACTGCTGGTTTTCAATGCACTAAACATGTAAAGAGAATTAATAAGATCTTTTTTTCTTTCTTTTTTTGAAAGAGTTAAAAATGGAGTTAGGAAAAAACTTACCATTACTTGGAAGAGTCTTCAATGATTTCCAAACTCTTTTGAAAGCAGACAATAAAAGTAATAATAAACATATCCGGCATGCAATTTTTCATTTGTCAAGCAAAAGTTGATCAAGTCCATTTGATCTTTATCTGTATCAGTTTTCTTTCTATTTGCTCCACATGAGAACTGTCAGCACACTTTGTAGGAACCAGACTTTGACTTCAGCCAATCAGCGCCGCGCAGGCCAAACTCTCAGCCAACCAGCGAGGCTCTGCACACAAAGCCCCGCCTCCTTTTTAGTAGTACTGTTAAGTGAGTGAAAAGTTCTAATTAATTCCATGGTAAAAAAAAATAGCATTTAAGATCAACTAAAAGTTATTTATTACTTTGGTAAAACATCAGGCATTTTCATAATATTGTGATCAATTTATTACCCTGAGAAATATAATATTCCACGTCCAGTCGACATTTAAAGAGTTTTGCCATCAGGTTCAATTTAAAACCAATTGCAAAAGAATAAACATCCAGTGAGAAAATTATGTTTGAATCATATAATATTCAGGGGTGTATCTGGAAACAAGAACGTTTTAATAAAGTCCACATTTTAGCCTTTGTAAAAATCTGACTGGGCTTACATTATGAGCAGGACACAAGTCGCCATCTGGTGGTGACTTGTAGTCATGACTTGTGATATTAGCACACTATGTTGCATTAACATTTTTCACACGTTTGAGTCAAATGTTTCATTGTTTTAATGCCGAATGCTTCGCTGCTCAGGGGCGTCACTAGATTAGAAGAACAGGGGGGCTTGGGCCCCAGGAGGTTCGTTTGTTGCGAGCAAAAAAGTTGTTTTTCTGTCAGCAATATTATGAGTTTTTGGCCCTGCTATGGGGTGTCCAGGGTGTACCCCGCTTTACGCCCGAGTGCAACTGGGATAGGCTCCAGCACCCCCGTGACCCCAAGAGGGACAAGCGGTAGAAAATGCATATTACAAATCAATCACATAGTGTTATGATGCGACCTAAGTGTGAACTCTCCCGCGCTCGGGTCACATAATGGCAAATAATGATGAGGCTTATTAGAATGGTCATCATTATTCACCCAAATAGAGGGATAAAAATAAATAGCTGACAAATTGACATAAACGGACAAAAATATTTTTTAAGGATCTCAGGTCAATCCTCGACAGATCGCCAACACACTCTTCGGAGCAGACATGATTAATTGATTAAAACTTTTATTAGTAGATTGCACAGGTCAGTACATATTCCGTACAATTGACCAGTAAATGGTAACACCGGAATACGTTTTTCAACTTGTTTAAGTCAGGGTCCACGTAAATCAATTCATGGTAATCGAGGCAAATGTCCACATAAAATTGGGGAGACATCTTCTTTAATAATCTTCTCCACGGTTATGAAAATGGTTGACTTTGATTGCACAAAATCCTTGAAATTTCCACAAATGTGCCGGTACTGAGACAACTACAATTAAAGACCTACTGAAATGAGATTTTCTTATTTAAACGGGGATAGCAGGTCCATTCTATGTGTCATACTTGATCATTTCGCGATATTGCCATATTTTTGCTGAAAGGATTTAGTAGAGAACATCCACGATAAAATTTGCAACTTTTGGTCGCTAATAAAAAAGCCTTGCCTGTACCGGAATTAGAAGACGATGTGCGCGTGATGTCACGGGTTGTAGAGCTTCTCACATCCTCACATTGTTTATAATCATGGCCAGCAGCAGCGAGAGCGATTCAGACCGAGAAAGAGACAATTTCCCCATTAATTTGAGCGAGGATGAAAGATTTGTGGATGAGGAAAGTGAGAGTGAAGGACTATAAAAAATAAAAATAAAAAAGACGAGGGCAGTGGGAGCGATTCAGATGTTATTAGACACATTTACTAGGATAATTCTGGAAAATCCCTTATCTGCTTATTGTGTTACTAGTGTTTTAGTGAGATTATATGGTCGTACCTGAAAGTCGGAGGGGGGAGGCCACGAGTGTGGTGACTGGCAGTGTCTTCGATGGAAGCCACATTTCCCGACGAGGCAAGGCAGCTGGGCTGAGATTTTTTTTTTTCCCCCCTCCTCCACGGTGGAAGCATCCGACGGTCGGGGGCGGCCGGTTGGAGGAGGCAAGAGAGTCCGCAGCTGCAGGAGGCACGACGCAAGCTCTCCGCTCATAACTACGGTAAGAGCCGACTTATATCCACCATTTTCTCACCGAAACCTGCCGGTTGACATGTGGTAGGGAACCATGTTCGCTTGACCGCTCTGTTCCATAGTAAAGCTTCACTGTCATCTTTCGGGAATGTAAACAAGGAAACACCGGCTGTGTTTGTGTCGCTAAAGGCAGGCGCAATACACCGCTTCCCACCTACATCTTTCCTCTTTGACGTCTCCATTATTAATTGAACAAATTGCAAAAGATTCAGCAACACAGATGTCCATAATACTGTGGAAATATGCGATGAAAAGAGACGACATAGCTGTGAACGGTGCTGGACCAAAATGTCCTCTACAATGCGTGACGTCACACGCACGCGTCATCATACCGCAACGTTTTAGCATGATACTTCCGCGCGAAATTTAAAATTGCAATTTAGTAAACTAAAAAGGCTGTATTGGCATGTGTTGCAATGTTAATATTTCATCATTGATATTTAAACTATCAGACTGCGTGGTCGGTAGTAGTGGGTTTCAGTAGGCCTTTAAAGCATGTTTACTTCCGAGTTTACTTCCGTAAACACTGCAGGATGTGTGACGTCATGACGCCATGTCTGTATTTGGGTCAGTTTGCATTCACATTGGAGTCTGGATAAAAAATGTTTTAATAATGTGAACGACTACATTAAAAGATCTGATTTGACCAAAAAAAAAAAAATCGGAAATGGACATCCTAATAAATAGGGCAAAGTCACAAATGTGGACTCGGGAAGGACTGTACTTGGGATTTTGGGGCTTAGAGAATGAAAAGAAGACAATCATAATATTACATTACGTTTTCTTATATTGCACATACAACTCTCCTAAAATTAATAAAAATCTAACAATTTTAGAATGTTTTTTATTTCTCACTTGATTCTCATTTTTTAAACTTAATTGGCTGAAATATGAGACAAGAAAAACTGAAAAAAATCAGACACAAACTGACTTGTGTTAAATACATTTATGAACATTAATAGTAGAAATTAGCCCTACAGAATGATTTTCTATGAATTCAACAGAAATCAAGGCACAAACATAAACAAGTCAATCAAAACAAACAACAATTAACGACATAAATCATTTCAAAGCTCACAGATAGTTTTTTGTAAACATTTTCAGAGGAGAAGGGGGGGCAGGCTTACTAATGGAATGTCATGCAGGACAATATTATTATTATTGTAGTTTTATAAAAGTAATGTAATTCACCATCTCTTGTCATTAAAAAAAAAAAAATTGTGAATTGGATTCAAATGTGACTTCTTAAAAAGGTTCTGAAAGATGGAGGACACTTAAAGTTTTTTTTTTAAATAGTTTTTCTTTTATAGAATAAACATTATGGAATGAGCTAAAATGTTTATTAAAGGGGTGTGTGCCTGCGTATGTGTGTGTGTGTGTGTGTGTGTGTGTGTGTGCGTGTTTGTGTGTGTGTGTGTGTGTGTGTGTGTGTGTGTGTGTGCGTGTGTGTGTGTGTGTGTGTGTGTGTGTGTGTGTGTGTGTGTGTGTGTGTGTGTGTGTGTGTGTGTGTGTGTGTGTGTGTGTGTGCGTGTTTGTGTGACAAAGTATTCCAGGTCAATACTCAGACAAAAAATGCGGCGTTGTCTTTTTCAAACGTTTGTCTTTCCAGTAATCTTGAATGTTTTTTATGATGAAAATCATCATCATAATCATCATCTTCATGCTGCATCTGCATAAAAACAAACAATACGTTTATTAGTGATGATACCTTTCACATTTGAAACCATACGTTACCTATTCCTGCTACATTGGAATTGATACCAGTATTCAACAATATCAATATTCAGTACTTTTGTGTGTTTTCATGTGTAATACATTTGACTGATAAAATATTTTTTTTAATGTTAAATTTAACAGTGAGCTCATGTGGTTTTCTTACGCTTGTATCATTTGCAAATATGCATTGATTTCAGTTGGTCCTAGGTGTGTTGTTGTAGTCAGTGAGTAGTCTTTGCCATTAAGTTGACTGTGCCAGTGTTGTCATTTTTTGAGCCCTACAAAGTGTTTATACTGTAAGTATTATACTTATTACACACTGGCTGTTTATGTTAAAACGAGCATATTAGTGGTAGTTTATTTTAAAAAATTGGAGATGTTGAAATCACCATGTAAAATCACTAATGCTAATCAGTAGCATGTATATAACCTAGGGGTGTGGGGAAAAATTGATTCGAATACGAATTGAATCGAATACGTTGTGCGATTCAGAATCGATTCTCTTTTTTTTTTTTTTTAATCGATTTTTATTTATTTTTTAAATTTTTATTTAATTTTTTTATCAATCCAACAAACCGCTATACAGCAATACCATAACAATGCAATCCAATTCCAAAACCAAAACTGACCCAGCAACACTCAGAATTGCAATAAACAGAGCAAATGAGAGGAGACACAACAATATTAGTTATTATTTCAGCGTAGCAGTGATTAAAAATCACTCATTTACATTATCATTAGACATTTATAAAAAAAAAAAAAAGAACAATAGTGTCACAGATGCTTAAACTTGCATCGCATCTCATAAACTTGACAACACACTGTGTCCAATGTTTTCACAAAGATAAAATAAGTCATATTTTTGGTTCGTTTAATAGTTAAAACAAATTTACATTATTGCAATCAGTTGATAAAACATTGTCCTTTACAATTATAAAAGCTTTTTTTTTTTAAATCTACTACTCTGCTAGCATGTCAGCAGACTGGGGTAGATCCTGCTGAAATCCTATGTATTGAATGAATACAGAATTGTTTTAAATCGGAAAAATATCATTTTTGAATCAAGAATCGCGTTGAATCGAAAAAAATCGATATATTATCGAATTGCGACCCCAAGAATCGATATTGAATTGAATTGTGGGACACCCAAAGATTCGCAGCCCTAATATAACCTATCCAGAGTAAATTAGCATCGAGCTAACACATTTTGAAAAGCGTAGCCTTACTTTCAAGTGCTTTGTATCAGACATGCTTTGTTGCCATTGAAAACGACAACATTTCTTAGAGGCAGTCCACTACAAATACGTTTGTTTGCCCTCCAAGTATTTGAGTCTGCAACCTGATGTGACGTTACGTGCAAAAAATATCAAAGTATGGTACTGTTTGGTCTTACATAACTCTGTACTCAGTAGAGGGAGGGGCCAGTGGTTTTTGTGTCTGCTGAAACAAGATTTTGTTTTTGTGGCAATATTTTGTCTTTATTATCATTATTATTATTATTAATAGACCGTGAAGGGCCTCTAAACTAAAGGTAACATCAAACACTCAGTATGTTTACGTGCACTAAAAAACTCATGACTTCATTTTCTGGAAAGTAGGTTTTTCATCTAAAACTTAAAAGTTTTTACATGCATCTTGTCTCCAAGGTTTGATATTGAAAGCAATTGTCATTTTAAAAATGGATTAACATATTTAGATGATGCAACTATTCAGCAGTTATATACTCAGTGGCTTAGTGTGTCCGCCCTGAGATCGGTAGGTTGTGAGTTCAAACCCCGGCCGAGTCATACCAAAGACTATACAAATGGGACCAATTACCTCCCGGCTCGGCACTCAGCATCAAGGGTTGGAATTGGGGGTTAAATCACCAGAAATGATTCCCGGGCGCGGCACCGTTGCTGCCCACTGCTTCCCTCACGTCCCAGGGGGTGAACAAGGGGATGGGTTAAATGCAGAGGACAAATTTCACCACACTTGGGGTGTGTGTGACAATCATTGGTACTTTAACTTAACTTTAACTTAAAGGGGAACATTATCACAATTTCAGAAGGGTTAAAACCAATAAAAATCAGTTCCAAGTGGCTTATTTTATTTTTCGAAGTTTTTCTCAAAATTTTACCCATCATGGAATATCCCGAAAAAAGGTTTTAAATCCGCCCGTCCATTATTCTGTGACGTCACATAGTGATGCCAATACAAACAAACATGGTGGATAGAACAGCAA
This sequence comes from Nerophis ophidion, assembly GCF_033978795.1. Classification (NCBI taxonomy): domain Eukaryota; kingdom Metazoa; phylum Chordata; class Actinopteri; order Syngnathiformes; family Syngnathidae; genus Nerophis; species Nerophis ophidion. Next base: position 21,384,500 of record NC_084626.1, read on the forward strand.
GATATAGCGACATTAGCTCGGATTCAGACTCGGATTTCAGCGGCTTAAGCGATTCAACAGATTACGCATGTATTGAAACGGATGGTTGGAGTGTGGAGACAGATAGCGAAAACGAAATTAAAGAAGAAACTGAAGCTATTGAGCGAATAGCTACTGAAGCTATTCGGCGATCGCCTTCTAACCAACGATTGCATCTTTTGACCACTGGAGCAACTTAAATCTGTCGATTGGTAAGTGTTTGTTTGGCATTAAATGTGGGTGGAGGGAAACGCTGGATGCAAATATAACTACAAATGTACATACAGCTAGACTAAATAGCATGTTAGCATTGAATAGCTGGCAGTCATGCCGTGACCAAATATGTCTGATTCGCCGACAGCGAACAATTGAAAGCCAATTTCACCCTTTTAGAGTTCGGAAATCGGTTAAAAAAACATATTGTCTTTTTTCTGCAACATCAAGGTATGTATTGACGCTTACATAGGTCTGGTGATAATGTTCCCCTTTAAGCAGTTCCATCTTGCATGTAAACACTCCCATTATCCATCATCGTATTTAAAAATGTTAAACACACGTGTCATACTTTTCCGACGTGAAACCCAGGGTGTACAGTAGATGATCAGATAGTACAATATTTACATTATGATGTCTGTATTTCATCAATAATGTTTTTCTTTAAGTGATTGATTGTATGTACACACCAACCTGTCTAGGGACTATAGGCGGAAATTAGCCTTTGGCTAAGACTGACATACTTGCATATTGTACAATATATACTGTATATGTTCATTGGCACGTGCTATCCCTATTTTGAACAAAGAATTGAGATTGATCCAACCAGTGGCGTCATTTGACCTTTTTAGGGGTCTAAATATTCTTTAAAATATTCTTAAACAACCCTAAATTATTTGCTGTTGTTCATTTACTTATTTTATAAAATAGTGCCAGCAATTTTAATATTAAATAGTTAGAACAGGGGTGTCAAAGTCATTTTAGATCGGGGGCCACATGGATAAAAATCTACTCCCAAGTTGGCCGTACTGGTAAAATCCCGGCATGACAACTTAAAAATTAAAAGAACTTCAGATTGTTTTTTTTGTTTTTTTAAATAAAACAAGCACATTCCGAAAATGTATAAATCATAATGTTGTTGGGTTTTTTTACACTTACATTTTGCGGTTAATAGTATTCTATCTTTATTTGTAGTTATTTATATTTTCGGAATAAATTATGTGACAATGTTCATCAGTCAACTCACTGGTGTTAATTTTCAATCCATCAAGACAAAAAATTATAAAAAAATCAAATTACAGAATGTTATATATTTAGTTTGCTAATTTTTTTCGACTAGTGCACTAACATCATGTGGTTTATTTATTTATTTATTACATACGTAGCATCAGCTACAAATATAAAAAATAACTGCTATAGCCACATCTAGTGGACACATTTAGAACAGCAGTTTCTTTCATTTAAAAATTTCGGCTAATTTTTATACTTAGTAGGCTGCATAAAACCTGTTCGCGGGCCAGATCCGGCGCTTGAGCCGTTGTGTGACACCCCTGAGTTAGAATATGAGTTCTAATAATTGCTGTTATCTACTGCCCCGCTGGGTCCTATTCAGACTTTATTAGTGAATTCTCAGAGTTTGTTGCTGATCTAGTGGCACACGCCGACAATATAAATATAATGTGGGACTTTAATATCCATATGAATACCCCATCAGACCCTCCATGCGTGGCGCTCTAGACTATAATTGATAGCTGTGGTCTTACACAAAAAGTAAATGAACCCACGCATCGCAACAGTAATATGATAGATCTAGTGCTTGTCAGGGGTGTCACCACCTCCAAAGTTATGGTACTCCCGTATACTAAAGTAATGTCCGATCATTACCGTATAAAATTCGAAGTTCTGACTCATTGTCAACAAGCTATTAATAATAATCATGAATTTCTTTAATAAGAAAATTTAATTCAATACAAAGGAGATTAGAGACAACGCGTTCCAGTTACAACTGGGTTTTATTAACACAGATACGAATGTACTGTATATACGGCGGATATTGCCCTCCAAAATAGTCTCTTTCTGTTTGATGAAATAACATTAGAGGAACTACTACGGCGTGTAAATGGGATAAAACAAACACCATGTTTACTTGACCCACTTCTTGGGAAACTTATCAAGGAACTGTTTGTAATATTAGGACCATCATTGCTAAATATTATAAACATATCACTTTCCTCTGGTACTGTTCCCCTAGCATTCAAAAAAGCGGTTATTCATCCTAACCTCGATCCTGACCTCATGGTAAACTACCGGTCTTTGTCCCACCTTCCATTTATTTCGAAAATCCTCGAAAAAATTGTTGCACAGCTGCTAATTTAACACTTAGCGTCTAACAATCTCTGTGAACCCTTTCAATCCAGTTTCAGGGCAAATCACTCTACGGAGACTGCCTCGCAAAAATGACTGATGATCTATTGCTAACGATGGATTCTGATGCGTCATCTATGTTGCTGCTTCTTGATCTTAGCGCTGCTTTCGATACCGTCTATCATAATATTTTCTTAGAGCGTATCAAAAACCATATTGGTATGTCAGACTCAGCCTTGTCTTGGTTTAACTCCTATCTTACTGACAGGATGCAGTGCGTCTTCCATAACAATACGACCTCGGACTATTTTAAGGTAACGTGTGGAGTTCCCCAGGGTTCGGTCCTTGGCCCTGCACTCCTCAGCATCTACATGCATCATACACAAATACGGTGTTAGCTTTCACTGTTATGCTGATGACACCCAACTCTACATGCTCGTAAACCTGACCAACACGCCGGATTGTAGTCAGCTGGAGGCGTGTCTTAATGAAATTAAACAATGGATGTCCGCTAACTTTCTGCAATTCAACGCTAAGAAATCAGAAATGCTGATTATTGGTCCTTATGTTTACGTCCTGATAGCTAGTAAGAAGAAAAAGTTACTGCAAAAAGTCAGTGTACCTTCAGAAGAGCCCGCAGTCTTTCAGGTTGTTTTTGATGATGACGTCTGTCACGGCATCGAAGACAAACTGCACGTTCTTGGTGTCTGTGGCACAGGTTAAGTGTGTGTATATCTCCTTGGTGTCCTTCTTCTTGTTTAGCTCCTCAAACTTGCTCTGAATGTAGCTTGCCGCCTCCTCAAACTTGTTGGCGCCTGAGTAGAAGAACACGTTTGGAGAGTTAGCTTTAACTTTTGGAGACCCGCAGAGCGTCCAGCTGTGCGAGTGCGGCGTTTTTCGAATGTGGACACTGCATGACATAGCAACCTGCCACCTTTTTACAGCACATTCCGAAAGCAGCAGAGCACAATAACAGACTTCTCGTCATATAGACGATCTTTGACTATCTCAGCTGCATTCGGGCGGAGGGTGTGGTACACCCTGGACAAGTCGCCACCTCATCACAGGACCAACACATAGACAGACAACATTCACACTCACATTCACACACTAGATACCATTTTAGTGTTCTGCCAACCTCAAAAACAGCACGCTCCAATCCTATAGAGGGGATCCTTGATTAACATTTTTGCAGTCAGATCTTAAAAACAGACAGTGCCCATGGCCGGCTCTACGCAGGGGCAAGAGGGGGCTCTCTGCCCCCTTAAATAAATGTCTTGCCCCCTCAAATCAAAATTTGAGGAAGCAAATTCTAATAAACTCACAAAATTACTACATTACACGTTGACAAAAGTATCTGCACTAGCGGAAAAATCCGCCGTAAAAGGGACACACACGATATAGTAGTGTCGGCTTCCCTCTCATCCCTCCCTCCGCTGTGCGTGTATTCAACATTCCACAGACTTTCGGTGCTACGCAGTTCCTTTTTTTTTTTTTTTTTTTTTTTTTTTTTTTTACAACTTGACAAGAGCAGTGACAGCGAAGGCTCTGAGCAGCAGTGGTTTGGAAGGCAGAGAGCCTCCACTGTCCCTGTAACAAGCTACAAGTCATTTATGATGCTGTTAATGACAGTAAAAATGAAACATGAGGTGTATATCCTGCTTAGCAGTCCTCCTCTGCTGTCCGCTGTTCAGAGCGGAGTCCCTAACAACGGCCCGTTTTACTTAGCAACGCTCTGGCAATCGACTGCTGGAATTCTTTTTCTGTTGTTTGTCTTGTAATTCTACATAGTCAACCTTTAATGTTTCAATCTACATTTTGTAATAAACAAATTATAAGTTTCATTTGATATGACCAAGACACCTAAAAACAAAAACACAGCCGTTTTCATCAATTTACAAGCAAGTGGGCAACACACATATATTGGAGTGAATGAATTTTGTGCCCAGATGAGTGCCCATGTTCTGTTTTATAAATTAGTTTGAGATTCTTTTTTATCATTATTCATCAGACTACCTTTCAGTTGTGTAAATATTGACTGTAGTGTGTGAAGTCCTACTTTGGGTCAAAATTTGAGAGTTAGGCCACCCAGTAAGGATAAATGTTATGTTGTTGGTTGATAAAATCTGGATGAAGGATGTTTTATTTTATTTTATTCATTTTTTAAAATTTTTATTTTTCAGTTCCCCTCCCCCCCCCCGAGGGGTTGCCACATTATTGTGGTCAGGAGGTTTGCGTGCCTCAGTGACCGTAAGAGCTATACCAGCAGGAGCTTAGTCTTCAGGTGGGACACCCAAGTTGGACAGGTCTGAAGGTTGAGGCCTGACAAAGTGCAATCCACTACTCCAGGTTGGGGTTGGACACATAGCTAAAGACCCATTTCAATGAAGAAAGCATCGTTACTATAAGCACAGAACAAAAAGTGCTGGAGTATGATGTTTACACATGATTCCCCCTTCACATTTCTGACTGCCCCCTCATATAAGCATGCCTAGAACCGCCCCTGACAGTGCCCCTGTAACATAAACATTATTTGACTAGCATTTTTGCAGTTGCACCTTAAAAACAGAGCACGCTCCTTTCATATAGATAGGATCCTTGACTAACATTTTTGCAGTCAGATCTTAAAAACAAAGAGTGCCACTGTCACTTAAACATTCTTTGACTAGCATTTTTGCAGTTGCACCTAAAAAACAGAGTGCTCCTGTCATTAAGGCAATCTTTGACTAGCATTTTTGCCAGCCTTAAAAACAGAGAGTGCTCCTGTCATATAGAGAGGATCTTTGTCTAGCATTTTTGCAGTAGGGAAGCAATGTAGAGGATGTTGCAAAGAGGCATTACATGGTGTCATTAGGCATGAGGAGCACAGATGTAGTGTGTACCTGTGTACTCCGGGAAGCAGATGGCGAGGGGGCTGCTCGTAATCTTGTCCTCAAAGAGGTCCTTCTTGTTGAGGAAGAGGATGATGGAGGTCTCGGTGAACCACTTGTTGTTGCAGATCGAGTCAAACAGCTTCATGCTTTCATGCATGCGATTCTAAAGACAGAAGAAGTTCAGTCGGCTTCAACAAGCCGCCACCAGGGGCAGCTGTTGTCTAATATTTCAAATGCTTACAATTCAAATCTGTTCAAACAATTGAGGTGAACTGGTTGACCTCACATGAATTACATTAAGCAGTAATGTGTTAAAAGAATGGTCCTCACCATTTCCTCATCCTCAGCTAGCACCAGGTCGTACGCACTCAACGCAACGCAGAAGATAATGGCAGTGACTCCCTCGAAACAGTGAATCCACTTCTTCCTCTCGGAACGCTGGCCTCCAACATCAAACATCCTGTCAGGCAGCAGGGAGAAGAATTGCTGGTTACAATTTTCAGGATAATAAACACACAGAACAGATGTGTGTGTTTAAAGTATTGCAGCATAAAGTAGCAAAGTTATAACTATATATAACATTTTAATGAGGTCGCTTTAGAAGCTAAAATGAAAATTGATGCCGCTTTTAAAATCTCTTAGTATCCATGGATTATAACAGTGCAGTGATGGGAGATGAAAACAAACACCAAGGCCTTTGAAAGTATGCTTTTTTTAGGCACATGCATGCTTTAAGTATACTTCCCTGCCAGGGGATTTGTAGGGGAGCAGTCACCTAAACCAGGGATTGATTGAAACTTTTATTAGTAGATTGCACAGTTCAGTACATATTCCGTACAATTCAATCAATCAATCAATCAATGTTTACTTATATAGCCCTAAATCACTAGTGTCTCAAAGGGCTGCACAAACCACCACGACATCCTCGGTAGGCCCACATAAGGGCAAGGAAAACTCACACCCAGTGGGACATTGACCACTAAATGGTAACACCCCAATAAGTTTTTCAACTTGTTTAAGTCGGGGTCCACGTTAATCATGTCATGGTACAAATATATACTATCAGCATAATACAGTCATCACACAGGTAAATCATCAATCCATTGGGTGGGATGAGGAGCTTTGGTTGATATTTTTTTCCCAAGATGGCGCCGCTGTAGTGTATGCTGTTGGCAGGAGCTCTGTGCTCTTGTGTCATCCTTTTGTGTTTCCCTCTTGTTTTCATGTGTTATTATATATGTATATATATTTTTTTGCCTTTTGGTCCAGGATACTTTGGGACTGTGTGACAAGGGGTGGCACTTTCGTGACTTCTGCTGTGCTTTTTGTGGACTTCTGGATCTGCCTCCCGGTAGCCTTTTGGCCATGGAGACCAGCTGCTGGGTGTCTGCCACACCAGAGTCAGTTTGGAGAGACTGAAGGAGATGCGGATGAGTGAACAGGGCTGCGGAGCTGGCACTGAGCGCCGGGACGGACAAGCTTCACAGTGTCTTGGCTGAATGAGCAGGTATCGGGCACCTCAGTCTTCTTGGACATATCCTCGCTCATCCATGCGGACTGGACACTTGCCGAGAGTTGGTTGGCAACCGAAAGTGGAGTCGGCTCTCTAGGTTGCTTTGTTGGGTCTGCTCCTGTCTCTGGCCATGCTCCCTCCACCACAGCAGACGACGGCGTGGAACACCGCAGAGGCCACCACAGTGTATATGTTTTCTTTTACTTTTTATTCATAGCTGTGTGTAGAAGTGGCTGGTTGCATCAGCTCCGCTACTTTAATGTCTTTCATGTCCTTTGTGTTCTTTGATTATTTCCCTCTTACACACATGTACAGTAAGAGAGATGTGTACTATGGCTATGAGTTGTTTTTTTCCCTTGGCCTCAGTCTGGACCCCCTCTCCAGGGTGCCCAGGCTTAGACCGATATTTTAATTTTATTTTAATCTTTTGTTTTTTTCTCCCATTCCCCCCCACTTGTTTACCTGTATCTCACCTTTTTTGTAAGAGGCGCCGGAAGTCGGCAGACCCGTCAGCAATCCTGTTCTGTCTCCCTGTAATGTTTGTCTGATCTTGAATGGGATTGTGCTGAAAATTTTAATTTCCCCTAATAAAGTATGTCTGATTCTGATTCTGATATCAGTACTTCAGTCATCAACAATTACATCAACAGAGAAATGGACATTGAAACAGTGTAGGTCTTACTCTATGTTTTATTTATTTATTTTTTATCATGTTCTGTTTGTGTTGTGTTGTTTGCTCGGTCTTCGTATTATCTTTTAACATGTCCATTGTACAGCACTTTGGCTATCCATGTGGTAAATTTTAAATGTGCTTTACAAATAAATTTGATTTGATTTGATTTGATTACTTGGTAGGATATGTACAGCGAGCAGAGAACATAGTGAGTTCAGATAGCATAAGAACAAGTACTTACATTAGAAATACATTTGATTATTTACATTAGGTTATTTACAATCCGGGGAGATGGGATGTGAATGGAGGAGGGTATTAGTAAAGGATTGAAGTTGCCTGGAGGTGTTGTTTTAAAGCGGTTTTGAAGGAATATAGAGATGCACTTACTTTTACACCTGTTGGGAGTGCATTCCACATTGATGTGGCATAGAAAGAGAATGAGTTAAGACCTTTGTAAGATCAAAATCTGGGTTTAACATGGTTTGTGGAGCTCCCCCTGGTGTTGTGGTTATGGCGGTCATTTACGTTAAGGAAGTAGTTTGACATGTACTTCGGTATCAGGGAGGTGTAGCGGATTTTATAGACTAGGCTCAGTGCAAGTTGTTTTACTCTGTCCTCCACCCTGAGCCAGCCCACTTTGGAGAAGTGGGTTGGAGTGAGTTGTGATCTGGGGTGGAGGTCTTAAAGTAACCGGACTAGCTTGTTATGGGATGTTTGGAGTATAGATTTGAGGGTTTTGGAGGTGCTGGGGTACCAGGAGGTGCAAGCGTAATCGAAAAAGGGTTGAATGAGAGTTCCCTCTAGAATCTTCAAGGTGCGTTTGTTGACCAGAGAGGAGATTCTGTAGAAGAATATCGTTCTTTGGTTGACCATTTTGATTACCTTGGTTGCCATTTTATTACAGGAAAGATTGGCCTCTAGAATGGAACCTAGGTAGGTGATCTCATCCTTCCTGGTGATAACAATGTCACCCACTTTTATAGTGAAGTCACTGACTTTCTTAAGGTTGATGTGGGACCCAAATAGGATGGATTCCTTTTTACCTAAGAGTATGGACAGCTTGTTGTCAGCGAGCCAGGTGCAAATATTAAGGAGTTCAGCACTGAGGATTTGTTCCACCTGTGACTTGTCCTTGCCGGATACCAGCAGGCCCGAGTCATCCGCAAACAGGAACAATTTACAGTCGCATGCTGATGGCATGTCATTTACGTTTATTAGGAACAGTAAAGGTCCTAGTATACTGCCTTGGGGGACTCTACGGCTTACTGAGAGGGGAGGGGACACGGTGCCGTTCACCTCGAAATGTTATTCAGTTCTAATAATTGTTAATGATATATCCATTATATTATAATAATATTCACACACACACACACACACACACACACACACACACACACACACACACAAACACACACACACACACACACACAAACACACACACACAAATAAACAAACACATCTGTTCTGATTGTTTATTATCTTGAAAACTGTAACCAGCAATTCTTCACCCTGCTGCCTGACAGAATTTGGACATTATTTAAGATTAAATATATTTTTTTTAAATATCTATTTTTATATTTTTGGACCACTTACCAATACTTGCTGTTCGAAACGGTGTTTTTTAATCTCTTTTTTACATTAATATCCATGGTTATGGTAGTAATAATAGTATATATGCACAATCAATTGTAGTATATGTTCATGCAGTAGTATCATGTAGAGCAGTGGTTCTCAAACTTTTATCAGTGATGTACCCCCTGTGAACTTTTTTTTAATTCAAGTACCCCCTAATCAGAGCAAAGCATTTTTGGTTGAAAAAAAGAGATAAAGAAGTAAAATGCAGCACTATGTCAATAGTTTCTGATTTATTAAATTGTATAAAATATTGCTCACTTGTAGTGCTCTTTCTTGAAATATTTGTAAAAAACCATATAAAAATAACTAAAAACGTGTTGAAAAATAAACAAGTGATTCAATTATAAATAAAGAATTCTACACAGAAAAAAAAAGCGCTATACAAGTACAACCCAGTTATCATTTATCTATTTACACATAGAAGTAATCATCAACATAAAGTGCCCTCTTTGGGGATTGTAATAGAGATCCATCTGGATTCATGAACTTAATTGTAAACATTTCTTCAAAAAAACAAAAAACAAATTTTTAACATCAATATTTATGGAACATTTCCACCAAAAAAATAGCTGTTAACACTGAATATTGCATTGTTGCATTTCTTTTCACAGTTTATGAACTTACATTCATATTTTGTTGAAGTATTATTCAATAAATATATCTAACAAGGATTTTTGAATTGTTGCTATTTTTAGAATATTTAAAAAAAAATCTCACGTACCCCTTGGCATACCTTCATGTACACCCAGGGGTACCCGTACCCCCATTTGAGAACCACTGACGTAGAGTAGTTATTGAGTAGTATTAGTATACATGTACATAACAGAGTAGAAGTAGTAATAGTAGTAGTAGCAGTAGTAGTAGTATAGACTGTATGTGCAAACAGTAATAGTATATTAGCTTGTACAGTAGAGTATTAGTATACATGTACATACAGTGGTAGTATTATCATATACTGCATGTCACTGCATACAGTAGTACTATTAGTACTGTATATACATACAGTAGTAGTATTGTATAATGCACATACAGTAGTATTAGTATATTCACATATAGTGGTAGTATTAGTAAATATGTATCGTAATATAATATTTGTACAAACAGTAGTATTGCAGTAGTATATAAGCTGGTACAAAACTGTCAGTACATTTTTTGAGTGCTGAATAACTGAGTATCTTTACACTTTATACTTCTACTACTACGACTCAAACCACACTTGTCAATCCCCCTATCTTTATAGACAGATAAGGGGAATGACAAGTGTGCTTTGAGTCATCGTAGTAGTAGTAGTAGTAGTAGTAGTAGTAGTAGTAATGGCAAGTAACAGCAATAGCAGTAGTGATGTGCTTGTGTGTTCTTACTTGAAGTGGAGCTCCTTGAAGGTGAAGTGAGTTTCGACAATTCCCGTAGTTTTGACGCGAGTGCGCAACACATCCTGCTGTGTGGGAATGTAATCTGCTGTGGTGATCCTCTCCAAGTCGTTCAGGTAACTACAAACACATGCAGACTAAAACATCTTCTTTTTTACAAATACAGCCACAAATGTTGCTTAATAGATCAGATAATAATTTCTGCAGTTGTAAAATAATAATGGATCACAATAATTAATATTGTCACAACACCAGAATGTCAGTCGTTGATACCTATGAATTTTCACTATTCTCCATATTTCCATTATTTGATACCTCGTAAAAAAAAGCTAACCCATGTATTTTTATATAGACTCTTTAATTAAAAAGGGTTTGAAAGTGTCAAGTATTTAAGATTCGTAAGCAACAACGGAATTTAAGTATTAATATCAGCTGCCAAGAAGTAAACATACGTTTAAAAGTGTTTTAAAACCTCAAGTACATCAAAACAAACAATACTGTTAATATGAAGATCACACATTTATAAAAATGATCATAAATAACAATAATGTCATCTATTTTACATTGTAAAATTAACAGCAGCGGTGTCAAGCCTTCGAGTATATAAAACAAAAAATATTGTTATTGATATTATTTTAATATGGTGGGAGTGCGATGTCATGTCATTTGTAATAACATAGGCTTATATAAAAAATATAACATATTTTTAAAAACACATCTTTGTGTTTTTATTCATTGTTTGTGTCAACATTTCAGTCTTTTCTCATTATGTTATGTCTTTTTACATTTGTTGTTGCTTTTTGTCTATATTTTTGTTTGTATGTAAAGGGATATGAACAAACACAGTTTGCTGCAAGCCGCCTGCGTCTGCCAGACGGGATAGACTTTTGTGATCGGCGTTTAAAAAGGTATTAATCGGCGATGGCCAATCACATATTTTTTCACTAAAATCGTCCGATTGATCGGTGCATAACTCCAAAAAATAATTTGGACTAGCATTTTCCAAAAAAACGCCACAGAGCAACAGCTACGACTTATCAATCAGCAGGTTTTCAAAAATGTTGTGGTGTTCCCGTACTCAATTGTTATCCAGTTTTATTAGCGCAACAAAAATGAAAGCAGGAATACATTCAAAGGGTTGGTTGCCATTTGTGTCCCCAGGCAATAAAATCTATTAATACAATTACATGTAAATGTAATATGTAATCAGAGTTGTTTTATTTGGCTCTTTATTAACAGAGAAGTAATCCTCCTTGCTCTGTTGTCTTTAATAATGCAGCAGTTCAGATAGCACACAAAGAAACAAATATTCATCTTTTCACTGTGCTGAAGTCGTTTGTTTTCAAACATCAACAATTGAGGTCATCTGCTTGCAATATTAAAGAATCCAACCGCAGGCTCTACTAAATAATCAGGTAATAGATCTAGCTTGCTAGTCTCTATGGCTCTCTGGGGAGCTCAGAGTAGGGTTTTGTTTTGTTTTTTCAGGAAAGAGACACCGTTAGACCCACGGCAATATCTGCGGTAATATTAAAACAGTAGTAATAGCGATCGTTCAGCACAATCATGGAAACAAACATGAGGATCCTCACATTTGAAGTGCTCTGCATGCTGCTGGCATACACCATGCACATTCTTTGTTGATTTGTGCGATACATACGATATAAATGACATACATTTGGCGAACGAATACCTTTTAATACTGTGAAAATGGCAATGACACATTTTTGCTGAAATCCTCAATGCATACTTGGGACATGCGATTTCAGGAGGTGGGGGGTGGGGGTGGGCCGGAGGCGTGGTTGGGGGCATGGTTGGGGCAGGGGGCGTGGTTAAGAGGGGAGGAGTATAATTCACCAACTCGAGTATTTCATATATATTTTATATATATATATATGTGGGGCTTCACGGTGGCACAGGGTTTAGTGCGTCTGCCTCACAATACGAAGGTCCTGCAGTCCTGGGTTTAATTCCAGGCTGAGGATCTTTCTGTGTGGAGTTTGCATGTTCTCCCTGTGAATGCGTGGGTTCCCTCCGGGTACTCCGGCTTCCTCCCACCTCCAAAGACATGCACCTGGGGATAGGTGGATTGGCAACACTAAATTGACCCTAGTGTTGTCCATCTGTGTTGGCCCTGCGATGAGGTGGCGACTTGTCCAGGGTGTACCCCGCCTTCCGCCCGATTGTAGCTGAGATAGGAAAATGGATGGATATATATATATGTATGAAATACTTGGCTTTCAGTGAATTCTAGCTATATATATTTATTTTATTATATATATATATAGATAAAAGAAATAGTTGAATTTCAGACGGCACCTATCAAATACACAGTAATAAAAACACAGTTGTTCTACTAACTGTACTGTGCTTGCTGGTTACTAAAAAAGCAGTGAGTTACAAGTTGATAATTCTCGCCTCCATGGTGGAAAATAAAGAGTGATGATCAAGTAAAATTACTCAAAGAACAGTAGTAGGTATGAAAACACTAACCTTATGACGGATTTCTGGCGACATCAATTCATGACGCGATAAACGGAATGATGCAAACACGCTTGTAACTGGATGGTTTCTCATGCAATTCTGCCTTAGAGACTACGGATTTGTAAGTAATGTGCAACTATCATTATTTGATACATGTTTTTATTGATGAGTGTGCTGTTTATGACTGCAATATTGTTAAAATATTTTTTACGTATATTGTGTGCTTAGCTCTTGTGTATCTGCTAGCTCCATGTTTACCTTTTGTAAATGACTTGAGTAAAATACATAAAAAAGGCCCACCTTGTGTGCTCATTGGAGGACATTAAGATGTTAACTGGCTGTCAAGCTTTGCACAAGTAAACACACTGCAGTACTGCTTGTATCGGAAATTATATCACACATTTTACATACAATCTGATATCATCCATTCTTGTTTTTAGGCTGGAATCACTATTGGGACACCATTAAGAACAACATTGATTCTGCTGCTTCATTGTACTTGTTCATAAATCACCACGTGGTCGAAGAGAACAGTGTTTATTTCCACTTTCTCATGCAGTCCACATTATTTTAACCCGTTTTCTATGATTTTTTTTATTGTTGCAGAAATTATGATAATTTCTTGTGTATTTTATTTCTTTATTTTGAGTATAATACTTCGTTAAAGCATGAAATTGTTGTATAACATGAGTCTAGGCATTTCAGAAAAAGCCTTTCTCCAATCACCACCTGCTTCCAATTAACTTATTGTCCTCTTTGCAGTTTATGTAAATTATCAAGTGGCTGTGATTATAATATAAATCACTTTACGGCAGAAAGACAAAAACACACACTTACTATGCCGCCGAGTCGTTGAGCTGGTATTCTCGCGAGCGAGCAAAGCAGCGTTGGATGCCGCCGTCGGCCCACAATCGCTTTATCACGTTGGCCAAGTCCTCAGGAAAGATGCCTTGCTCCTCAGCAGCGGCGGACAAAGCAAAGAGCTGCTGGGCGTCGTCCTGCAGGAGCATATGCAGAAAAAGACAACAAACAACTAAAATTATTTTACAACAAAGAGAACAATAACTCAAGAATGATTAGTGAAGTAGTAATATGTTGGGAATAACACTGTAATTGTATTTAATATGTTTATAGAATAACTCGAAAAAAAATAAATGAAAGGATTTTCAAAATTTTAAAAAAATGTCATATTTGAAAATCAAGCAGACTTTTATTGACAATGATTGAAGAAGAAGAAGAGCTATTCATACCTTGTTTTCACTTCATAGACATTTCTCAAACGTTGTTTGTTAAATTTTTGCACTCAATCAGTGCAATATATAAAAGAATGAAAAATCAATAGAGTTCACATAAAAAGTTTTTAATCAATTGTGATTTCAATACCGGTTATGGGGAGTGAGGTGCATTCATGAACCCCCATAATTCTGAGCATCAACATCACAACACACGCAAATTCTTTTTTGCACGTTTTCTATGTTCTTTATTGTTGCAATAATTATGATAATTTGGTGTGGATTGTAGTGTTAAATTTTTTAACATATTGCCAAGTTATACTTTATTTATATAATTCAAATATTCAAATTTCTAGTCGGTTTAACTTGAATTTTACAAAGTTCCATGAAAATTTACTTTTTATTTATTTTTTATCTTTTTTACAAAAATGTGGATATTTTCAATTTTTTTAAGTACCAGTTGGGACACAATTTTAGCGCTAGCGTTATTTTTTAATATTGATTTGGGATGAGTATCAGCTAAAATTTAAAAAATACGCATCCCTAATCATGACCTTAACTTAATTATTGTGATCACTGTTTCACCCAAAAACAATTACCACTCCACTTCAAGTTAAAGACAGCATAAGTCCATTCCAGACAGTTAATAATAAATAAGTGTACCTATCTCTATTTGACAAGTTTTACATGGTCAAACCTATTCTAACATTGCAAACTACAAAATAATAAAATAATGCGTGATTTCTGCTGATATCGTCCATCTATCCATCAATCTTCTTCCGCTTATCTAAGGTCGGGTCGCAGGGGCAGAAGCCTCAGTAGAGAAGCCAGGACTTCCCTCTCCCCAGCCACCTCGTCCAGCTCCTCCCAGGGATCCCGAGGCGTTCCCAGACGAGCCCGGAGTTATAGTCTCCCCAATGTGCCCTGGGTCTTCCCCGTGGCCTCCTACCGGTCGGACGTGCCCTAAATACCTCCCTAGGGAGGCGTCCGGGCGGCATCCTGACCAGAAGCCCAAAAGCCCTCATCTGGCTCCTGTTGATGTGGAGGAGCGGCAGCTGTACTCTGAGCTCCTCCCAAATGGCAGATCTTCTCACCCTATCTCTAAGCGAGAGCCCCGCCCCCCGACGAAGAAAACTTATTTTGGTCGCTTGTACACGTCCAAGTCCACAAAGCAAATGTAAAATGGTTGGGCAAACTCCCATGCACCCTCAAGGACCATGCCGAGAGTATAGAGCTGGTCCACAGTTCCGCAACCGAAAACCACACTGCTCCTCCTGAATCCGAGGTTCAAGTATCCAGTGTAGCCTTCTCTACAGTACACCGGTAAACCTTACCGGGAAAGCTGAGGAGTGTCATTCCACAATAGTTGGAACACACTGTCCTGTTCCCCTCCTTTAAGAGAGGAACCACCACTCTGGTCTGCCATTTCAGAGGCACCGCCCTAGATGTCCACGCAATGCTGCAGAGTTTCGTCAACCAGAACAGCCCCACAGCATCCAGAGCCTGGAGGAACTACGGGTGGCTCTAATCCACCCTGCCACAGAGGAGCACTCTAACTACTCCAGAAATAGGACAATCTACCACACAATCCCCAGGCAATGTTTCCTTATAGGAAAATGTGTATGTGTAATTGAGGAGGTCTTAGAAGTATTCCCTCTTCTGATCCACAACATCCTGAGTCAAGGTCAGCAGCACACCATCACCACCATACACGGTGTTGAGGCCACAGCTCTGATCAGCTGCCTTGACAATAGAATCACAGAACATGGTCTACTCAGACACAATGTTCCTTGTGACATGTTCAAAGTTTTTCTGGAGGTGGGAATTGAAACTCTCTTTGACGATAGCCTGCCAGATTTCCCCAGACGACCCTCACAATGCGATTGGGCCTGCCCGGTCTGACCGGCATCGTCCCCCACCATCGGATCCAACTCACTACCCTTCTCTTCACCCGAGACCATGAGACTGCAAATCCGATGACACAACCACAAAGTTCTTCATTGAACTGAGGTCTAGGGTGTCCTGGTTTCAACTGCACATATGGACGCTCTTATGTTTGAACATGGTGTTTGGTATGGATAATCTGTGACGAGCACAAAAGTCTTGTACCAAAACACCACTCGGGTTTAGATCCGGGCGGCCGTTTCTCCCAATCCCGTCTCTCCACCTTTCACTTTCGTTGCCAACTTTGTCAGTGGTGATATCATGTCGGGTTGATATCAGTATCACATTTGAAGTGAACAAGCTGTTTCAGGACATTCTAAGAATAAATATTGATTTTTCTGAAGAAAAAAAAAATATATAAAAAAAAAGCTGTAATTTTATCAGCATATGGAATTACTTTTTCAGAAAAAGTTTTATCACAATTCAATGGTAATTGAGAATAAGCAAATAAAATAGTGCAAGAAAAAGGGCAAGTAGCAAGTAACTCCCTCTCTCACACTTTTGAGAAAGGACAGGGATGGTGGCCATGTGCCCAAAAAAAAAAAAGATTATCTACTTTACGCTGTAAAAAGAAATGTCAGAAGATTTTACCTTAAACATAACAACGATGCAGTAATTCGATTGAAAAACCAACGTACATTTTGCAGTAAAATTGTTGTGACTGAGCTGCCAATTTTTTTACGTAAAATCTACAGATTAACATGTTTTGTCAATAGAAATGTGGTAAGCAGAGACTATGTACAGATGCAAAATCAAGGAGAACTTGTGCAGCTGGTTAGCATGCTAGCAAGTTAGCATGCAGGCTGTTAGAATGTGGTGGTCACATTTAAAAACATCATAAATACAAACGTTTACGCAATGAAGTGAGACCTTGGAGAAGGCTGCTGGGTGCATATGATGTGATAATGTTAATTCACATTTGTTCTGTAATAATTAGCTTGACTCATGAACTTGCGGATAATTAAAGCTACGTCGCTAATGAAGCTGTCCCTTTGAAGCCCGAGTCCAAATCAGAACCATTAAAATGGTACAAATTGATGTGGCGTTCAAAGACATGGCTGTGTTTTTTTGTTGTGTTTTTTTTAAGTCACAGAAGAAGAATGTTTTGTGTATTTCTCATATGCACACACCATTAATACACCTGTAGCAAGCAATATTATATATTTCCACTTCAACACAAAATATTGTAGTATCTTACCAGCCTGCCAGAGCTGCTGTAGTCAATGTTGAGGCTGACCATGGCTTTAACGATGGCCATGATGGACTGAATGGTGTTACTGTAAACCACAGCGCGATACTGCTTGCACTCGTCTTCCGAGTAGCCGTCCTCGTGGATGATCCTGGGAAGGTTGCATTATTAATATGATATTAATGTGAGGATAAGCATAAGAAAAAATACACACATCTATATCTATATCTATATCTATATATATATATATATATATATATATATAGATATAGATATAGATATAGATATATATATATATACACAGTGGGGCAAAAAAGTATTTAGTCAGCCACCGATTGTGCAAGTTCTCCCACTTAAAATGATGACAGAGGTCTGTAATTTTCATCATAGGTACACTTCAACTGTGAGAGACAGAATGTGAAAAAAAAATCCAGGAATTCACATTGTAGGAATTTTAAAGAATTTATTTGTAAATTATGGTGGAAAATAAGTATTTGGTCAACCATTCAAAGCTCTCACTGATGGAAGGAGGTTTTGGCTCAAAATCTGACGATATATGGCCCCATCCATTCTTTCATTAACACGGATCAATCGTCCTGTCCCCTTAGCAGAAAAACGGCCCCAAAGCATTATGTTTCCACCTCCATGCTTCACAGTAGGTGTGGTGTTCTTGGGATGCAAACCAGTATTCTTCTTCCTCCAAACACGACGAGTTGAGTTTATACCAAAATGGATACATGGATGATACAGCAGAGGATTGGGAGAAGGTCATGTGGTCAGATGAAACCAAAATAAAACTTTTTGGAGGATATTTAATTAATATAGAGGATATATCCATCCATCCATCCATTTTCTACCGCTTGTCCCTCTCGGGGTCAAGGGTGGTGCTGGAGCCTCCCCAGTTGCATTCCATATAATTGGATATTAGGAGTATGTGAAAGTTTGACTCCTACCTTGTTTACTTCCGTGATGACCTTGAAGTGTGGAGGGAGTGTTTTACATTTTTCCCATCATGCACTCTAATGGATTAAAATGGGTGTAATTTCGGTTTTTTTTTTTTTATAGTGTTTGGACATTTTTCATAATATCTACAATTTTCAGTGAGTGGGTTGTGTTATATATGACTATATGTGTTGATCTTTATTTTGTTTGTGTATTTTTTTTTTTTGCACCATAGGTTGGGAAAGTTGTTTGGATTGTGTCACACTGTATAAGTGAATGCGGAGCTACTGTTTCAAAGTACTATCAAATGTTATTAATCTGATTTACTTACATTGTCCACAAGATGTAAGCAAATAAAACATTCAGCGACCAGTTGGTAATTAAGATTAATTGAAAAGTATTCCGCATTCCAAGGCATTGTTGAACTCATGAAGTCTTGCAGGGCAAAACTGAAGGCGATGGCAGGCCACTTTTGACCCAGGGGCCGTAGTTTGGACACATCTGGTTTAGAGAGTCTGCAGTCCTTTTTACTTCTGCTAGCACATGTAGCATTAGCATTTAGCCCAGGGATGTCCAAACGTTTTGACTAGGGGCCCGCATTGGGTTTAAAAAATTTGGCCGGGGGCCGAAAGCCGACTGCATGTAAAGTAACTAAGTATATATATATATATATATATGTATGTGTATTAGATTAGATTAGATAGATTAGATAGTGCTTTATTCATTCCGTCAGGAGAGTTCCTTCAGGAAAATTACAATTTTCAGCACAATCCCATTCAAGATCAGACAAACATTACAGGGAGACAGAACAGGATCGCTGACGGGTCTGCCGGCTTCCAGCGCCCCTTACAAAAAAAGATGAGATACAGGTAAACAAGGGGTGGGGGGGGGGGGGGGATAGAAGATTAAATGAAATTAAAAAAAATCGGTCTTAGCCTGGGCCTTGGAGAGGGGGTGCAGACTGAGGCCAAGGGAAAAAAAAAATAAATAAAAAATAAATAAATAAATAAATAAAATAAAAAACAACAACTCATAGCCATAGTACACATCCCTCTTCCATGTGTGTAAGAGGGAAACATCAAACATCAAAGAACACAGAGGACATTAAAGACATTAAAGCAGCAGATACAACTAGACACTTCTACATACAGCTATGAATAAAAAGTAAAAGAAACATATCCACTGTGGTGGCCTCTGCGGTGATCCACGCCATCGTCCGCTGGGGAGGAGGGAGCATGGCCAGAGACAGGAGCAGACCCAACAAAGAAACCAAGACAGCTGACTCCAATCTCGGCCAGTGTCCAGTCCGCATGGATGAGCGAGGATACGTCCAAGGTGACTGAGGTGTCCGACACCTGCTCACCCAGCCAAGACACCGCGAAGCCTCTCCGTCCCAGCGCTCAGTGCCAGCTCCACAGTCCTGTCCCCTCATCCGCATCTCCTCCAGTCCCTCCAAACAGACTCCGGTTGTGGCAGACACCCAGCAGCTGGTCTCCATGGCCAAAAGGCTCCGGGAGGCAGATCCAGAAGTCCACAAAAAAAAGCACCACAGAGGTCACAAAAGTGGCACCCTTGTCACACAGTCCCAAAGGGTCCCAGACCAAAAGGCAAAAAAATATAATAACACATGAAAACAAGAGGGAAACACAAAAGGGTGATACAAGAGCACAGAGCTCCTGCCTATAGCAGCCACTACAGCAGCGCCATCTTGGAAAAAAAAAAAAAAAAATTTGTGTGTGTGTGTGCGTATATACATATGCTAAAGAAAAATATAAATCGCAACACTTGTTTTTGCTCCCATTTATCATGAGTTGAACTCGAAGATCTAAAATTTTTACTATATACACAAAATAACTATTCCTCTCAAATATTGCTCACAAAACTGTCTAAATCTGTGTTATTGAGCATTTCTTCTCTGCCAAGGTAATCCACACCATCTCACAGGTGTGGCATATCAAGATGCGGATTAAATAGCATGATTATTGCACAGTTGTGCCTTAGGCTGCCCACAATAAAATGCCAGTCTGAAATATGCAGTTTTGCTTTATTGTGGGTCTGGCGGTTCAGAAAAGCAGTCAGTATCTGATGTGACCACCATTTGTCTCACATTGATCAGGTTGTTGATTTTGGCCAGTGGAATGTGGGTCCACTCTTCAATGGCTGTGTCAAGTTGCTGGATATTGGCAGGAACTGTAACACGCTGTCGTATACGCAAATTTACAGCATCCCAAACATGCTCATTGGGTGACATGTCCAGTGAATATGCTGGCCATGCAAGAACTGGGATGTTTTCAGCTTCCAGGAATTGTGTACACATCCTTGCAAAATGTGGCCTTGTATTGCCATGCTGCAACATGAGGTGATGGTCTCAGGTGAATGGCACAACAATGGGCCTCAGAATCTCAACACGGTATCTCTGTGCATTGAAAATACCATTAAAAAAATGCACTTGCGTTAGTTGTTTATAACATACACCTGCACATACCATAACCCCAGCTCCACCATGGGTCTCTCGATTCACAATGTTGACATCAGCAAACCGCTCTCCCACACGACTCCACACATGCTGTCTGCCAGATGCCCTGAACACCTCTCCAACGTTCCAGACGCCATTGAATGTAAGCATTTGCCCACTCAAGTTCGTTACGACGACGAACTGAAGTCAGGTCTTGCGATGAGCATGCAAATGAGCTTCCCTAAGACGTTTTCTCACAGTTTGTGTC